>NC_086331.1:19901967-20236014 GCF_032445375.1 Bacillus rossius redtenbacheri
CTTACTCGACCGAGAATTTCCATTACCGTATTTTAATGTATCATTTTGGACATGACTTGTCCAAAAATACGGCATTTATCGGGCCCATGAAAATGTGATATATATGGGATTTTTAGAACATAAAAGAAAACTATAAGAAATTTTCGTCTACAATAGGTAGTTTTTATTTGAAATTTACATAAAAGTGGCATTATTACAAATTATATGTGTAATAGTATAAAATATTATAAATTACGATATGATTTCTTAAAATGCTTCTTTTTCGATCCGAATTACAATAGGCACACATCTCCTGAAATTCGTAATGTGTTAGAGATTTGGCAACAGCGCGCGCCATAAGCCGTGTACTGCAATCTAAGAGTCGGGCTTAGGCAAGGTTGGTATGAAATCAAAGCGTACGTCGGTAAACAGACAATTGTACTACACTAAAGGTAAGTATCAAGGCATCTACAAGTTTATCGTGCCACGAATGAATTATTCTCTGTTTAATATGTATTAAAACTTACGGCGATACAAATTATCAATACTTTTTTATTTTTTAAGCTTGGGTAATTACACAGGCTCATTGTGTTTTTTTAATATTTAACGTGTGGCAACACAAACGAAGGTTTCGTTTTTTTTTTGTTTGTTTTTTCCCGGTATCAATAATTACTAAAAATAAATAATAAATCCGTTTTCCTTTAATAGAAGCAAAAAAAAAAGACGACTACTAATGATTCATTGCGTCTATATGACGCCGGTTCGTAATCCTGCAGAAGGTAGGCCTAATGTTTACTAATGTACTATCAACTCTAATGTTTTGATTAATTTAATTTTTTTATTTTATTTATTTATTATCTTCCTGTTTTATACACTCACAAGGTGAAATAGGAGTTGTCAATTGATTACAATATTATAAATGATAAAAATCATAACAAACAATATAATAAACATCACACAAAGTATAAAAAGGACACATTATGTAATAGCTAATAAATATAAAACAAAAATATACAATAAAATAATAAAATTGACAAGACAATTAATAAGTATCTATACATTAATTACAATTACTTATGAGAAGATATTAGGTATTCATCCACACTGTAATAGGCTTTCTTAATAAGAAATTGGTTTATACTTTCTTTGAAAACTGGAAATTTATTTATTTTAAAAGATAATTGAAGAACTTTAGGAAGTTTGTTTATTAATTTTGCTGCTGAAAAATAAGGATTCTTTTCATATAATGTTGTTCGATGAGATTTAAAATATATATCAGCCTTTTTTCGAGTGTTATAAAAGTGGATATCATTATTATGGGGAAACTTAATGTTTGTTAACCCAAAAATTATTGTTTGATATATATATAAACTTGGCACAGTAAGAATTTTTAGGTATTCAAAATGGGGTTTACATGTAGTTGAAGATTTAACGTTTTGAATTATCCGTATAATTTTTTTTTGCAAAATGAATACATTTTTCAAATAGCTAGATGCCCCCCAAAATATAACCTCATAGCTGATAATAGAATTAACATTAGCAAAATACATAGTTCTTACTGTATCATGAGTACATGTTTTCCTAAGAGCATTAAAAGCATAACATAATGAGCTTGGTCTGCTACATAAATTTGTGATATGTGTTTTCCAAGACAAATTATTGTCTATTGTAATTTAATGTTATAATTTATAGGAAAAATGTCATTTTTTAATTTTATTGGAGTCACGGGTACTTTTTTCATTAAGGGGGAGTTACTATTCGAGAAAAAAACCAGTGAAGATTTATGTATATTAAGTGTTAATTTATTAATTCTAAACCAGTTATCCATCTCTTGTAGAGTAATATTTACATTAGAATGGAGTATCTCTATATTCCTATCCCACAGTATTATGGAAGTATCATCTGCAAACATAGTGGGTTTGCCAGATGTTAGGCAGTTTGGGAAGTCGTTAACGTACAGTAAAAATAATAAAGGACCTAGTACAGAACCTTGAGGAACACCAATTTTTATATTACAAATATGTGATTTATATTCTATAAAATGATTTTTTTCATTATATTGAGTAACACAAACAAGCTGAGTTCTGTTGGTCAAATATGAGTTAAACATTTCCAATGATGTTTTTGTAATACCGTAATTTTTCATTTTATGAATCAGTATATCATGGTCCATACAATCGAAAGCCATAGATAAATCAGCAAATATTCCAGCAACAAAATATCTATCTTCTATCCCTTGTATGACTTCATTTATAAGATGATATAAAGCAAGCTCAGTTGATTTTTTTGGTAGAAAGCAAAATTGGTTTCCAGAAATAAGATTATTCTTATTGAGATAGGCAAATAGCTGATTGTAAATTATTTTCTCCAATATTTTGGAGAATACAGGTAGGATTGAAATTGGTCTATAGTTACTAACTTCCATTTCACTCCCCTTTTTGTGTATAGGAATAACTTTTGAGGATTTTAATCTATCTGGAAAGATGCCTTTAGACAGACATTTATTGAAAATATGACTGCTATCAGCACAATATTTTATAACTTTAATGGGAACATCATCCAATCCAGCTGATTTTTTATTCTTTAATTTCATGATAATATCTGATATATCTTTTTCATTAACATAAGCAAATGAAAAATCTTGACAATATGTTTTAGAAACAAAAACTTGGCCAGAATTTTTAACAGGTAATTGTAAAGATGATGCAAGCTTTAATGCAACTGAAATAAAGTAGTTATTAAAATGCTGAGCAATCATATGTTTATTAGTATTAACAGTATGATTATGGTTTAGGGAGATATCTTTTAAGATGATTTTATTTTTTATCTCATTATTTATTAGTTTCCACATATCTTTGGATTTGTTATTAGATTTTTTTAAAAATTTGTCATTATTCAATTTCTTAGCAGCAGATACAAGATTTTCATATATTTTTTTATATTTCTTGTATATAACAATATCATTTGTGTTGTGTTTATTCTTTATCTTATTTTTTAAGGAGATTAATTTATTAAGAGAGACACCTAAACCTTTAGTCATCCAAGTGGATTCCTTCCCAGGAATAAATCTAACTACTTGATTAGGAAAAACATTGTTAAAAAATAACATAAATATATTACTAAAAATATTCCATGCTTGATTAGGATCAGATTCATTATATACTTCCCACCAGCTTTCCATTAACAGGATATTGTTAAAGGTTTGCATATTGTTAATACTAAAATTTCTTTTAGTTTTATGAAAATATTTATAATTATTTGTTAATTTACAGGAAGCTAGATAATTGTAGACAATACAAATATTTTGTGCCATATGGTCAGAGAGTGCAGTATCAAAATTCGAGGCTGTGTAATACAAAAAGTTTATGTTTGTTAAAATATTATCTATACATTTACTACCCCATTTTGAATATCTTGTATTTTCTTTAATTGTATTGAGCAGATTAAATTGCTTAAGGATATTTTCTAGCCTAGTACAGTGTGAATTACCACTATTAAAATCAATGTTAAAATCACCACAAATTATAATATGTTTTTGTCTAGAACTGATAATTTTAATCAATGATTCAAATTTGTTAAAAAATACATTATATTCATGTGAATTCGGAGATCTATAGACAACAGCTATAATGATATTTAAAGAACCAATTTCTACACAACAACATTCAAAATTTTTAACTTCACATAAATTTTTTACATCAACCATACTACTACAAAGATTGTTTTCTACATGACATATTGATGGTGTTGAACTGCAACCTCGTATGTGAAAAATGTTAATTTTACAGGGCAGTCAAAAAACACTTTTAAATTAAGGTAAATGTACCAGTAGTCGTCATGCTAAGAAGAGTTTTAGAAAAAAAAATTGTGTACATAACCTCGTAGGTGTATTAAATGCCCCTACATGTTTGTTTTTAACCTCAAACTTTACTCTACAATGCTATCCAACGCTCTTCGATAAAAACAAATTATTTTTGTAGATTTATAATTTTGAAAAAAGTGTGATTTCGAGCCAGTAGTCGTCATGCAAATTTTCGTGTTTGCCAGTGTTCGTCACATGTTTGTGCCAGTAGTCGTCATGTGCGGATTCGGCTGCATTAGTTTTAATTCATGGATCCAGAATGATAGTATTGTACTATTTGGGCTTCAAATTTTATTTGGTACTATATTTTAAACATCAAAATGGCAATTCATAAAGATTGTTTAGTAATATTATGAATAATCCTCATTAAATTTTGAATTTACTTACAACACTCACGGAACAAAGAGGGACAGCACAACTAACATGAAAATATATTAGAGCTGTAGCAAACCGTATGTATTCGTTACTGAGTAACGGGTGCGCCGTCTATATACGAGTAATGAAACGTTACACACGGCTGCATTTCGTTACTTGCATTTTTCGTATGTTTCACGCATTCGCGCGCATATTCGATGAATTTACGTTACAAAGAACGATGTTTGTTTATTAAGTATTGGAAATTCGTCGTCCAAGTTTTTTTACTGTTTATTAAAGGTATTGTGTGTGTAGACAAAGTTTGAGATTGGAACAGAAACAATGTAAGAAAGTATTTTTTTACAAATTAGAAATATGTACGTTTTTGTTTTTCACGGTTTTTTTTGTTCTTATCTTAAAAGAGATATAATAAAGCCGCTCTAATGAGATTTAATTGTTTCTTGGTTAACAAAAACTGTTTAATTATCAAATATTGTTAATTGTTTATATTCTATTTATTATTATTTACGCGACGTCATACTGTACGCGTACGCAATACGACTCGATTCGTTGCTGCAACATAACATAGCAAGTTATGCGGTATCAGAAGTAAACTTTAAAAATGAATCAGGCCCCATCTTCCTACCCAAGGGCGATTTGCCTTTGTGTTTATCGGACAATGTGTTTCTTGGCACACTATTTTTTTCCTCTGCTCGTTTTATACTCATACCATTCGCTACATCTTTAAGAGCAGCTTCCATGGCTGACTCTTCATACAACAGTATTTTCCGTTTTGGCATTTTGCCCTGTAATTAAAGAACGAGATACATTACAATGTTTAATTTACTTATTAATGTCAAAATATATATCGAATGACCCCTAAATTAATGTAAACAACAATGCCTACACAATTTCTGCAATCAATAAAGTAAAGTAATTTCCGACCCAGAAGTCGTCATACACATGCATCGGAAGTCGTCATAAGTGACGACTACTGGATCTGATCATAATAATTACTTTGTCTATCAACAACAAAGAACCAATATTATTTAAGAACTCTAGGGTGTAACTTAGCACAACTTTAAATAAAATATTAAATGTACCAGTGCTCGTCAGGTATGACGAACACTAGCAATACAAGGTTTTTATTTATCCAGTTTTCGTCACCCTAACTAAATCATACAAAGAAAACGAATTTTTTTAAATAAACACTTTCACCTCTTCAAGAACATTTAACTAACGCATTCAGCACAAAACATCACGAATAAACATGAAAAATTATAAAATTAGAAGTAAAAATGTGCACGTACGTCCTTAGTGTTTTAGTATAGGAATTCCCCTATTTATCTTCACTGCTCTACGAACTTTTGATGCACGGACTTTTTTTGATTGAAAATAGTGTTTGTTCTGAAAACTATTGTGGTAATTTCAGCTAGAACGTCGACCAAATTTTTGTCAATATTTAAGTTGGCGATATATTGAGCTACTTCTCTATTATTTACATTTGAAGTTGCTAGTGACGACCATTGGAGCAGTGACGAGTACCGGAGCACTTACCTTACTATAGTTACTAAATATTAAACATTGACTGTTAATTCATGTTTACAATCAAAGTAAACTCTTCAAAATTATGTAACCATAATTTTTCATTCAATCCATTTTTCTCAAAGTGACATACAAGTATGCTGTATGTAAATATTGGTGGAATGTTGACATGCAAGTTTTTTTTGTATTTGACATAAGAGTTTGGTGCAGAACTTACTACAAATGTTTTTGTAAAAATCCATGATATAAGCGATTGCTGCACATATATAAAAAAAACTGTGTTTTGAAAATGAACTGACTAAAATACATTGTAACACAAAGATTTATCACTAATCCATTGTAAACAATCTTTGAGGAATAAACATCCTTCACTGGAATTAAAAACACATTTAGGCATCTCATATTGAGAAGATCCCCAATCTGTAATTTACACATACTATGTTTTTTGATGTTAGAATGGTGTAGAAGGCCATTTGTAAAACTGATGTACATGCTGTAGAAGAACCTTCTTCAGGTCTTGTAGGTTTTCCCATTTATGTGTGTCAGCTTGAGCCTACTGGCGTACATCTGTGGATACACAACATTAATATTAGCATACCTGCCAATCTTGGCTAGTCAAAAAGAGGAAGGTTTTTAGTGGAGTAAATACTTGGTTCCCCAAATAAAGCGGGGGGGTCCGGGGGCCCTCCCCCGGGAAAATTTTGATTTGAAGGTGCAAAATGGTGCTATTTAACCATTTTTCGAAGTAAAAATTGAAAATTAGATGGTGGAAATTTTTATATTTTTATGGGGCTAGTTGCTATTTTTAAGAACTATTTTCTGCACCATTTTTTACACCCACTCTTTACACCCACTGGAGCATTGTGGAAAGCAATGCTCCGTGATCTAAATTAATCCAATACAAGTTTGGCAATATTTAAAGCAATGAAATCACTATTCAATATAGAAATTCACAACACAGAACTCTCAATCTTTTGTATCTCATTATTGTCGCAAGTAACTACCACAGAATACAGTTTGGCATTTCTAGAGGCAAGTTTGTTTCAACACCAAACTCAAAGAAAAACACATAGGATACCAAATAACAATCAATGGCAAAAATTAATTTAGATAATATAACTCTTAGTTACTTACAGGTAGTTTTAACTTGGCTGATAAATTACTTCAAGCTTTCTCTGGTTGCAGATTTAGCTTTCTTCAGGAAAGCAGAGTCAAATTGTTGTTCATAGCAGCATCCCTGTTGCCTTGATTTTACCACCATCAATCTGTCTAATGTCTCATTAGACATGAATGACCTAAACTGTGTCCTTGACTTTCGTACCTGGCTGAATATTCTCTCAGATTCAGCATTGCTGTGGGGAATTGTCAAAATTGCCAGAATAACCTTAGACAGTTTTTCATACTTCAAACTTCCAGATGCACTTTTAATTTTTCCCACCAAACTCCACTGAATATCAATCCTTTCTTCTTTCTTGATGGCTTCATCAAGATCTTCGAGTTGAAACTGACAAAACTCCGACTGCAAATCATCAATGGCAGAATCTAAAACCTGGTCTTCATAACTTAACATGAATGGAAATTTATTTACAAAAAAATGTCAAACTGGAGAATGATGCATTACAAACATTATTAATCTGGGCTACCTCAGCATTGATTAAAACTTTATCATTGAAGGGAAATTTGTGAAGCATGTAATCACATGCACGTACAAAATACGCCCTAACAGACGAGTAAAAAATTGACTTTTCTTCAGGTTTAAGGTCACACACTGCCCTAGAAGTAGAATTTCCAATTGTAATGTCATTATCTTCTTTTTGGTTCATTCTCTTGTGATAGTCAACCTCCAACAATGATGAAGAGTTTTTAACAACAGTAGGTTTCACAAATCTTGTAATGACATCTTTGAACAATTCTATTAGAATACAGCGTAACAAGTGAATTTGTGGTTTCTGCGATTGCAAAACCACATTTGGTTTTTCAAATACTGGCAATGTATTCTGAAGGAACAGACAAAACGATTAATTTAGTTGCCGTGTAAGGAACATCAATAAATAATCTCTCTTCTCTTGAAAGATTACATGAACTATTTCCACTTTTTTGTGCAGGGTGGAATTTTGTTACTTTTGACTTTGGAACTGGTGATTCAGAACTTCGTTTCAAGCTAGAACATTTAACTGAAGTTTGGCTATCAGAAGAGGCAGCTTTGGACATTTTTGGTATCCTGTACGAATCTAATTGTCCCGACTTCTCATGTGGACGTGAAGACTGAACCTCAAAATTGAAATAACTAGCTAGGGGGTCCCACTGTTGCAGCATTCTTGACAAACATTTCCCTAGCGCAGGGCCGGAACTAGGAGATTCGTTAGGGGGGGGCAAAGCTTAATTTGCCGCCCCCTCCTTACCAACATTATAAAATACCCTTTTTCGTTAGAAGCGGTGGTTGAAATGATACCATTCACTTATACATAATTGAGAACTTTTATTTATCAAGTACACTAATTGGAAAACTAATACAATTACATTTTTTATTATAATGAAGTAGCCTGTTATCAAACTATTGTTTATTGTTTGCACAACAGTGAAAATTAATGTCTTACCAATAAGTTTATTAAGTACTAAAATTACATAAGGAACACGTGATTCTGAATTAAGTATAATATTGTATTGATAACCATACAAAGAATTTCAGTTCAAAATTTAATTTTTCGAGCATGATTAGCTGCAAAAGTGTTAATAATATCATCAAAATTGATCAAAGCAGCTCGTTTGTGTTCAATAGATATAATACTTGGATTTGTTAATCTCTGCTAACCCATCGTGCTTCTCAAATAGCTTTTAATAAGTTTAAGTTTACTAAAACTTCTTTCACCTGACGCAATTGTAACTGGAAGGGTGAAAAACATTCTCAGAGCAGTAGTAATGTTAGCATGTGCCTCCTCCAGTTAATTTTTGTAGATAAGGCTCAACATTGTTGATGCTGTAGCATCTTTTAATTCATGGTCTACTGTTAATGCATGGTGCTTAAAATTTTCAATTTCAAATACGAATTCTTTTTTGTTAAGATCGGCACTGTGTTTCCCGATTCTGCTGCTTTGACTTTTAAATCTTCTACTTCCATTTTATGAATTTGAACACCACTAAAAAATCCAAACTTATTGTTAATGTTCTCCAAAGCCTTAAACCTGTTACTCAGTTCCATAATTAATCTGTCAATGACTTTCAACATTACTTTATGTAAGTTTTTTGGACATAAGCCATTGCTAAGCACTTTTTCTGTAGAAGAAAACTAAAAAATAAAATAAATAAATAAGTAAAAATAACCAAAAGACAAAAAGCATAAATTAAGCAAACAATTGCTGTTGTCAACAGAATATAAACACCACAAAATATTCCGTAACAGGAATATGGCCAATAAACAAAGAAAAACCAAGAAAAACGTACTAAGAGAACGAAAAAAAACCACAAATCATGACACAAAAATATTGAACCCAAAAAAAATTCAGCACAATGGTTGAAAAGAGACAAAAACCCGACAAAACGAAAAGACGAAACAAACACAATAGTTTTCCAAAACAGGATAGAACGATAAAAACCCCACAAATGATGACAGCACAAAAATATTGAACCCAAAAAAAATTCAGCACAACAGTTGAAACGAGACAATACACGACAAAACGAAAAGACGAAACGAACACAATAGTTTTTCCAAAACAGAAACAAGCGACGTTTCGGGAACTGCTATTTGCTCCCGTCCTCAGGCAGAGACGCACATGGTACGAAAACACAGGAGCGACTGAGTAGGGGCTGGAAAAATGAGGGTATTTATCAGAGAAAGGGCTACATCTTGCTCAGCCAAGTGATCACCCGCGCAACGGGTCCTTGAGATGCCAGCTCTCATCGCAGTGGTTTTACTCACTCCAGACCACGAATTATGGTAATACTTGTTTCTTAGAGTGAAGTAACGCATTTGAAGTACGAATATATTTACAAATTATGCATAATCAAGTTAAATAGAATTTCTGAATTTCTTGGCTAACTTATTGGTTGCGATATGTACACTTTCAAAACTTTTTTTAATGACTAGTTTCAACTTGTTTTAGTGAACCACTTTTCATATTTTGCCGCCCCCTGATATTTGCCGCCCGGGGCACATGCCCCCCCCTTAGTTCCGACCCTGCCCTAGCGAGAGCCAGCGAGTGCAAACATGTTTTAATATTTTTTTTACATCTGTGTCATGCAATACTTGAAATTCTTTTAACTTATCTTTCCTTTTTGCACTTTTTTCAAGATAAAAATAAATATCTACTAATATCTCATCAACTTTGCAAGGAAGAGTTGCTGCTGCCTTTTCTGCAGCCAAATTGATTAAATGACAAGCACAACCCACAACAAACAAATTGGGCATTTCTTTTTTTAAGTGTGCTGCTGCCCCGTTTTTCAAGCCTATCATTACAGGAGCATTATCAGTGCTGAATGATATGCAATTTTGAAGTTTAATATTCCGTGACCTCAAAGACTGTATTACCAATGCTGCAATATTAACTCCAGTAGAGTCTCCAGACAGTACAGGTATACAAAGCACTGAACTTTCCACCTTACCTGCTTCACTGCTGTAATAACTTACAACAACGGGGTATAATTTTGAATCGCTATCGTTACTCCCATCTGTCGCCACAGAGAATGCACAGTTTTTTAACGTCTGCACAAGTTTTTCTTCTTCCGTTTTTGCCATTTCAGATATAATTGCTGACGTTTTTGTACGTGCACAGCCAAATTGTTTAGCTATAGCGCTATCAGGGAATATTTTGCGAAACAACAACCCAGCATGATCTGAACAACTAACAGTGAGATTGTGTTCTAAAACAAAACATGTAAACAAGCACTCGGCACTCGTAACACTTTCTTCTTGCCGGCTTGCACTGCCACAAAAGCTTAACTTCTTGTTTGCATCAACACAGCGTACATTATCTTGATGTTTCTTGGTTTGGATGTGTTTCACGACATCCCACCTTCCCCCATGCGATACAGCAAAGTCACAACGACACAGTGAACAAAAAGCAAAATGATCTCCTTTTCTGGAAGTTAAAATACAAGGAAACTCGTCACTGTAAGCTTTCTTGTATACAGTCAAGTATTTAGTCACTTTCGCCATGTTATTTGAGGTATGGAACCTTACTTGCTGCTTTAACCGCGTAATTCATTTCATAAACACATTCGCCGTGCAATTAATTTTGTAAACATATTGATATTTATCACGACACAAACTCCCATAGATGACCAACTAAAAAAAAAACCCCAAGCTGCACAAAGCATGTAAGAAGGTCAAGAATGCAAGATTTCTATTGGCAAATTATTTTAAGCGCTGATTACGGGTTGGCTACGCCCTTCGTGTTCTAGCCGAAGTGAGACGAACGTTACCGATCGCCGAGCTGTGAGACAGCTGTGCGAGCACCACAGCGCAGCGCCGAGCACATGGAGTAACATAACCTTGAAACCTGATACCGGCCATTTCTAGTGCCGCTAAGCGAAAGGAAGCAAAAGCGGGAGATTCAAAAGCAAAAGCGGGAGATTCAAAAGCAAAAGCGGGAGGGTGGGAGGCTACACACAAAAGCGGGAGGCTCCCGCCTAAAGCGGGAGGGTTGGCAGGTATGTATTAGTTAACTTAATTCTTTGGGGAATCTTCTGGAGAATCGAAGGAAATCGCTATTTGTAAAAAATACCTTCTGGTTTGCAAGTCAATTGAACAATATCATTAACCGTTGGATCGTTTTTGCGATGTCCAGGTCTATTGGAGGGGTAAGCTCCCCTTTAGGAATATCAAATTTCCTGAAGAAATTGTGGTTGACGCTCTTTGCATGGTATGGTAAAGGCTTACTCCTTGCTTCACGTGTCACTGGATGGTGAATCTCCCGGTTCTTCAGCCTTCGCTCAATTGCTGCATGTACTGAGTCAGCCTCCATCTGTGTATGGCCTTTATGCATGTACTTCTGTTCTATGGTAAATTTTGTTTTGTTTGTAAGATGAAATAACCCATTTGCAAGTCTCTTATTTTTATTTTGGTACACACATCCATCTGACAAAATGATGTGCTTCGGCTTATTGTCTGGCCATGTTTCAATTTTATTTGAAATAAAATCAACAATGCAGGATGTGAAATTACTTGCCTTGATCTCTCCCTCTGATTCATCCCACCAATAACAAGTGACTTCTTTTGAACTTAGGTTGTAGTATTGTGGTTGTGGCAAAACAATTTGGTCTTATAGTACAATGCAGAGGCTTTTATAGCTGGTGCAAGTTTGACCTGTTGAAGGTCAACAGTGTGAACACTGCATTCACCATTGTCCGCCAGTAGTTTGTCAGCATTTTTTTCTTCACCTGCTTCATTTTTTGCTGTTTGATGATCTTTGTACTGTTGTACGTTGGCAGCAGATGTCACATTGATCCTTTTTTGTCTGGAATAGAGATATTCAGGGACTTTACTGCTTCCATGAAAGTAAACCAACACAATGGAGTAGTTTTAGCATGAGTTTCACAATCTTTTAGGTACAAATTGTACAGCTCTTGCCTTGAGTGGATTATGGGTTCAAGATAGAGTTTCGACATGTCCTTCCTACAGTAATGGGATTCCATTTTGGGAAGTCTGATAAGAAAATCAATTGCAAAACCTTTTTCTTCAGTTTTTCCTTTTGATTGAGTAGGCCTACTAAACCGTAATATCTGTTTATTCATGTTCTGAGCAGCATCACCAACCACCTGATCAAGATTTTCTTTAATACTATTTCTTTTTATGTTCATTCCATGTTCAGATTTCAGAACCCAATTCCTGACAGACCATTCTCCGACATCAAATGTATTAAGAAAAGCTTTCTTGCACACTTCTGTAAGCTGTCCATCAATGTTTAGGTGATAATGCAATGTAATTTCATGCAGATCTCTAGAATCTTTTTCTCCTTATTTGCTTCTTGGTTGTGGATGTAACACGAGAAGCAATATAAGTTTTTCTCTCATCCCAATTTAAAGACCAAAAACTCTTGAACATTGAATTACGGGCTGCATCTGTTATTTCCATGCATTTTCTTTTACTTGATTTCACACAAACAACAGAGTTACATATTGGTCCAATCTTCCTTTCCTTTCTTTCCTTCATATCTTTCACTATTTTTCCATTCTCAATTGTTTTCCTTTCTAGGCTGCTGTATTGTTTTCCTTCCATATGAAGTCTCTTCACGTTATTTCGTTGCCACTCTTCCATATTCTTTCTTTTTGTCACAGCAGGTCTCTCAGGTAGGGCTACCAACAAACCACTGTCACGTGCAATCAAATCAACATCAGGCCTAGGAGGCTCTGGATCATCTGCATGTTTACTGTCATGACTGTCCAGTATGAAATTTGTAAGCTTAAGCAGCTCTGGATCATCTATGTGTTCACTGTCATGACTGCCCAGTATGAAACTTGTAGGCCTAACAGAAAGAGTTGAATGGTCACTTTGGTGGTTTTTCACTAGATCTGTACCTATTTGATGTCTCTTCCAACACAGAAGAAACTTCAATTGTGGATGCAGAGGTAAAGTCAATAAAGTCAGTTACATCAATATTATTGATTTCACTGTACTGTACAGAGTTAATTTACTTGTACTAGTAGATGCACTAGAAGTCACCTGCACAAATTCTTCATTGAAACTTACAACTGAAGGTTGTGAGACTGAATGTTCAAACCCCATTTGCTGCATCAAATCTTCTTCTGTAGGTGGTTCATCTTCACTAGAATCTTGATCATTTACGGCTGTTGCCATTGACATTATCCTTAGTGTCCTAGAATTGTAATGCTCCATCTGGAAACAAAAATTGCTTCCAAAAAATGTTTGTGATTGTTGTCAAGCTTTCCTATAAGGAGAGATTTCATTATCTTGTAATAACTTACTGATACATACCTGATTGTGAAAACTTTTTTTTATTTGGCCTACATAAATAATAAAAATTTACAGTAGGCGCAGGATATCTAGAAGCTTGTTACACGTCACAGATTTACAGTAGTAGGGGTGTGACAAAGGAGAGAGGGAACAAGGTGGGGAGGCAACCATCAAGTCTATATTGTAACTAAAAACACTGATTCTCACCTGACCTATTCACTGTTCGTTGGCAATGGAGCGATGCCTTCCATTTCGTCACTTGAATAACCCGTATTAAAGTCGTCATTACTACTACCACTGCCGCTGTCACTGTCCACACCTCCTAGGTTAATAATCATGGGATCAATTTCTATGTTGAAACGTGCATCCCGGTCGTAGTACTAGTTTTCAAGTTTTTTCAAGTGCTCGCAGTATGGTCTCCAGTCGTCTACCCCCCATACTATTAAATGTTTCTTCGCAGAGCTGTTTTACGTCTTGTAAATTACAGGTTACATTGTGTGATGCCACTTTGCCTTTCACTTTTGCCCATACATTTTCGATGGTATTTAAGTCCGGTTGATATGGTGGTAAACGCAGTGTTTTATGCCCATAACATTTCCATATATTTTATCAACTGAATAAAGGGTTTGCTTCGGCTTATGCTGCTTAATAATTGCGTAAAGTGTTGAATTGAGCATGTCATCTGCAAAAGGAATACCATGCTCTCGCAACCACTGTTGCATGTAGTGTTTAGTCTAATTAGATGTTGGTGACTTATTTATTTTGACGTTGTGATACGGTGCATTGTCTAAAACAACAACAGTATTAGCAGGAATATTGGGTATAAGTTTTTCTTTTACCCGCTTTTCGTAGTTTTGTTGATTCATGTTTTGATGGGAGTCTCCTGTAGCCTTTTGAGATTTCCACATCACTAAGGCATTAGGGACAAAACCATTTTCACCGCCAGCCTGAACTATTATTAGTATTTGTCCTTTAGAAACAGGTGTCAACAAGTCGTGGGTCAGGTCATCACTCCAGGATTTCTGTTGCACATTGGACGACAAAACATAAGTCTCATCCATGTACACAATATTACGATTTTCGTTTCTGAAACATCGTATATTCTCAAATAATTGATTCGCTTCTCTCGTATATCAGACTTTTCAATCAAAATGAGACGTTGCCACTTAGTTTTTCGCCACCAAAAACCAAACCTTTTTAAAAATTTTCCATAAAGTTGCATTGCAACCTTGGAAATTAATGTCCTGTTGCAGTTTTATTTGTATTTTTTCCACTGTGGGGACACATTTTTCACTTACATAAAAATTATGCACAGTTCTGCAAAGTACTGCTTGGTCAAAATTATCTAGGTCATATTTACATGTCTTCTGTCTCTTCTTATCAGGTGTAACGAAAGAATATCCTTCTCCAATGCTCAAATTCTTTGCTTCCACTTTAATTTTCTGCACTGCACTACGAGACACGCCAGTAGCTGCAGCTGTCCTCAACTGTGCCTTTTCTTTTGGAATAGATGGTTCTATAGATTTAGCTTCATTCTCCAAAAATGACAATAGATTTTAAATTATTTCACTGGCTTGCGAATTCAGTTTCTTCCTTTTCACCGTTGATAATATCGGTGGCATCGTGGTAACAAAACACACAACAAATTAATTTATTTAGCCACGCACTCCAAAGTGTTTCATAACACACGTATTCACAAGATGAAATTAACACTAGTAACAATAATTATAAGACAAAGTGTATTAAAGTCCGGACCGATTACAGTAAAACCATGTTTAATATAAATTAATCAACACCAAAAGCACACAATGTAGTGAATTCAGATGACTAAGCGCAAACAAAATAGGACAGTCCAATCTGGCTGAATCCTGCACAGAAACTACAGAAAAAGGTTTATATTTTCTGGTCCGATAGTATAAGCCTAACCCAAGCGCTCTGTGCATGCGCGGTCATGTGATCAACCCCCTCGCAAGCGCTCTGCACATGCGCAGTTACAAGGTTAACCCCCTCCAAGCGCCTGCTTGCCCTGGCCGTAACGGTCACTCAGGCTTCTAGATATAATGCGCCTACTGTAAGTAATTAGGCCTACCACAATTTTGCTCTACCTGACGTAAATAAATTTTTGCATGAACATTTTTCCTTAAATAACATTCAATAAAATATTTTCAGAACTAAGCATGTGTGATACGAAAACTTAAGTTAACTTAAAAGTGGTAAACACACAAAAATTAACAATGACTCATCTGAAGTAGAGGTTAGTTTCAGTTAAAAAAAAGTAGCACTGGTTTAAAGATCACTAAAGTAATGTGGCAAAAATATTAAATTATTACCTTTATTATCGTGCTAAAATATACTGTTAAAACAGTTCTTCACTTCCAGTAATCATGTTTACAACATTCAGATTTTATTTTAACATTAAAGTACTAAACGGTACCAATACAGAACAATTCTGAATTTGACAAACTTCAAGCACAGGTTCATCACGATAAAATAAGTTGAAAACCTTTGTATACTTTGGTCTAAGTGCTTCCCAAGGCTCATATACATCTTTGAAGTTGGGACTGAACAATATTTTTATTGTAAAAATTGAGACAGTATTTAAGATGGAACACTGAGTGACTTGATTATGTTTAATTAAATGAAGTTTTACAACCACTGGGAATTTGTAAGCGGTAGCAAAATTATTTCATTGAAATAATTGAGGGTATTAATTTACCACAAAAATATGTGGAATAGAAATTCTGATACCAGTTGGGATACTAGAATTATTAGATAGTTATCTAACACACAATATGCTGTAACCAAGAAAACCAGCTTCTGGGTTTAGCCAGTGATGATGTAAGGTGAATACTGTTAGAAGACTGTAGAGTAACAAACATTTAAATTGAGTCTGTGCCTTCTGAATTTTCCCTAAAGCTTTATAAATTGATGCTGAAATTTTATGATTTAAATTTTGCCTGAATACATTTTAAGGGCATAATACTAACTGCACTTTTAACTACCTTATAGTAGCATAACTACACAATTTTTGTAATCTCTTTAAACACTTTTTGCTGTTTACAAGTCACTATTCCATTTTATAAACCGTGATTACCTACTTTGAGGCCTGACACATTTTGATTGAATTATGTACTTACTAGTTAGTTATAAGGGGTCCTTTGAAAACTCATGATTAATAACAAACACTAATTTAATATACACAAAAAATTTATTACAAATTCAATTTTTTTTGACATTGTGCAAATTAAAATTACTTCTGATAAATATTATATATTATGTAAAATATATTATATATTATGTAATATATATAATGATAAAAAAAAATTGGACAAAAAAATTGTTTCTAATTAAAAACCTCTTGAAAAAATAAATTGTGTGTTAATAATTATCTCTAGCCATTCAATAATCTTCTTTGATGTGGATTCAATTCAGTATACACCAGGATGGCAACCATACTGGCAGTGCGATTCGTATGAAGGTGCCCAAACGAATAGAGTTTGCAACAACATTAGCATGCTACAGTTCAAATGTGTCTTAACATCCATTTGCGGTCAATTTAATTTTATCGTTAGAACTGGAAAATGGACAACAGTGGTTGGTAGATTCAAATTAGTAAGTGAAGGCCAACAACTTGAATTTTATTAAACATATACACACACACACACACACACACACACACACACACACTGCCAAAACGTGGCAAACTAAGCTATGGTTCGCTACTTTATCACTTAAAAATGCTGAAACCACCAGCCTCATCAAAATGTCACTATGCCCCCATGCATACTATTTGTGCGCCACGGACTCTGCAGCAATGCTAGGAGGTTAGCAAAGAGCAATGACAATGTTACACTGTAAGCCCATGAAAACAGAATTAATAGAGCATTACAGAGTCAGTCAGAAAGTAAGTGATGATATTTATATTATATTTTGCTTCAATGCTGTTTTACTGGTAAATTTGCAAAGTTTGTTCTAATGTGCATATTGTCACATCTTTAAATCTTTTCAGGTTGTGGGAAAAATGACGATGCATTATCACCCACACACCATTATTTACTTGCAAAAACACTTCTCTGCACTGGTGAAAATGAAGTGTTTTACATTTTACAGCAGCCAATTATTTTGCTAACATTTAAATAAATTGCATGAGAATTATTAAAGACCCCAAGATATGAATATTCTTATAGGTCCAAACCTAAAGGGGGAACCTCACTTATATTAGCAAAAAGTTAAATAAAATTTTTATACTAAAGCCAAAATATTTTTTTTTAAATTAGCTTAAAGTCTCATTGACAGCAATGGAAACATACTAGGCAAATCTGGGATATTGATTAATCTGCCATAGTCTAGACTAGAATGAGAAGCCATACAGTTATTTGATTTATGGAAACCATGGAAAACCACAATGAAACTGACCAAACTATCTGGATTTTGAACCCTTGAACCACAAACTCAAAACAATGATTTAGTCTAACCGTGCTATTCAACAGATCTGTTGCCCGGAAATACAGTCAGTAGCACAAATGGCTAATGGAAATAATCAGGAATACATGTACAATTTAAAGTGACTTATTTATGCTGATGAACCCAAAGCAGGTATGCAATTCCAAGCAATGCCTTTCCGTTAGGCTCTTGTTCTGGAAAAGGGGAAGAATTGGATACGGATGGAAAAGAGATGGAGTTAAAGGTGAAGGTGTGAACTGTGGGGGGCTGAGAATGCACATTAAAAATACCATAACAAGCAGCTGATACTGCTAAGTTTTCCAAATCCTGTGTAATATTGTGTGCCATAGTCTGTAAATTAGACATTCTGAATCATACATATACTGTGAGCTAGTGCACATTCACCTTTTCAAGATTGAAATGTTGTTCTTTCTTAAAAGGAAAGATTATTTTTAAAATAATGATGGTATGAATGCACATCTAATATTTGCAAGGCATTACATACTTTATGCATGTTCAGTTCAAGCTTAAAGCCATTGATCTGTTGATGTGATTCTGCTTAATCTTCCTTCCCAGTTACTTCAATTATGTCAACAGCTAAGACAGGTGGATCAATCAGGTGATAAAATGGTCCTGTTATTGCACCCTTAAGGAAAGTCTCATGTTAAATCTATATGAAGCAGGAGTTGGTTAGCCACATAAAGTTCTTGCATTGAAGTTTTGAATTCTATACATAAAACAAAAAAAAAAATTCATAGTAATACATGAAGTAGTACTGTTTTTACAACTTTAACCATTACTTGAAGTTATGGGATGATTTGTTGAAAATTTAATTTGTCCTAGTTAAGGTCACTTAAATTACATTGCATAACATAACTACACAAAAATTTTAATGCATGCACACTTGAGTTTTCAATCAACTACATGTTAAAATGGCCAAATTTGTTGTCTAAATACTGAAAATAGCTTACTTGGCAGCGAGTGTATGACTCTTAGCACTTGCCAGATTATCTCTCTTTTTAATGTTGGCCATGGGAGTGTGCCGACTAATCACACACAGTAAAATGATTAAATGTTAAAAGACTTTTCTGTAAATCTAAAACTAAATGCATGATTTGGTAATGTTCTTTTAAATACATGTCAGGTGGTGAATTATAGTATCCATAAATAAACTTGTGCAAGATATGAACTGAAAGGGAAGGTAGGTCAAGTATAAAATGATCAGTGTTATAGAAAATTTGATAATTATTTGTTTGTTATTGTAAGTTTTGTAATCTTTTTCTTCAGTCAAGTAGTAGCTAAACAATAGGAATTTAATTTCCATATCTGGATTGATTGATACACTTAGGATTGGGCTTCAACCTGGTGGAAAGGAGTCCCTCCCCCCTCACTCATCCAATTCCTGAAGCCTCCTCCTCCAGTCCTTCCCTTTTCTCACATCCAGTATCTTTCCCTCAATCCCATTTCACTCCCGCCCCGTCCTAACCAGGAATACTTGCCTTCCTCCTCCCTCCCATTCACCACTCTCTACTGTCCTTCCTGGAAGTGTCTCCCACACAGCTCCATCACAGATGGCCTATGCTCTCACCCTTCGTCCCTTCCCTTCTCCTCCACATACCCAACATAGCTGCTCTATGTTGTATGTACCCTTAACAGTTTCTTGCTGCAACAGCAATGCCTAAGAAACTGCTCCATTAGTCCTCTCCTTTGGTTGAAGGAAAAAATTACAGTCTCAAGTGGTTTCTATTTCCAAATTTTAACAAGTATTTAAGAAATTAAATGTTACAAATTATTTGGTTAAGAATTGCCCTGCTTTTGCATTATAAAATTTTTATCCTGCAAACTGTTTACTGGTAATATTTCAAATCTCAAAATTAATGGCTTTTTTAACCTAGTTAAGTTGATATTTTGTCGAAAACCTGGACAGCAATGCTTCCTGGGGTAAAAGGGAACAAACAGGTTACCATTAAAGTACTGATTAAGTTCACTACCATTGTTTACATTTTGGATAGGTTAGATCAAGTTCACTCTGATAAGCACTGTGTTAGCTTTCGTAGGATGGTTAAAGACAGACAGGCACATCTAATAGCCATCTTAATGCTTTGGAAAGCATTATGGCACAGATTAGCAACAAGATGTTGCAGGACTTAATCACAATCCATAAAAAAGGAAAATTAGTTACTAATTTTACTGCAAAAATTGTAATTTGCCATCATCTAACTATTTAAAGCCTAATTTATCATATGTAAGAATTTAAAAAGTGTCTCCTGAAAATGATATCTGATAACTCATCAACAGTTACTATTTAAACAGTAATATGCATTATTTATATTTACAATTGTAGCTTCAATTACTTTCTGGCTTTTCAGCAGAGGTAAGGTTTGTGAAAACCAAGTTGTTAGTTTCAGTGGAGGGCTGCCACAAGGCATACCTGAAATGTCAGGCACTCCATTTTACACACGCGCGACCTCAACCTAGAAGCCAGGAGATAAATAAGGCTGGAATTCATAGCGAGAGACTTGCTTGTTAATTTAGCACCACTACATTAAGCATTGCTTGTTCGTTCAGGTTGCTTATTTGCAACATGATTTTATAAACATAAAATAGATATTATTTAATGAAGTAGAATGAATAAGATCTACTTATATGTTCTACATTGTACTTTTACTTATTAAATACAGTGCAATCCATTTATGACGACATGGTAGGGAATTGACAAACACGTCATAATAAGCGGACGTCATACAAAGCGTATTGTGAAAGAAAAAAAAAACTTTTTTTAGGTGAATACTTATGTATTTTAATAGAGATACTTAGCATATAAACACTGTACAAACATGATACATATATGTACATATTTTTCATTTTTAAATTAAGAAATCTGTAATTTGTCTGCTTATGTTTTTTCATTTTATTGTAATAACAGTCTCTAATACTATTGTGTATAGAAGACATTGCCATGGTCAAATTACTCTCATTTTCAATATTGCTATGAACAAATCGTGATAATTCTACAGCCTTTAATGCTTCTTCTGCGGTAGGTAATGGTGCTTCCTCGACTTCCTCTTCCCTCTCCCCATCACTTTCGAGGTGTTCCCTAGCATTAATTTTCTGTACAATATTTTCATCGGTGGGTTCTTTGGATGTGAGAAGAGCACAATCGATGTCAACAGTCTTCCCACATTTTGGGTCCTACTAAAGAATCTGAATTTAGGTTTCGTGTCCACAAAGATAAAGGGACACGTCATCTTCGTTCATCAAATTCATGTTTTGCTGTTTGAACAGGTAAACCGTCATGGTTTCCAATGAATCCAGAGCATGTTTGAAACAGTTGTGAATGGTACTTTGTGACATTTTATTCCAGGCATCATTAACCATCAGAATTGCATCTAGCACCGTTATTTTCGTAGAAGAGTTGTTTTCATTAGCATCAAAACAATTAATCATTTTGAGCACAAGGTTTTTTCTAAAATTAGTTTTGAGTGATTGTATTATTCCCTGATCCATTGGCTGTAGTAGGCCTACTGATGATGTATTCGGTGGAAGGAAAGCAAGTGTTATAGACTTTAAATCAGTAACTTTTGGATGCGCCAGGCAATTATCAACCAGCAATAAAATCTTTTTCTTCTTCACCAAATCACGATCCCAATTTCGAAGCCATTTTTCAAAAAGCTCTGACATCATCCAAGCTCTACGATTGTTAGCATAATCGACAGGTAACGATTTGACACTGCTAAAACATCTTGGTTTTTGTGACTTTCCAATAACGAGCAATTTCTTTTTCTCTGTGCCACTCATATTTGCTGCTACCATGACAGTTATTCTGTCTTTCGACAACTTGCCTCCACTACAATTCTCACCTTTAAATTTCAAAGTTTTGTCCGGCATTAATTTGTGAAACAGTTCAGTTTCATCAGCATTAAAAATTTTATCAGAAAATTGTATTCGTAGATTCGGCCACACAGACGTCAACCAGTTTGTTGTTGAATTTTGATCAACAGACGAAGATTCACCGACAATTTTTCCCACCACAATTTTATGTTGAACTTTAAAACGACTGATCCAGCTTGCAGAACAATTGAAGTCGAGAATACCAAAACGTGTGGCAAAAATATTTGCCTTTGCCTGTAAAATAGGGCCACTGACAGGTATTCCCTTGTTTCTCGTGATTTTAAACCACTGAATTAATGCTTGATCAACATTTTCTTGTCACAATTTTCGAAGCCTCTTCGGTTTCAAAACATTTGAATTGAACGATTGCTTAATCCGGTTCTTGTTTTTGAAAATCATTGAGATTGTCGAATGACCCACGCCAAATTCCTTTGCGAGAGAAGAGTTTGATTCTCCATCTTCTAATCTGCATATAATTGCACCTTTCTCCTCAATCGTAAATGCTTTACTGCGTTGAGATGACATTTTTTCCACAGTATATATCAAACAACAATGAGTGACCTTCAAGTGTCAATTATTCACAGAGGTTCAAAACAGAAACGAGCCACGTGCCACGTCATTGGGAATTAATGAACATTGCCGAAGGTGTAAAGAATCATGTCGGTCACTATAACCGGACATAATTTATTAAAAATGGGTCACAATAGCGACATGTCACTGTAAGCAAAGTCATTATATATCCGACTTATGTACAAATAATTTTATATGAAAACCAATTTCGTTGTGTTATTACATCATAACAGGTGGTTCGTCAATATAGGCGGAGTCATAATAAACTGATTCTACTGTAATCGTGATAAAAGCCATACCAACATAATGCACTTTAAACTACCAAGTTACATTCAAAATTTACCTCTGATGGTTAAAAATTTTATTTTAATCAAGAATGCCTATTAAAATTTGTCCTTTCTGAGAATTTTTTTTTCCAACCAAAGAATGCAGCAATACAGATTAAATGAATAACTAGTCTATTGATGTTTATGTCAAAACTTCTAGGAGTTTTTACATTTTATAAAAGCAAACATGCCCTTGGAGAGTACATGACTCAAAATTCTTTAGTTAGGTACCCAGCCATAAATGAAAAACTGATGCAATGAGCTGCAACTCAAGAGAGTTTATGTTCAGTTCCAGAACCACAAACAAAATTGTTTCACTCTCACATGGAAGCTCTAGAAGAATAATTATATATACACTGAGAAACAGTTGTAAAGAGAATCAATTAAGACAGTAGTACCTACTTTGTTAGAAATTAACAGTAAGAGCTGGCTGCATACCCAATAGTCGGGATGTTTTGCACTCGGGTCGTGCGAACATTTATGTCTCAGATTCGTAGCTAGAGAGAAGGA
Organism: Bacillus rossius redtenbacheri; assembly: GCF_032445375.1. NCBI lineage: Eukaryota > Metazoa > Arthropoda > Insecta > Phasmatodea > Bacillidae > Bacillus > Bacillus rossius. The sequence continues at coordinate 19,925,357 of NC_086331.1, forward strand.
GCACCCCCTGTCACCTGATAAGTGCAGGTAGGTGTTATGGAGATAAATAGAGCAATCAAGGAACGAACAAGTGTGGAGTACTATTTGAATAAACCTTACGACTTACTAGACTAAGGTGTGAAGATGATCAATTCCAATCTTCCCCCTGCATAATCCCTCTTCTCCACCAACCCCTTCCTTACAGAATGAAATCTTGTGTCAGAAACAAAGAGCTTGAATGTTACGATATTGTCTTAGAGTGAGACTACACATTCCCACTGAAGGTCAAGCTGTTGCAGAACAATGAATTATTGAGAAAAAGCATTTTAATATGAGACTATAAATTCATTTGGAAGTAGTATTTGCGAAAATACTAGATTCAGCACTTCATTGCCCTACTGCCTTCTGCTGTTTATAAGATATGTTGTTACGTTTCTGAGGGCGCCATCTAGCCTGCCTGCGGGCTAGTTCACAGGCAGAACACGGCAGTTCACAGGCAGAACACGGCAACTCTTCAGAATGTGATGTCGCCACGTGGCTTCAGCAGGAGGCAGGAGTGATGCTAACCTTTCTTATTACTATAGTGACAGGCATTCTGAATTCAATGAGATAGCGATCATTGTAAGACTGTTGACCTGCCCTCTTGTTCGGCATGGAAAAGGGGTAGAGAGGAAGAAGGCTGGCTGAGGATTGTTTGCGGATTTATCCACCGGTGGTGACACTACCTCTCCCATGTATAACAGAGGTAAGTGCAGAGCACTCGGTGCTAGTGATATGTCGGCCGAAGCCAAAATGACGGGCATGACACCATGTTCCCACTTGGTTGTGCAGACAGAATTAATAACTGGTTAAATAAGGAGTGTTGCTGTATAAAAACATTGTTTACATAAATACCCTGTGGATAGATTTCACGATAAATTTGTGCCAGACCTAGTGGTACATTGGTGACATCACTAATTTGATTGTCGCTCGGGCGACAGTGGATCCGCAGTGGTGGTTGGCATTCAGTGCGTTGCACTTGCTTGCACCATACGTGTGTTCACTGCACCGCACTCCCTACATACTCCACACGCATAACATCACATATGACACCCGAGGCGTTGGTGGCATAAATAAGTCACTTTAAATTGTACATGTATTCCTGATTATTTCTATTAGCTATTTGTACTACTAACTGTATTTTCGGGCAACAAATCTGTAACTTGAATAGCATGGTTATTATTGAAGCATGGTTAGACTAAATCATTGTTTTGAGTTCAAAACCCAGATGGTTTGGTCAGTTTCATCGAGTTTTTCCATGGTTTTCATAAATCAAATACCTGTATAGCTTCTCATTCTAGAGTCTAGACTATGGCATATTACAAAAGCAATATAGGAACTACAGTAGTCTAATAGATAACTCACCTCCCACCAAGGTGATCTGGGTTCCATCTCCGGCAGGGCACACACAGGTTCTTTATAAGTGGGAAACTCCATCATCATCATCTTGTAGTGTTACAGTATAAAGCAGCTATGTCACGACCCATGGGTGCTGGCTCTCTGAATTGCTAATTCCCCTGAGATCAGCTTGGCACCTGCACCGACAGAGAATCCATATAAAGTCCCTTATGCATGTCCCTACAATTTTCTCATATCACCAATTTAAATGTCAGACATTTTTACGAAATACATTTTTGTGCAGTTCTTTCAATTTGGTGTTTCATCTTAACTCTTAGGTTAAATGCTGGTTAAAATTACTTTCAGTAGAGCCATTACATAAATATAGTATTCAAATTAAAATGTTTAATAAAACTTATTGAATAAGCATTTTATATCTTTAAAAAAATTAGTTATTTTACGTAACTTGGACCACCCCCACAGATTTGTAAAATTTCCACATACCATTGTTTCTATTTAAACTAACAAATTGCTAAAATATTTCATGACCCCACTATATGCAAACTGGGTACCTACTTAATTGTCCAAAAACCCAGTATGACTAAATATTAGCACCATGTCAGCATAAAATTGGTTCAGAGTCCACTACAATCTTTCAAGTCCTTTCCCCATAAGCCTCAGTACATAACTGTGTACATGAAATAAACAAATTCTTAAACATAGCCACCATGTCATTTTAATCAGAGTATTTTGTTGAAATTTGTGATATTTTGTATGTAATTTTCAGTGTATTATCTTATGTAAATATCTGTTATTTCATGCACATAAATTAATGATTTTTTTTTAATGAAATCAATAAACCATCTGGTTTCCATACAATAAGTCACTAAAATTAGATATTGCACACACTGCTCACATTTTGGTGGTGCTCAATGTGGTCATGGTTTTGGCAACAATGAAAGAAAAACATTATAGCTCAAGGCCTTTGAGTAGATGTTATTGAAATGGGAGAGTAAGGAACAACATAAGACATTGAATTTTCAATGATTTCATCAGATTCTAGTGTTTCACATTGTCATTATTTGAATTAAAATGTACTTTCTACTAGTATTCACTAAAACAATTTTTTTTTCCAACTTTTCCTTCTTAACTTCATAACCTCATGGACATCAGATTACTCTTGAGTGACTGATGGAGAAAAGATAAAAACATAATAAAAAAATCACAGTGTAAACTCCATTTAACGCCACTCGATTTAACGACAAACTCCCTAAAACATTGAAATTACTTGACTGGTTGGTTTACATTGTTGTCCATACAATGATACATTATGTAGCATCACACTCACTCTAAATAACTATAACAATACATTATTATTAAGCAATATACAGTACTTTCTAAGTTGCCGAAATCAATAACTGCAGCTGTGTACGTTTTTTGTTTATTTTGTTGCTTTATTGTCGAGCACGTACCAAAGATTGTAATTAATTCTTTCTTTTCTTGTGATTACCTTGCACGTGTTTACTTCGGCTGCTAGATTGTTATTAGGTTGTTATGCATTGTCTATACGTTAATATATCTTAGTTGAACATGGCGAGTAAGAGAAAATCTTTGTGTATTGACGAAAAACTTTTATTAATACATGCAATAGTGGCGGGAGAAAAGATAAGTTATGTTGGAAGATGCTTTGAATTCAGTCACTCTACCTTTCAAAGAATCAGAAGGATGGGTCAGAAAGTTCAAGCAACGTCACCATATCAACTATGGTAAAATTAACGGAGAAGCACAAAGTGTTGATACGAATGTTACTCATGACTGGATTAATAGTGTGTGGCCAAAATTGAAAGAAAAGTATGCTCCAAGTGACATTTTTAATGCTGATGAAGCCAGAGTTGACACCTGATAAAACTTTGAATTTAAAGAAGAAAAGTGTGTGGGAGGAAAACTCTCCGAAGAGCATATCACACTGCTTGTAACTGCTAATATGAATGGCACAGAAAAAAGGAAGCTGGTGGTAATAGGCAAATCAAAAAATCCACCGTTTTAAGAACATTAAACAATTGCCAGTCACCTATAAAGCTAATAAATCAGCCTGGATGACAAGTAAACTTTTTTTAAGAAGAATCACGAAGGTGGGATGTAGAATTAAAGGGATGAAAAATTTTGCTTCTTGTCAACAACTGCCCTGCTCACCCTCTCATATCTAACCTTCAAAACAGTTCACAATTTTTTCACCAAACACGACTAGTGTTTTACAACCAACGGATCAAAGCGTGATTAAAAGTCTCAAGGGTCACTACAGAAGGCAACTATTGATGGAGCTGGTCAAATCTGAGGGTAAAATGTCTATTAATAAGCTGCATGCAGTAAATTTTTTATCCAAAGCCTGGGAAGAAGTGACAGCAACAACTATACAACACTCTTCGTTATGCTGGACTTTGTACAAGTTCTGCGAGTGATGGATTAGAAACAGGACCAGAGTTTGAAAGTGAAGATGACCTTACCGAGTTCAACAGTTCAACATGCCACAAAATTTCACTGAACATATACAAACCTACATAGAAGTAGATGACAGCCTGACAACAATTTCACTTACAAATGAAGAAATTCTGGATTCTGTGAGAAAAACTGAGGAACAAGAAGGGGATGAAGATGAGACTAATGGTTCTAAGCCTCCACCAAGCATTAAACAAGCACTCGATACAGCAAAATTAGAAAAATACTTTTTGTATAACCAAGTTGATCCCACAGAATTCCAAGATATGAATAAAATACATAAGAAAATCAAATTAAAATCCTGGAGCAGCAAAAAAATCAGACAAAGATAACATACAATGTGCAATAAGTTTTGTTATTTGTATCAATATTAATGTTTGTTTTTTTACTAATTTTATACTTTATTGGTAAATACATATTATAATAGTAAAATAATATATTGATTTTTCTTCTCTCAATTTAATGACAACTCTCAATAACACCCTAAAATGCAGTCCCGTAAGTGTCGCTATATAAGAGTATAGGTACTGTATCTTTTCACAAAGAGTAAAGATATTTAATTTTAGAAAAGTACAATGTTTTTCCTCCCAATAAATGAGACACATTAAATACCAGATGAGAAAATATATACAATGCACTGATAAATAAGTGACTAATCAGAAGCATTTACTTAAAAACAGATTTTCTGAAGTAGTTCCTTGGATTTCAGCAAATAAAATATGAAGGAGCTGGTAGCCCTAACACTTGACTGCTTGGATTTTTAGAAGTCTGGAGTAGGGTATGCTTCAATTCAAAGTTAGTAGCAACATGGCAATGTTAAAGATTTTATGACCAATAAATTCCTGCAATCAAGTGACAGATCTTGTGGTGGTCCTATTTCACCAAGACTAAAGATGGAAACTTTGAAGATTTGTCATGGGATATGCAAAACAGGCTCAGCGAGTAGTGAGTAAGGCTGGAGTTGCTTGGCAGGACCTACCGGAAGCAATGAGAAGGGTGAAGGGAGAGGGCGGAGGGTAAGGATAAAGGCATAGGTACTCCACATCAGTTAGGCCAACGATGGAGTATGCAGCTGTGATCTAGAACCCCTACCTAGTCACTGAGGTAAGGGAGCTGGAGAAGGTGCAGAGTAGAGCAGCGAGGGTGGTTTATGAGGAGGAGAAAGGAAGGGCAAGGGGAAATGTATAATCCGTTTGAAATGATTAAGGAGTTGGGGTGGTTTGCCTTACGTGGGAGGGAGAGGGTGGAAAGGTTAGTCAGGCTGGCTAGGTCGCCGCCAAACAGTGTGCAGAGCTCCAGGTGTAAACACACGTTTTACAAACCGCTCGAGATTTATTAAAAGTGTGATTACAAATAGCATTTATGAGCCTTTGCATGTCTCTTTACTACAAGTTTCGTTCTGTGTTTTCATTTATTATGTGAATTTTTAGGACAGTGAAAAAGGCTGAAACAGGAATATTCAAGGACATTTTTTGGGAAGGAATGGTATTGGAATGTTCATCGAGCCTTTACATTTCACATGTTGGGGTCCTTGGTTGTTGTTTTTTTTTTAAATTTCGTTCTTCAAAATATTGTTTCTTGTACATGCCTGACTGATGTATTAAAAATAATAAATAGGATGCATAACTATAAAATAACGTGTAGTACCTCAAATGTAAAGGGATCTGGATACCACGGTAAACGTTTGTGTTTAAATACCTGCATTTATGTTGGTTTTTTTTTTGTGTACCCAGTGTGTTTGTACAAGTTGATTCTTTGAAAGTATTAATTGTATATTCATATTTGCATATTTGCGATACTTTAAGTAAAGCCAATTTGTGTGTATGGCATTAGATGGACATTTATGTAAAATTAGTGATTTTTAGGGTTAAAGATGGTTATGAATCGGGAAACAACTAGGTTAACCTAACATTTGAAGACCTTCACCAAACACCACCTTGAGTTTCATAATACCTCATGAAAATCCTTAATATTTTGTCATGATTATCAAGACATGAAAATACAAATCGGATTATATTTCGTTAAAATGTATAAATGTATACAGACCCTAAACCCGACAACGAACTAAATTCTAAACCTGAGAAATTCTGAAATTATGGCAGATTTCAGAGAAAATAATAATAAAACATTTTTAAACTGGGAGTGAAATCTGTTGACTTGTATACTCCTAGGTTCGGGGCTCAAAACACAATGGAGCAATAGAATTGACTAACGTGAAGTTAGCTTCGAATCCCAGCTTCGTGAGGGAACACGTGCCATAATTATTGTATCGTGCGACAAAACTAAGGTAAGACTTAAGAAGTGTGAGATGCAAAAACAGCATAACACACACGTCAAATTTAAAAATAAATGTAATAAATAGTATTCTGAACAAATGTAAGGATCAATTACAAAAGATATCTGAAATGACAAATAAGCTCGTTTACCTCTGAACTTGGCACTTTTAAAAGTAACTCCGTGAAAATCGCCAAGTTTAAGGGGCTATAAACTGAAAACAATATTGTACCTAAGCTCCGTTCTACAATGGCACCTAAACGGAGACACATACATTTCACTATCACGTCTGCTGCTTCCACAATGCACCGAAACATCAAATGGCAACCAATGAGATTGCATTTCAAGGTTATGAAATATTAATTTTATTTGAAAATTAAATTATTTTAGTTAAAAATTATATTAATGCTTCGAGATCACACCACGGAGAATTTATATAAATAATAAAAATAAATAATGTAATAATAGAATACTTTTCTTTTACAATTTTTAACATACATATGTAGAACTAACATGAGTACCACCACAGCCAAGTACTCGGTTTTTGTTGGTCACACGGAACAACCAAGGAAGACCAAACTAATCTGCATGGGTCAGTCTCCATCTGCAACTCTGATCCGTCCGTCTCTGCGAGATCTGTCTGTTTCCGTGTTAGTGTATAACGGACCTGAATAGGGGTGCTTAACCTTAAAGAATGTTTGTTAATGTACAATTAAGCTGGGTTGGTTGATTTAAACCACAATGGTTTAAACCAATTTTTTTTTAATAATTTATTTTTAAATAGAATATTTTAATTATTTTTATGAAAGATCTAACTTCACTCTAATAACTAAAATAGTTTGCTCATTAACGTATCTTGTGATTTAGAGGAACAAAAAATTACATATTAATCAAGATATAATTTATATTATATGAATTAAGTTACATAAATCATACCCAGCCTAATACTCATCTAAAATTTAAAAAAAAAAATTAAATAAATAATTTCTCTTCTGTGGGGAATTCTCAACTTTACTGTATATCCCCATTCTATGGAGGATCCTCCTCATGTGGTGAAATACCCTCTCTATGGGGAAGACCCATTCTATACAGAATCCTCCTCCTGTGGTGAAATACCCTTTCTGTGGGGAAACCCTTTCTATAAAGAAACCTCATACTGTGGGGAAATACAGTTTCTGTGATTAAGTCCCAGTCTAATGTGCAGGTTTGCTAGACTTCAGTCCTATGATGTTTTAACTTTTCTGGTTCAACATGAGTGGCAGAAAGCGGGATGTTGTATGACTTTCATTTGAAGAAGTTAAGAAGGAATTGAGATAAAGTGTGAGGGCCAAATGTAAAAAATGTGGCACTGAACTGGAAGGTCAAGTCCTCAGAATAAAAAATCACCTATCTAAATGTGAAAGTTCAGCTATACAAGTTGATGAATATGATGCAGGTAAGATCCTTTAAGTGTAATACTATTGTCTCTTGATTTAAACAGAAAACATGATTGTGTTAAATTTGCTACATATTGTAATTAATATGAAACCAAGTTATTTAGGAATATATGAAGTTTTCATTCTTAACTTTAAACAAGTCACATATGAATAATATATCAGTAAGCTTGCTCATATTTTATTTTTGTTTAGACTGAGTTTACAGTTCAAGCAATGTATTCAAGTTTGACTTTTATTAATGATTTTGATAGCCTAAATTAATATTTTATTTATTTTGATAGCTTAAAATAATATTTTATGATTATTAAGGATTTTTATAGCCGAAACCATTTTTTTTAATGTTTAATATTATTCAGAAATCATTTCTAACAATATTGTCATGGTGTATCAAAGACAGTGCAGTATACACACTTGCTGCATAATTCTAAATTCTTAATTTCCACGTGTGGTCCCAGCTTTATGCAGTTAGCACTGAAAACCTGGTAGTAGCAAAGTATGTAACTACGTTGTCTATAATAGGTTTAGAGTTATTAAGAGAGGTTAACTGTCTTCATTTCTAATCTTTTCCCCCTTTTGTAATGTGGAACTGAATTAATAAGATAAACATTTCTTTTTCAGACTGTATTACAGCTTCCACAAGCAAAACACATACATCCATCATATCATCTGTGACTTAAATGAAGGTACTGAGTCAAAATATACTTTTGCAGAAAGAAAAAAAAAACTTTAAAAGTAACATATCAATGGATTCCTACATAGTTCGATCAACACAAATGCAGAAAAAGTCTTTGGATCAGCAAGTCGCTCGCTTTATATTTGCAACAAATGCATCCTTTCGTAGTGCATCCTCAGTATGTGAAACTTATGCAACAGCTTCGCCCATGGCTACACCACTCCGAACAGAAAATAAATTAGTGGTACGTTACTAGATGCTATTTATGTAGAAAAGAAAGCTTTTTCCCTTACTCTGTAAAATGAAAGTGTCTCTCTTGGGTTTGATGGCTGGTCAAATGTTCATAATGAACCAATAATGTGTGCTAAAATTACGACTAAATCGGGTAATGTATATTTAGTGACACAATTGACACATCTGATCATGCTCACACTGGAAATTATCCGACAGAAGTGGCTGTGAACAGCATAAAAATGTGTGAGGAAGACTTCAGGTGCAAGGTTCGCTCGGTTGTTACTAATAATGCTGCTAATGTGTCGAAAATGTGCCAACTTCTGAAGATAAAGATTTGAATATCACTTAAGGATGTTCAGCTCACATTAAACTTGTTAGCAAATGGCTAACATTCCTAGTGTGACAGAACATGTTTTAGACATAATAAAATATTTCAGAAACAACCACTTTGCTAATGCATGTTACAGATGTTCAAAAACTAATCCTCCCAAATGAAGTGTGCTGGAATACAATGGTAGATTGCCTTGAGACATACCTTAAAGGTTGGGGAACTCTGTTACAAATTTGTAAGGAACATTGTGACCCTATTGATAAAGTAGTACAAAACCAAATTTCTAACATGGCATTTAACAGAATGTAGGATTTACTTTCTATTCTGAAGCCTAATGCCATAGCCCTTGAAGAAGTTCAGAAAAATACATGCACTATTTCTGAGTCATTGTTTGTGTGGAAAAATCTTCAAATGAAAATGGAAGCCACAAAGGATAAAAATGTCATACAAAAATTCCAAAAAAGATATCATATGACACTTACACCTGCTCATGTTTCAGCTTATAAGCTGGATTCAAAAGAAAAAATAATCACTTGGTGCTGATTTGACTGAAGAAAAATGCATAGCATTTGAGTTTGCTTAATCAAGGTACTCGACGAGTTCACTGCTTCCATCAATTGTTAATTTAAATCAAAAAGTTCACCTTTCCAAAAATTGCTTTTTAAGGATGAAGTAACCTCAAAGTTTACAACCTATGAGTGGTGGAAAAGTGAGAAGAATGACATTGAGCAATTTAATGATAAAAGTTTTTTTTTTTGGTTGAACAGTTACTTACAGCACAGCAAGTGTAGAGAGTATGGATTTGTGCATTCTAAAGTATGTAATAAGTTAGGCATAGAGAAAGCATCCAAACTTGTATTTCTTTTTGAAGCATTCAACGAACACAACCAACAGTGATTTGATGTGATGTGATCTGCAATACAAACAGGAAATAACTAACATAATATTGTTTTAACTGGTTGATCTTGATATTTCGATTTTAATAACTGATAATCCAAAAGATTGAAGGAAAATGAGTGGTTTTTTTTTTTAATTTAGCTTCTATGGCCTCTAGGTTTGATGAGTTTATTCTGTTTTATACATTGTAGTACTGTCACTAATTTTTTTCTATTAGTATTTTAATAATATGTTTGACAAACTATTATGCATGAAAATCACAATTGGGTATATAGATTTCATAAAATTTACATGTGAGACAATTGGATGGTCTTAAAATAAAATATGAGTATGTTTTAGTTGCTGTCAGTTATGAATTTGGTGTAAAATTATTAATCAACCTGAATTAAGATATGTTTAGTTTGAATGTGATGAGAACCAAAATACCTGGTTTAAATTTAAAAAAACCTGGTTCAAACAATAAATACTGGTTTAAACAAAAAAAACCTGGTTGTTTGGTTTTTTTTTTTTTCCTTCCCCAATCCTGCAACTAAGCATATCAGCTTCAGAGGTTACACAGGTTTGTGTTCATTATAAACTTTAGATGCTAACATACTTAAATCTGTGACATATTGAAATTTACAAATCCTTCGGGAGATTATTTTAATCATATAAATGTTCTTAACTTTGCACTTTTAATCAGAATTAGTATTATATCGCAAAGTTTAAAGAGCTAAATTAAAACAGAATTTAGTATTCTATATAGGGGTACCTAACCTTAAAATACATTCCTGTGATTATATCAACATATCTACTTCAGAGTTATACAGGTTTTCTTTCATTTGGCAATAATCAGAATTCAGCTATCACCAAAGTTAAGGGGCTATAAAAAAAGTTGGAACTACAGCAGAAGACATTGGTGCTTTATCTGGCATGGATTTTAATGGTAGTTGGATTATACGAATTGACAAAATGCAAAATTGTATGTTGTATGGTTGCCCAAATACCAGTAAAAGAACAAAAGTGCATTAAATAATGCTTTACAGCTCCTTTAAAAGTTATTACTTTGCAGAATTGAACCTATCATCGCAAACAATAACAAATTTTAACAAAGGTTAACGTAGAAAACAAGGTAGGTATACTTCAAATGGGTCAGATTTTTTTTTACAGTAACTGATCTTGAGAAATGTTTGTGTGGTAGGCTTAAACAGTTAAAATATTTTTTTATGAATGCAAAATCTTTAAATTATGGTTTGTTCTTTAATTGGCTTTCACGAATTTTGTTACGAATGTTTTTGTAGGTCACAATATTGATGTTTACAGCGTTTCATTTAACCACTGAATATAGCTTGTATTGCCAAGTGAACTAAAAAGGATGTTTACTTGTATCATTGGTTAACTAACATTAACTTAACCAAAATTAAAAACTTAACCTTGTATGATTAAGCTGGACACAATCATCTGTCTTTCCGTCAAATCACGTGACCTGCAGCCAATCAGATGTCCCGGAAAATTCCGTCCATCAAAACCTTACCAAGCTTAAACTTTTGACGGACGTATGAAATAACCTCCTAAGTGTTAGCCAGATACCTATTGCCGGCAACCTTAACTATCTTAAAATGATTTTAAGTATAGTTATTTGTTTAGCTGCTTCCATTAATTGTTATCTACTAACATATTTTTAACTGAAAATATTTTAATAAATATCACAACGAAAACAATTTAGTGAATTATTAAATGCTTAAATTTCATTATCGTCAATATAATATATCAATACTAAAAGTATTTAAGATTTCTAGTCTGCTAGCAGCAATCAAATGTAAAATGTAATATGATGGACGTGCGGATAAATACGAATAGCTCGGCTTTTTGACGGACTGACGGACAGTCGCGACGGATTATTGTTGAGTTCAGATTAAGAAAAAGAAACAGTTAAAGATAAGTTTATTGCAAAGACCTTCAGAATGCACTAACAAAAAATTGGTCTAACAAATTTTGTAATGTTAATATTCATGCTTCATAACTGGTTCTGGTTTGTTGTTTGATTATTATCTTAAATAGGGATAACATGCTGCAGGTACACGAGTACAGTATGTTAATCAAGCTCAAAGAACCATTGTGGCGGATTTTTAATTTAAAGGGTTAAGAAAGAAGTCAAAATTAAAAAAATATATATGTTTTTGTTGGCCGATAATCATCAAACATTGTTCATAATACTTTATTTCATGATGGCTAGATTTCGTAAATTTTCTGACTGGACGCCGAAAGTAGTGGCTTTCTGGAAAGAAGTGTGAACTAATCGATATATATATATATATATATATATATGTGTGTGTATATATATATATATATATATATATGGTAACCGTATGCTATAACGCCGCTACTTTTCAAAATTCCATTTTACTTAACATTTAATTTTTTTAAAAAGTAATATTATGCATAACACAAAACAATAATACTGTTACGAACGTGAGCAAGGCTGGGACACGTGCAGGTGCAGAGCTGGCTGGCGGCTGCCGCAATATATGCGCCGCGCGCGCCTGGAAGATAAGGATTGTCGCTTTCCCCCTCCTTCCCATCACTCCCCGCGTGACAACATGCCTTTGAGACGTAACTGAAACCTGACAGCTGTGGAGTTACGCGAGCCGCAGACACGTATTTCGAGAGATTTCTGCCGTCGTGTCGGCGCAAAATGACGCGACTGGCCCCTGCCTCACCCGTGAGTTCCAGAAATGGCGGCTGATATATAAAAAGAGGACGTCGGCCTCAGCATAGTGTTCAGAGTGACTCGAGAGCGTTCAAGCGGGAGTTTTCCCGCGGCGGAGTTTCTGGGGCGAAGTCCTTGGACAAAGGCTCCAGGGCGAAGAGTGAGTGCGGCGACGGAGTCCCGCGGCGGAGATCCACGAGGGGTGCTGCGGCGAGAGTTGCGCCAGAGGTGCGGCCTAGCGAGGTGTGTGGAACGAGTGACTAGGGGAAGCAACATTTTTAAGTGCAATTGATTATTTGCCATTTTAGATTATTTGTGACATAAGTAGTGGCAATAAATAAAACTGTGTCTGATAAAAATCTTTAATTGGGCTATCCTTTACGAACCCGCGGTAAAATCGTAACATTTTGGTGTCAGAAGTGGGATAGCCCTAATTTAAAGAATTTCTGATTAGTTCATAGAATTAAAATTTAATTAGATTTTCTGGATTGTAACAAGTGTTAGGAACTGTAGTTAGTTTTAAGTGTAGTAGTTGGGAAATTAGTGTTAGTATTTAGTAGAAATTAGTGTCTTCATAAGACATTAGTGTTAGGCTTGTAGTATATGTGGACAAAAAAGGTGGCTGCCGATGAGCTTAAGAATGTCCTGGCATTCTTGGCCGAACTGAAGAGTGGCCAGGAGAAAATGGAAGATAGGCTGGATGAGATGAAGAGTGGCCAGGAAGAAATGAATGAAATGAAGAGTGGCCGGGAAGAAATGAAGAATAAAACTGATAACAGCCAGGAAGAAATGAAGAATAAAATTGATAACAGTTAGGAGAAAATGGGATATAGGCTGGACGAGATGAAGAGTGGCCAGGAAGAAATGAAGAATAAAATTGATAACTGCCGAGAGGAGATGAAGAATGCTATGAAGACCGAGATCGAAGACATCAAGAAAAACCAAGAAGAGATTCGAAACGAAATAGTTGCACAAGAAGAAATGAAGAAGATTGATGAAACCAGCATCCATTTGGAAGGCAAAGTGCAGTGTTTGGAGCAGAATCTTGCAGAACAAGAGCAACGTGTAGCAGAACATGAAGAACTAGTAGCGCAACAGCTGGCCCAACTCAAGCACGCCACAGAACAGCGATTGGCACAACAGCTAGTTCAGCTCAAGCAGACCACAGAACAGCAAGTAGCAGCTGTAACTGAAGAGTGCCGTCGGATGATCAAGGAATCTGCATCGGCTACGAATAGGAGCAGTTATTCTGGAGATGTGAAGGTGGAAGGCGCAACCGGTCATCCAAAATTCAAGCCACCCACCTTTGATGGGCAATAGTCGTGGGCTGTCTACAGGCGACAGTTTGAGGCAGCTGCTGAAGTAAATGGGTGGGACGATGAAGAAAAGACTACGTCACTCGTCTTGGCCCTGCGAGGATCTCCACTAGAGCTGCTGCAGACCATACCAGTTACAGACCAGAAAGAATATGGGGTATTAGTAGAGGCCCTTGAGTTGAGGTATGGCGACCAACACATGGGGGAGGTGTACAGAACAGCCCTGAATACACGTCAACAGAGATCTTCCGAAACCCTCCAAGAGTTCGAAGCCGACATCGAGCGACTCGTGCACCTCGCCTACACAGAAGCACCAACAGATTTCCGCCAGCAGCTAGCCACTAGTTCTTTTATAGACGGACTCGGAGATGTGGAGGTTCAACGAACTCTTCATTTGGCCCGCCACAAAAACATTCGCGATGCTCTTGTTCACGCCCTGGAAATCGAAGGTGCCTGCATGTCCTCAAGAAACATGATTATCAGTGCGAGACAGGCCGTGATAGAACCTTACCACCAAGTGAATGGCCGCTCAGATACTAACGAAGAGATTATACTTGGAACACTTAAGGAAGCTGTTGAATGGATCGCAGTTTCGGAAAACAAGAGGAAGACAGCGGTGTTTCGTCTGCAAAGAACTAGGACACACCCGGCGCGAGTGTCCGAATCGAAGTGGTTTAGAGCCAACGACCCTCTTCAATCAAACGTAACACCTTAGCACATTGAGCACCTTCCCCCTTTCAGATGCATGTAGGCTATAACGAAATTTATTAAGTATTGACTTTTACCAAATTTGTTGTGTTGTCAAATGTTATAAATCATCATATAAACTTAGTGTTTTTTAATGATTTCAAAACATTTTTTTTTAAATTAAGCTTTCACGTAGGATTGCGTGGTAAAACATGAATAAACGTCGAAAAATGTGCGACGTCGAAAAATGTGCGACGTCGAAAAATATACGCATACTGAAAATAAAATATTTGTAACACTTCATTTGAAAAACAAGACTGACAGAAAAATTAAAAAAAAAATAATTATCGGATACGTATAATAAGCTTTCTGTGGTGGGATTTATTTAATCGCATCAATCATGTGATTTTAAAGCATACTTGATGAAGTAGACATTGAACTGTAGCAAGACAGTTTATCTCAGTAATATTTAACAAAATAAATCATGCTTTAATACTTATTTTTTTGTCATAAGGAGTAAAATTTTATTTATTTTTTTAACTTTTTTGTTGAAAAAATTTCCGTTTCGTGATCATTTTGCTAAAAAAAAAAATTCATGGAAGATTTTGCTAAAGATTTTGGTTTATTTTTTTACAATCCTATCAGGCGTATTAGACTTTGTATATTGCACGTTTCGCAATTCTTTCTGTTTTAAAATACAATATATGAACATATAAATGGTTGACCTCGGAAGAGCGACACGACGGTCGCTTCAATAAACCGGCGAACCGTCACTTCATCTCTCATCGTCTCTAGTGACTTACATATCTACTATCTACTAGTTCGAATCCTCAATTTATTCATTCTCTGTACGTTGTTGATACCCTACCATCCATTTTAAATGTTTCTAGCTTTCGACCAATCTGAAAACTAAACTGACCTAAATACTGAACTTCACACCTGTTAAGTAAAGAATCACGTGAAAAAAACGTTTTCCTGGACCTATATGGTAACTTTACTGAAACATACTCAGTAATCCAACTCTTCTTCCAGATCCATCCTTCTGTTTCCCGTAACCACCTGCACGCATAATGCATGATTTTTTTGGCACCCCGCATGAAAGAGCCCAGGGTTTTCCCTGTGTCTATGCAGGTTTTACCTGGGCCCAACTTATCTAGTTTTAGTCTAGTATAGTCAGAGAGGTGAGTCAGCCATGGTGCCAATCGCTGCCATGGCTGGCCAATCCCCTCCTTGCACATGATGCATGCTACTTCTCCTGCATAGCTAACACCCTGCATGATTAGAGCGTATAGGCTTCGGCCTGAGACGCACTTAAGAGTCTTCCCTACTCAGACCCCTCCCGCACATTCTTAGTGTTAGTTAGGTTAGGAAAAAAATACTCAGAAATAAACTAAAAAGGTTTAACATCAGTGGTGAATATATCGGATGAATCGGAAAGAGTACATTTTTACCATCAATTCAGGCAAGATAAGCCCTCTTTGAATAAATTGTGTGTTTTTGGGTAGAGCTAACATTCTTACCGTGAATATAAGTGTGAAATTATGAAGAAAATAAAACACTATTTCATTGTATCATGTCGTATGTTTGTACATATGTAGCACAAAGAGCATGAAAACCTATTATGTTAAAAATTTAGTAAGGTTGTTTCGTAGGTAATTATCTTAAGAATAGATTCGTAGGATAAGAAAGTAGTGATTTTTATTTTTGGTGACAAAATATATGCTAATTTAGCCACCAAAATAAAATGCATTATATTCTATTCGAAAGAAATCTGAACCCTTTCTAAACTGCCGATCGACTTTCTTGACCTCAAATTCACCATTTCGAAACTAGCCCTTCTTCAGTTACGTTAATGGAAACAATACTTGGCTAAAAACGTATTTCAGTTATAAGATTGAGTTGGATTTTTTAAATTGGAGGAAAGCAAGCCTTAATCGAGAGAAGATGCCGTGGATATATCGCATATTATCCAAAATTATTACGGTCATATAGCGGCTTCATACGACCGCGTTTTAGAATTTGTTAGTAAATATGTTATCAATTTAAATAGTTGAACCTCCCCGAACATTGAAATTATATAATTTAAAAACATTTCGTCGTCAAAAGGACATTGAGACGTTCCGAACGTTAAGAAAGCGGCCAGCCCAACGTCCAATATCAATGGTGTTTGCAAGAAAATTATTTTTCTGCTTGAATATTAACGTATCCTACAAAAAAATATTTCACAAAAGGTCAAATTTAACGTCTTTTTGTATCCAAAAAAGCATAAACCACTGGATGGCTTAACGAAATTCGCGGGTGATATTCGTTTTTAGTAGCTTCTTGCGGAACACCTTATAATATAGATTTGAAAAAATTTTATTAGGTAGACGTCTATTGAATAAAAGATTACCGTAACCCAACATGTGAAAACAATTTGCATGTTAGGGCTAGCGTGATGTGTTACTACAAAATAAAAAAATCCAAATATTAAAAAAATTTATACTAATGTTTTTTGAAGAAAATATTTCCAAAAACGGTTATTTTCGAAGCCATATTTTCTCTAAAACAAAAGCAGAGTGACGTCAAGATATTTAGCGAAATTCGCCCGTGAAGTTATTATTCACAGTCGGAGGCTTCGTACGCTAAAGTTAAAATTATTTGTTACTCAATAATTAAAACTACTGTATTTTTAAAACTAAACTTTAAATTTTAATTTTCGTGCGCCTGTCTTGACACACAAAGCAAGTGTGAGATGGGTGGTATGTGCATCTTACGCCGTTAAATCTAATAACATGCGTGCACTCTTGTACGTTGTCAGTGAATCCTACTACACATTCAGAAAAGTAGTCGAGAAATTATTGATTTGTATGGAGCTTACAATTTTTTTATAATTATATTTTATAGGGCACGTTTGTTACCTAATTTAAGGAACAACCAACTTTATTTGTTTGTTCAATGAGAATTACTCTACGCCGTACTCATTTACATATAGGACAGAATAACAATGACTTTGAACCCCTCTTTGGTAGCTGAACATTTTTAAAATAACCCTTGACGTATGAACCAGAGTCCCAAAAATTTCTAAAAAATACCATTATGCTTCAAAAGTTGTGAAAAAAAAAATTATCGTAAGAAATTATCTTGTATTCTTTTCTTGAAATTGTGTGGCACTTTCATTAATAACGATTACCTAGCATTCTACACAACCTGCTAGTAATTTTTGTGAGAGGCTCAGTGATTAAAAAAGTAAAAGACGAGAGTGAGTATATGAATAATATGACTTCCTTCTTGGGCTTGGTAATGTAAAGACAGCGGTGAATTTTTTTTGTGGGCTTCCTGAGGTTCAAATACCGAACTTGAATTAATTGACTAATGAATTTTTATCACGTGACTGTTTTCAAAAACCTTTTAAGATGAGTTATGTTTATAAATAGCGAACTGAATAAAAGAGGATAAATATAAATACTCAACATATTAAAATAACATTGACATTTTGGAAGTTATTTCAATTTTTCTTTTTATTGAAATTTTTAGTTTCTTGGAAAAATTGCAAATCTGGGATTCGGATTTCATTCTGAGCATCAAATTATCCATGAGTTATTGAATTTTATTACTCGTGTGATTTTTCCTGCCAAGGTGAAATGTCAAAGATTCGAGGTTGGACCCGACTTGCACAACTAAATTCTGTTTTCACCTCGCCAACTACTTGTAACAACTTAGAAATTTGTAAGTCCAAGAAAATGTTTTGTAATTTTGCTCTCTTTTTCACCGTTACATAATCAAGTTAATCAACATAAAAATACCTGCTGGAATGCTACTTATCTATTTCATTTAAAGGAACGTTGCCGATGGTATAATATCGACAAAATTTTCGTGACTGCATAAGTCGGCAAGTAAAGTTTATACAAAATCCAACATTTTTAAATTCATCAAATATGAATAAGTCCAGACATAGGTCTCGTGTGAATAATCTGGCCTCATTGATTTAGGAATTGAAAAAAAATTCTGATTTTTTTTTTAAAGATTAGTTCAATCCTCATTATGCCATTTTGATTTATTTATAAAATTTATATATTTTTCATAAAAGTTTTGTTAAAACATACAACCTTGATAATTCATTTTCCAGATTGAATGTTTTAGTGAAGCTAAAGCAGAAGCCCTTTAAGCATGAACATTAATATTGCACGCGCATATTGTTAAAATACTGCATGAATCATTCAAAATTATATACAGTTAGGCTGTATCCGAATACATAGGGATGCGTCCTTAGCACACACATCCCTACATCCCTTAGCAAATGCAGCCACAATGTAGAGGACGCATTTCTAATGGATGGATAGTATCCGAATACTTTTACTACTAGCACCACCTGTTGACTGTCAGTCGTACTAATGTTCACGCAGCCATTTTGTGTAGGGATTTCTACGAATATTCAGCAAAACGTAAATAATAAATACCTACGAATTAAAAAATAATGTAACGTGTATGTTATACATGTTAGCGATCCAAATAAAATACATTTTATAAATTGTAAACTTTAAAAATACTTGAGTTTTGAATTATCCTTTAAGTTTAAATTCGTATTTTTATTATATTTATTAACGTATTCATTTGTCTCTGTTTAAGTTATCACTTTCGCTTATAATGTTTTAAACAAATATTATGCTGAAAATCGGAAGTAATATTATACACAAACAAAATAAAACCCGATTCCGAAGCTAATGGATGTAGGGACGCGTTAGTGGATGCGAGTGTCGCATCCCTAGAAATCTCGAATTAGTGGATGCGTGAAGGGATGCATCGGCATCCCTTGTGATAATTCGGATTCAACACAAAGATGGCCGCGCCCACTACGATGCACTTTTAGTGGATCCCTTAGCTAAGGGATCCATTAGGCCAGTATTCGGATACAGCCTTAGTTTAGTACACTGTCTTTGACTATTATTATGAAATACGAAAGAAAAGGTATTGTTTTGTACTTTTACGTGAATACAGAATTAAAAGTCTAGAGCAATCTTTAAAAAATAAATTTCTGTGTCATTAACTGTATACACAGATAATTTATGGCATGGGCGTAGATCCCGGGGGGGGGGGCCAGGGGGGCCCGGGCCCCCCCCCCTGGAATTAATGGGCCCCTCCTTGGGGGGGCCCACTTCGTGATTTTAAAGTTAATGGTGTACACAACATATATATCAGATTATTATTTACAACGACGACAGACACTTTGACATGCTTTATATTCCTACCTTTGAGTTCCGTAGTTATTTTCCCCTACCCCTTATGCGAAAGCCATGGTATGGAGTTTTCCAGTGAGAACTTTGAAACCCTTTCATTCCAAAGGACGAAGCTAGAGTAGGGTTCCGTTAGCATTTCCTCCCCATTGATACCCACACTACCTTGTCCTCTGAAACGACAGTATTATAGGTTTCAGGTAGTCTGTTTTTAAAGTGGTTTTGCTCTCGTGTGCGCCAGTCTTCTGCTTTCTTGGCAAACATCAACATGGATAATTTCGTGACGCGGAAGACACGGAAAACAGAATCTGATTCTCACCTGGTAAGCTTGATTGTTTTATAAGTAGTGACTATTATTTAGGTAATTTATTTTATTTAAGTGATTATGTAACGTTATTTTTTCCAGTAAATAAACAACTTAATACTTTAACAGTAATTATAGCAGAATTTGGTTTATTTACGAACTGAAACTTATATACCATTACTGGAATTTTTTTTTAGCTCATCTCCATTCTGTAAGGCTAGCTGCTCTGTACGTTACATGTGAATATACAGGGAATAATTTTTTTCCTCGTCAATATGGAATTTAAAATCACTCCCCTTTTATTATCAAACGATAATTTTCACAATTCATGGCCGATAATCACTTTATAACATTTGTTATTTGATAACTGCAACACTGCACGAGTAAACAAAAGTAAGATTGAGAAAGAAGTATTTAAACGTTACACATCCGTATTTAAGTTAATAAGGAAGCAAACGCGTCTCTTTAATAACTAATCGAAGCGGTATATTTTAACTAAATAATATTCACTGCCAAAATACTGATTATACTAAAAATAAGCCGAGAAATGTATGTGGTTCAATTAGCTGTAGGATAAATTTCATAGTTCTATCTACGAGATTTTTCTTTTGTGTCATTAAGTTTTTTTTTCTTTTTTACCTGGTTGATGCCTTTACTAAATAAAAGAGTCTTTAAGGGTTTTAATATGATTCGATCGTTCATTTGATGTTGATCCGTTTATTAGCTTTGGGTTTTTAGGGCGCATCAAAAACTGTGAACAAAGAATTTCACGAACAGCATTTGAATCGCAGTAATTATGTGATGTAGCATAAAAAACCTGACAAAGTGCGAGTCGAACTCGCGCACGAAGGGTTCCGTACCATTATCTATAAAAACGGCAAAAAAAATCATGTCTGTTGTATGGGATTGGGAGCCCCTCTTAAATATTTATTTTATTCTGTTTTAGAATTTCTTGTTATAGCGGCAACAGAAATACATCATTTGTGAAATTTTATTCTGTTTTCACGTTTGTTGTATGGGAGCCCCCTTAAAAATTTATTTTATTTTAATTTAATCATTTATTTTAAAGTGAATATATAACTAAATATTCTGTGAATATTTCAAGCGTCTACCTGTTGCCGTTTTCAATATCAAGCAAAAACGAACAAAAAAATCACGTTGGTTGCATGGGAGCCTCCTTAAATATTTATTTTACTATGTTTTTAGTATTTGTGTCTAACTATCACGGTTCATGAGATACAGCCTGGTGGCAGACGGACAGACAGACGGACGGACAGCGTTATATTCACGTATATTATTTTAATAGATTTTTTCATGGATATTTTATTTATTTAGGTTAGCAAATTATACAAACATGTTTGAGAGATCATTTCTTATAGTCATTAATTAATAATTACTAAAACATATGTTGCTCTGCTTTATTGTTAATATCACTTACGTAAAAATAAAGTGTATAACATACGAGCTTATCATCCAGAGAAGACTTGTTTCGGTTGACCTCTAGCGCAAAATTCTTAAACCACAGAATTCACGGGCCCCCCCTGGAAATCCTACAGATTTGCGCCCATGATTTATGGATAGCAACAGTTAACTCAGGAACAATATAATTCATAAGCGTCTAGAAACCTAGTTAATAAAATATGGACTCTCTTAAATAATAAACGTTATTTATCGCTACATCAGTGTCAAATTTATTTTCACAACATAACTCATGAACTATGTATGTGTTTTTGGCGTTTGTTTCTTGAATAGTCCAAGCTACGATCACATTCCATCCGGAAACCCTTAAATATTGTCCAAAATTATAACGCTACCAAAATTATAACGCTAGTAGTAGTATGTAAATGATGGTACTGGCACAGCCGCCAGGCGCTGGTGCCGGTGCCGAGCCACATCTGATTCTGACGCCACGGCGGCCATCTTGAATGTGCATAACAGGACACAGCGTAACGGGACACAGTGTAACGGGACACGTAACGGGACACGGCGGCCAATCTTGGATGACTGTGACCTTGACCTTTGTCCTTGACCCAGGAAGACATATTGGATCCGCCATCTTGGATACCGTCGACTTTGTTTCTGTTTGTTCCTACATAGCGCCAGCGTCGCTCTTGATTTTTTTCTGTTCCACTGGAGGCCGCCATCTTGGATACCTTCGACTTTGTTTCTGTATTTGTTCCTAGATAGCGCCAGCGTCGCTCTTGATTTTTTTTCTGTTCCACTGGAGGCTGCCATCTTGGATACCGTCGTCTGTTTCTGCTGTTTGTTCCTAGATAGCGCCAGCGTCGCTCTTGATTTTTTTCTGTTCCACTGGAGGCCAACATATTGCATACCGTCGACTTTGTTTCTGCTGTTTGTTCATAGATAGCACCAGCGTCGCTGTTGATTTTTTCTGTTCTACTGGAGGCCGCCATCTTGGATACCGTCGAGTTTGTTTCTGCTGTTTGTTCATAGAGAGCGCCAGCATCACTCTGTCTTGTCACATAAGGTCGATGTTCCATTACCTACCATAGCTATTATGGTCCTTATCGACATATTAAATTTAAATTTTATACAAAATACATTGGAAGTGCTGTGATTCGAACCATCGCAGCTCTGATCTTTAGGTTGGAAAACATACGCCTTTAACCGCAAGGCCATCAAGACATTTACCAGACTGAGAATAAAATAAGGTATATATAAAAATAACATGCATATTCGGACTTGTATTTTTTTATAATTTTAAGTAATAATAGCACTACCTGTTCGAGACAGAACCACCATCTTGTATTAAGACGTAACTGTTGCAATTATTGTTACGATCGCCATCTTGAAAATCCGTAATTTTTATGTTAAAAAATCGGGAAAAAATTTAAATATCATTAAAAAAATATTTAATCGAATTAAATATTAAAAATCTTAAATACCACTGTTGCACTTATCGTTACGGTCGCCATCTTGGATTATATAAATGTTGCATGTTTCGTTACGCCAGTCATCTTGGTTGAGTACGATGCCATCGTTACACTTTGTTACGACCGTCATATTGGATCCTATTAATGTTGCATGATTCGTTACGGCCACCATCATGAAAATCTTTATCATCCGATTTTAATGAGAAAAAGTTCAAAATTTATCAAAAAATTATCTTATTAGAATTCTGATTGATTAGATCGATTTCCGTCCTTGGTTCGAAACCGCTAAGAGAAAATAAACATCAGATCCTTCCTCCACAGAAGCCACCTACAGACTGACCTACCTCCACCAATAACAAGGTATTTACCATCAGCTGGTATGACGTCATGTCCGCCATCTTGTCTTTGCTGGAGACCACCTTCTTGTTTTCGTCTGCTAGTGTGTGTAGGCGACATGTAAATATAATTTTCTGTTCACCATACCTTTAACCTCGACTGTTGGCATTGAACTTTGTCATTGACCTTGAACTTTGTCATTGACCTTGAACTTTGTCATTGACCTTGAACTTTGTCATTGACCTTGAACTTTGTCATTGACCTTGAACTTTGTCATTGACCTTGAACTTTGTCATTGACCTTGAACTTTGTCATTGACTTTGACTTTGACCTTGACCTTGATTTTGACCTTGACTTTGAACTTTGACCTTGAACTTTGACCTTGACTTTGAACTTTGACCTTGAACTTTGACCTTGACTTTGAACTTTGACCTTGACTTTGAACTTTGACCTTGAAATTTGGCATTGACCTTGAACTTTGACCTTAATCTCGAAATTTGACCTTGATCTTTGACTTTGACCTTGATGCCCATCATGGATCCGTCATTTTATGTTCAGTACATGCTACCAGGAACTACCACCTGCTAGTGGTCATTGCCACCATCATGTTTTCGTCTGCTGGAGGACACCATCATGTGTGTACTCGTCTTGCCATCATGCTAGTTTTATTCTAACCTGCTACAGTGCAGGAATTATTATTACTGAGGTGCCCGCCATCTTGAAATTTGGGCGCCATCTTGAAATCATGTAATTATTTAGCTAGAAATGCAGGAAAAAAATCCTTAATTCTCCAAAAAAATCAATTAATATACAAATAAAAAAAATTACAAAAAATACATGAAATTATGGCTTGAGAACTTCTCATTGATGAGCAAAGATAGAGTTCTAGTTCAAGCCAGAATTTTATGTATTTTTTGTAATTTTTTTATTTTTAATCTTTTAAATTTTTATTTAATTTTATGTTTGAAAGAAAATGTGTGGTGGTTTTATCCGTGTGCTCCCGATTATCCATGTCAATATTATGATTGTTTTCTCCGTGTGCTCCTGATTATTCTTGCCAATATTATGCTGGTTTTCTCCGTGTGCTCCTGATTATTCTTATCAATATTTTGATGGTTTTTTCCGTGTGATTGCAATCATTCCTGCGGTTTCGGTCAAAGGTCAAGGTCACACCCATCCAAGATGGCAGCGTGACTGTCACAATCCCAGATGGCGGACCGTGAGAAATCTGAGAAGCACTAACAGGAAGGACGAACTTCCTTCTCCTTGGAGACTATCGAAGCCATCCTTCTTCTGCGATCGATAGTGATCATCCCGCATGCCACATAAAAGAAATAAATATTATTTACCTGCAAGAAACATGTGGCGTCATCTGATGTTGAAAAGCGGAACTACTTGCAACATGTACCTTAGCATGAGAAAAATTAACTCTCACCACTGAATAGTGGTATTGTAGTCAGAGACATGAAGTTTCGTATCCACGCGGCCAATTAGTCATGCAGTCTCGTAACCATGCGTTCTGGAAACTTCGTAGTCCTATAGCCTCGCGATCACGTAACCTTGAAGACTTGCAATCGCATAGTCTCGTAACCTCATGGCTCGTAGTCGCGTAGTCATGATGTCTTGGGACCTCGTAGAATTGTAGCTACGTATCCAAGTAGCTTTGTAGACTTGTAACTACGTTAATAAGTAGTCATGTAATCTTATAACATAATGCTGCTGGAGTAGTTGAAGCAAAAAAGAAAATTCCGACGAAGACAGATGCGGCAATTGGAGCCTTGTAGACGAGTAGCTTCATAGTCAAGTACTCATGCAGACTTGAAGTCCTGTATCCTCGCAGTCACGTAAACTCGTGTTCTAGAAGCTTCGTAGCTCTGTAGCTTCGCAGTCTCGTAAACTTGAAGATTCGTAGTCACGTAGTCCACTGAATGGTGCTATTGCAGTCAGAGACATGAAGTTTCGTAGCCACGCGGCCAATTAGTCATGCAGCAAAGAAATATATATTATTTACCTGCAAGCAACACGTGGCGTCATCTGTTCATGAAAAGCGGAACTACTTGCAACAAGTACCTTTGCATGAGATAAATTAACTGTCACCACTGAATTGTGCTATAGTAGTCAGTTAGTCATGAAGTTTCGTAGCCACGCGGTCAATTACTCATGCAGTCTCGTAACCATGCGTTCTGGAAGCTACGCAGTCCTATAGCCTCGCGATCACGTAACCTTGAAGACTCGCAATCGCATAGTCTCGTAACCTCATGGCTCGTAGTCACATAGTCATGATGCATTGGAGCCTCGTAGACTTGAAGCTACGTAAGCAAGTAGCCTTGTAATCTTATAACATAATGCTGATTGTGCAGTTGGAGCAAAAGATAAAATTCCGACGAAGACAGATGCGTCAATTGGAGCCTTGTAGTCGAGTAGCTTCGTAGTCAAGTACTCATGCAGACTTGTTCTCTATCCTCGCAGTCACGTAAACTCGTGTTCTAGAAGCTTCGTAGCTTAGCCTCGTATACTTGTAGCTATGTAAACAAGTAGTCATGTAATCTAATAACATAATGCTGGAGTAGTTGGAGCCGAGTAGACGTGTATTCTTGTAGCTTCAAAGACATGTAGGCGGTGCTGCCTTTTCGTTGTCGGTGCTTTCAAATGTGCTGCCTTTTCGTTGCCAGTGCTTCCTTTTTGTTGATTGTGCATAGTACAAAATGTAGTGACTGAATATTTACTAGTTCAAAACCTTTTGGTGTTACTAAAATATTTTTCAGGGACACTTGGTCGTTTAGTATGTATAAAAAATGTCACGATGGACTAATTGAATATAATTATCTAACGACGAAGGTCATGCGGTCTTGAAATGACTAGCCTATATGTCTGATATTGACATGACTCGGTCTCATGGTCTGAAGACAATTGGCCTGTATATGTGGCTTTGTACATGAACGGCTTATATGTTATTCTGATTATTGAAAAATTATACTTTCATGTTAGGCTAATCGGTACTGTATTTAATTCGTTGGTCAGGTATATTGACTTGAGTTGCTTATCGTAGAGTGAATGATTAATAAACTCCGCGAAAAGTAATGGAAAACAGAACCTAAAATTTATTTAATAATTACTTACAACTGTCACTGGTAAAGAATCGAACCGTGGACAGGAATCCATCGATTCAATTTGTATATTAATAATTGATTTTTTCGGAGACTTTTGGAATTTTTCCCACATTTCTAGCTAAATAATTACATGATTTCAAGATGGTGCCCATATTTCAAGATGGTGCGCACCTCAGTAATAATAATTACTGCACTGTAGCAGGTTAGAATAAAACTAGCATGATGGTAAGACGAGTACACACAATATGGTGTCCTCTAGCAGACGAAAACATGATGGTGGCAATGACCACTAGCAGGTGGTAGCTCCTGGTAGCATGTACTGAACATAAAATGACTGATCCATGATGGGCATCAAGGTCAAAGTCAAAGATCAAGGCCAAAATTCGAGATCAAGGTCAAAGTTCAAGGTCAAGGCCAAATTTCAAGGTCAAGGCCAAATTTCAAGGTTTAAGTCAAAGTTCAAGGTCAATGACAAAGTTCAATGCCAACAGTCGAGGTTAAAGGTATGGTGAACAGAAAATTATACTAACATGTCGCCTGCACAGTCTAGAAGACGAAAACAAGATGGTGGTCTCCAGCGGACGAAGACAAGATGGCGGACATGACGTCATACCAGCTGATGGTAAATACCTTGTTATTGGTGGAGGTAGGTCAGTCTGTAGGTGGCTTCTGTGGAGGAAGGATCTGATGTTTGTTTTCTCTTAGCGGTTTCGAACCAAGGACGGAAATCGATCTAATCAATCAGAATTCTAATAAGATAATTTTTTGATAAATTTTGAACTTTTTCTCATTAAAATCGGATGATAAAGATTTTCATGATGGTGGCCGTAACGAATCATGCAACATTAATAGGATCCAATATGACGGTCGTAACAAAGTGTAACGATGGCATCGTACTCAACCAAGATGACTGGCGTAACGAAACATGCAACATTTATATAATCCAAGATGGCGACCGTAACGATAAGTGCAACAGTGGTATTTAAGATTTTTAATATTTAATTCGATTAAATATTTTTTTAATGATATTTAAATTTTTTCCCGATTTTTTAACATAAAAATTACGGATTTTCAAGATGGCGATCGTAACAATAATTGCAACAGTTACGTCTTAATACAAGATGGTGGTTCTGTCTCGAACAGGTAGTGCTATTATTACTTAAAATTATAAAAAAATACAAGTCCGAATATGCATGTTATTTTTATATATACCTTATTTTATTCTCAGTCTGGTAAATGTCTTGATGGCCGTGCGGTTAAAGGCGTATGTTTTCCAACCTAAAGATCAGAGCTAAGTTGGTTCGAATCACAGCACTTCCAATGTATTTTGTATAAAATTTAAATTTAATATGTCGATAAGGACCATAATAGCTATGGTAGGTAATGGAACATCGACCTTATGTGACAAGACAGAGCGATGCTGGCGCTCTCTATGAACAAACAGCAGAAACAAACTCGACGGTATCCAAGATGGCGGCCTCCAGTAGAACAGAAAAAAATCAAGAGCGACGCTGGTGCTATCTATGAACAAACAGCAGAAACAATGACGACGGTATCCAAGATGGCGGCCTCCAATGGAACAGAAAAAAAATCAAGAGCGAATCTGGCGCTATCTAGGTACAAACAGCAGAAACAAAGTCGACGGTATCCAAGATGGCGGAGCCAATGTGTCTGCCTGGGTCAAGGACAAAGGTCAAGGTCATAGTCATCCAAGATGGCACCCGTGTCCCGTTATGCTGTGTCCCGTTACGCTGTGTCCCGTTACGCACAATCAAGATGGCCGCCGTGACGTAAGAATCAGAGATGTGGCTCGACACCTGCACCAGCGCCTGGCGCCTGTGCCAGTACTGTCATTTACATACTACTGCTAGGTTTTTTAAAATTATTTTTATAGGCCTACAACACAAACGGTAGACGATATACCTATACATAATAAATTGTTAAAGTAATAATATTTTGCTACGTATAATTAAACAAAAAAACTTAATTCATTTTCAATTGCATGATTTTAAAGTTCTTCAGTAAATTGTATTTACATATTTTATATGGAAGTTTAAAGGCATAAGAAATTTGTTATTTCCTTCTTTTTTCAAAATATAAACTCGTGACATGCTCTTACTTAAAAAATTACTAAGTGCGAATTAGTTCGGAAAAATTTTTAAACTAAAAAAAAAAGAAAATAACTTATATTTAATTGTAAATTGCGCATAACGAGACCTTTACAAAATCTTTTCCCTTTGATTTGATTGGATTACTTTTTGTGTTTTATGGGATATTTATGTATTTTCTATAACATGGTGGTGACTAACCGTGGTCACAAATGCATTTCATTGCACGTAATAGTTCACCGAATAAAG
This sequence comes from Bacillus rossius redtenbacheri, assembly GCF_032445375.1. Taxonomy (NCBI): domain Eukaryota; kingdom Metazoa; phylum Arthropoda; class Insecta; order Phasmatodea; family Bacillidae; genus Bacillus; species Bacillus rossius. The sequence continues at coordinate 19,953,960 of NC_086331.1, forward strand.
TTTATTATAGAACAGTGGACAATGTATTAAATTTTCCGCTTCACAAATGACCAATTTAGCAGAGCTTTCTCAATTTAAAAAAAATAGCATACAACTCTAAATTATGCAGTTTTAAAAAAATTAAGTAAAAATGGTGGTGACCAACCATGGTCACAAATGCATTTCATTGCACGTAATAGTTCACCGAATAAAGTTTATTATAGAACAGTGGACAATGTATTAAATTTTCCGCTTCACAAATGACCAATTTAGCAGAGCTTTCTCAATTTTAAAATGTACAATTAAATATCTCTACACAGTGCACTGTGCCAGATAACAATAGTGATTGTTAAACAACTCATAATGAATACTTACCTGGTTTTATGATTCAACTTACAAGTCACGGCTGTATACAACAAAATAATGCGAATATTAAAAATTCTTGAGTATGAAATTTTATAGTAATGTTTATAATTCAAACTGTAAGGAAGTAAATATGTTAATAATTTTGTTATGACTTTGAATTGTTCAATTTGCCTGGGTTCTTTAAGTGTGTAAAATAGTGATTGTAGTAGCATTTAAGAAACACTGCAGTTAAGTGGAAACAAAAATTTGAGGTAGATGAATCGCTTTGTTGCTTGTGTGTAAAATGAATTTGTTTCTTTCATGTACTGGATATTCAAAGTTTGTAATTTATTAGAATTGCTTTTAACACTAACTGCTAATTATACATTATTACAATAAGTAATTATGTTAACAAATAAAAAATTAACAATTATAAACGGTTTAAGTTTGTTTTGAAGAAATGTCTACGCTTAAAATAAAGTGTATTTACTTACTCCAGTATTATTTTTTCTAGAACATTATTTATCTTAACATGCTTGGTATTTGCATTCGCATCACTGACTTATTGCATCAGCATTTGAAATAAAAGTTCTGTATCGTCCAAGAGGAGGAGAGTTGCTTAAAGCTATTTTGTAACAGGCAACAAGGAATTTTATAAAATTTAATTGTGTAGTAAACAAAAAATTAAACAAATATTTTCAGCCGAGTAAAAACTTATTTCTGGGTCTTGGATGTTCAAGTTTTACTTTCACAATGGGGGTAAATGAAAATAATGTTTCTGTTAGAACATTCCTATTTGAAAAACACAAGAGCATATACCCTAATGGTTTAATATCCTACTTATTCTACAAGCTTTCACACAAAAAAGGAGACAGAAAACATTGGTCAAACATCTCAATAGAACTAAGTCAACTTTCCCTCTCGTGACTTGAGTCTAAATGGAGCTCCAAATTGATTACATTTGCAGAGTTTTTGTTCGACTTCACTCGCCTGACTCTGTCATGGCCACCACTGCTATGAAAATAGTAACGTACATAAAGAAGTTGTCCCTGTACGACAGTTTGCCCGCTATTTTTTTTATTTAAAAGTCTATGAATGTAGGAAGGTACCTATGTAACACCTCTATCGGTACCTGTGGCAATAGTGGGCGAAAAAAATGTTTGTGAAATACTCCATGAAAACAACACATTGGAGGCCTTCCGGGCTCCCGGGACAACCTGTACGATGGTTCGCACTCTAAAGTTAATTTTTATTGATAGTTCACACATGTATAAAGGTCGCCATGTAACTGCTTTATCGTTGTTTGCACATTTTGTTATAAAAATACAAAAAATCGGTTTTAAATTGCCGTAGTTGCGTGGAATGACTTGGACAGTTGTTGTCCCAAGCTCTCTGTTACGGGTGGCCGAATAGAGCAGTGGAAAAAGGGACAAGGATACGAAGTGGGGAATACGTAAAGGAGGAGGGGTTAAGAATTTGAGGGAAAGTTGAAAAAAGGGGGGAGAAAGTAAGGTGGGGAAGCTGTCTTTTATTACACCATCTCTTTCCCATAAAAAGAGGGGAAGGCAGGCCAATAAAGCTTTGACGTTCGCCGATGCGTACTGTTAATTGCCCAACAACGGTGCTAGCCAGTACGATAATTTTGGATGCCATACGACAATTAACGTGCAGAACGTAAATCTTGTGAGATATTAAATAAATACGGTACAATTTGCTGTGTTGATACCTTATTTCAGCTATGCAGTTAGATGCTTTTTTTATAATTACACATTCCGTGCATTATATTTTAAAAATAAAATAATATAAAATATAGCCTTAAAGATACATACTATTTATCTTATTTAAAGCAGGTTGAAATATGCATTGTAACCGTGCAACACCAAGGACTGTAATACATTTGGCATTTGGCTTATATAATGCACGTACAGGTCAGAATATTAGATCACCCAGTCTGTTTACTTTGACTATAGTTATATTTTCATAAGTTAAAACATCTTTCCTATACGATCACCTCAGACGTGAGAATAAATGTAAATATTAAATTTGTGTTTTTAGTCATAATGTTCGTACTGAAAAAACTGTCGAACTTGTTCCAATAATATTAAAAATACGAAACGAAAATGTTGGACAAAATATCAAATTTACTAGTAAACTGCGCAACAAGCTTGAATTTTGGTAAATGTGTGTTGAGCGGTATTTTCGAAAAAAAATGTTAAAAATCCGAAAATACCTTTATTAGACGCTCTTCAACTTCCTCTTTTCATTAAAAGCGGCGGAGGTAAGAAATTCCAAATACTTTAGGAGATATCGAATTTTTCAATTTCATCATGTGTAGTTGAGCGGTATTTGCGAAAAAAAAATGTTAAAAGTCCGAAAATACCTTTATTAGATGCTCTTCAACTTCCTCTTTTCATTAAAAGCTGCGGAGATGAGAAATTCCAAATACTTAAGGAGATATCGCCGTTCTTATTTTGCATACAAGACCTGTGTTTATCATTCGACCGTCGCCATTTTTTTTTATTTTGTCGTGTGTTTGTGAATGCCTAATTAATGAAAATGGTCGATTAGGTCAGGTCAGTTACATTATAAATACTTTGAAACTAAGCGTACATTAAAAATAATATGAAATTATTTCAATGGTTCTTTAGTTTTAAAGTATTTATAATGTAACTGACCTGACCTAACAAACCGGGACAAAGGATGAACAGTAACAACTCACGTAAAATTTTTTTGTTACTTATTACTTGCGGAACAATAAAAAATGGTAAATATTTACAATCGCGGTAGATGCCAAAAATAATGCCAAAAATCCGAAAATACTTTTATTCTATGCACTTTCACTTCCTCTTTTCAAATCAACCGGCGGAGATAAGAAATTCCAAATACTTTAGGAGATATCGAATTTTTTAATTTCATGATATGTAGAGTCGCGGTAGATGCCAAAAAAAATGTAAAAAATCCTAAAATACCTTTATCATATGCTCTTCAACTTCCTCTTTTCATTAAAAGCGGCGGAGATAAGAAATTCCAAATACTTTAGGAGATATCGAATTTTTTAATTTTGCAATACAAGACCTGTGGAACCATTCGAGCGGCGCCATTTTTGTTATTTTGCCGTGTTCGTGAATACGTGAATCGTGAATGCGTAATTAATAAAATGGTTGATTAGGTCAGGTCAGTTACATTATTAATACTTTCAAACTAAGCCGACATTAAAAATTATTTTGTGAATTAATTTTAATGGCTGTTTAGTTTTAAAATATTTATAATGTAACTGACCTGACCAAACAAACCCGGACAGAGGGTGAACAGTAAACTAAAATGGTCGATTAGGTCAGGTCAGTTACATTATAAATACTTTAAAACTAAGGTGATATTAAAAATAATGTGAATTAATTTTAATTATTCTTTAGTTTTAAATTATTTATAATGTAACTGACCTTACCTAACAAACCCGTAACAAAGGATGTACAGTAACAACTCACGTAATTTTTTTTTGTTACTTATTACTTGCGCAACAATATCAAAATAACAAATAAGACTTTAAAATTAGAAACGTTAAAAACTCACGTAAGTTGGAGGCGGTAATTAAACACCGTTTTAAACAATAATTGAACTAAATAATCACGTATTAGTTCATTTGAATTCTGGCCTATCACGAACAATCACGTGACATCATTATCCAATAAAAAAATAGATACTCGTTCTCGTACGTAAACAAGAAACAATGGTGCACGCACGCCACAGGAATGCGCTGGTTTTGTGCTGAAATTTAAAAATTCGATATCTCCTAAAGTATTTGGAATTTCTTATCTCCGCCGCTATTAATGAAAAGAGGAAGTTGAAGAGCATATGATAAAGGTATTTTCAGATGTTTAGCATTTTTTTTGGCATATACCGCGACTCTACATATGATGAAATTAAAAAATTCGATATCTCCTAAAGTATTTGGAATTTCTTACCTCCGCCGGTTGTTTTCAAAAGAGGAAGTGAAAGGGCACAGAATAAAAGTATTTTCAGATTTTTAGCATTTTTTTTGGCATCTACCGCGATTGTAAATATTTACCAAAAATAGGACTTCAAAATTAGAAACGTTAAAAACTCGCCTAAGTTGGAGGCGGTAATTAAACACAGTTTTAAAACAATAAATGAACTAAATAATCACGTATTGGTTCATTTGAATTCTGGCCTATCACGATCAATCACGTGACATCATTATCCAATAAAAAAATAGATACTCGTAAACAAGAAACAATGCGGAATGCCACATGAATGCACTGGTATAATTGTGATGAAATTTAAAATTTCGATATCTCCTAAAGTATTTGGAATTTCTTATCTCCGCCGCTTTTAATGAAAAGAGGAAGTTGAAGAGCATCTAATAAAGGTATTTTCGGATTTTTAACATTTTTTTTTCGCAAATACCGCTCAATTACATATGAAATTTAAAAATTCGATATCTCCTAAAGTATTTGGAATTTCTTACCTCCGCCGCTTTTAATGAAAAGAGGAAGTTAAAGAGCATAGAATAAAGGTATTTTCGGATTTTTAACATTTGTTTTCGCAAATACCGCCCAACTACATATTTACCATTTATTTATTTTCTTTAGAAAAGAATACTTAAGTTAATATTTGGAAATCGATAGTCACCAATTTGTTTTCATAAAGCAATTGATAACATAGCATTAACATTTTGGAGTTTCAACCTAACGTGCAACACTTGTAGGGAAATAGGGGTTGGATAGGGTTGGGCCTAAATTCGATTAAATTTACACTATTTAATATACTATTGAATTAGGACTGAAGAAAAAGTACTTAACTTATCGTGCCCAGGAGCGACGCACCGCACAGCGCCACGCCTCGAAACACTCACGTCACACACGACGGGGAAACTAATTAGAGCCGAGGACATGAGCCGTGAGGCGTTACAAAATGGAAGGGATGACGTTCGGACGGGAGGTAGAGGGGACTTCGGCCGTAGTCGGATATGTTCGGAGTCTCTCTCCGTCTTCGTTTTTTCCCCTCCTTATACCCTCCCTCTTCTGGTGGGCTTGTATTATTGAGCGAGCTTCCTACCCAAGCGCCGGCAATGGAGAATGCTGCGAGAAGTGCACCACTCCCTATATTGGCGTGTACATGTACATCTTCTCAGCGCTGTTGGTTGCATTGGCTTGTAACGGTGCGCAATGAGACCAAAATCCTCAAAAATTAGTATTTAGTTTGGAGAATTTCGACTCGTTCCATGGGTGGAGTAATACATTTCTGGTGCTTTTAGAGACTAATTTCAAAGGCCCTATTTTCATAACTAGGCAGGTCAGGTCTATATAATTAAGTTCAAAGTAAGAATTCGTGAAAACAGCACACAACGCACAATGAAGTAGAGAAAATTACTTGGATATTTCGATATGAAAAATTGCATATTAGTTCAACGCCTAATTTAATTTAAGTCATTCAAAATAACTAAATCTCGGTGCCCTTGCGTAAATGTAATTTAAGATAATTTTATTTTCAACTCGATGATATACATAAATAATTTCTCTACGTGAAGCACTGTGTGAATGTTAAGAGTTCGAAGAAGCGCGCGTGTATATGTATGTATGTATGTATGTATGTATGTATGTATGTATGTATGTATATTATATATATATAGATATATATATATATATTACGTTTAATCCAGCTAGCACTTAATGGAATAGATTTTTAAATTTACCAGGATTTAAACAATTTTTTTATATAATGAGCTATTTTTCAGAAAACATTTACGCTGAACAAAGTGTTGGAATCAGACGTAGTTTCCGCACCCGCCACTAGAAGTCGCTACCGGAGTATATGTCGACTATTGAATCATTCCATTTACAGAACGAAATTTTAAACTATATAATGAAACGGCTCCAATAAAAGCGAAAAAAAAAAAAAAAACTTGAAAAATATTAAACCCCGGCTTTGGATCTGATTTTCGGCAAAGAATGTTTATTAAAATACTGCTTGTTGAAATAATAGTTTTAACAGTATCGTTTTAAAATAATAATTCTAAAGTAATAAAATACGCTTGTTAACATTCATTAAAAAGTTAATACTATAAGATTTTCCTCTGGCTTTGTGAACTTTGCACGGGCTATCCGTCACAGATGGCAGAACCGTGGTTACACATTTCCGTTCCATGCTATTTCCGTGCCAGTCACGAAATTACTCCTACCAAATATCGTAAACCGATAGCTAAGATGTTACACAACAAAAATTCACAGTTTCCTTGTATGGATTTGATACACGTCTCAGCAAACCGGACTTGCAATTCGTTGGGTATGCTGGCCATGTTCCTCACAACAAGTTTCACAGCTGGTCTCGTCCTCTCGTCTTCCAGCACAGGGCAGGCTGTTGAGCAGGGACCCACAAGAGAGACAGAAATACCCCCGCAGAAGGGGGAAGATAATCTCTGGCAACATCGCATACCTGGCACGCTGCCAGAAACACAGGGTGCACAAAAACAGCCATTCCCACTCCACTGTCAGCTGCACACCCAAAACATTTACACCTACTGATACCATGTTCGAATTGGCAGACTACAATGACGAAATGGTCACGTGATCTGATTTTGAGTAGACACAACTGAAGCTTGCACACTTAATTTCGACAAACTAAATTTCCAGATTGTTTTAATCTATAAAATAAAGTTTGTACGCCTCCAAAAATGAATGTTGCAAGTTGCCTTTAATAGTTGATACTGTGCGCCTCTGAAATCACTCAAATATTTTCAATATTTTCTTCGTCGGGCATCTTTTCATGAAGATTCCCCCCCTAAGGCAGGAATTACAATGGCCCGTGTTCGTTCAACAGCCGCCCGGCGATTTACAACACTCCGCTCGTCCGCCATAACACTTTTCCATTTCAACGATGCCAACTCATGAGAACACTTAAATTTTTTTGAGGAAATGTCTCTTGCTCAGTTAGTTCAGTTTGACGAACATGTAAGTTATGTACTTGTAACTCACTAATTTTTTTTTTTTTTTTCACATTAGTATTTATTTAAAGGTTCAGAGTTGCCATGCGTAATTAATTACTTTTCTGTGACTAAGGCGAATTTTTGTTTCAGAAAACAACCTTTAAAATGTGTTCAATCGTAAGTTAAAAAAATAATTATGGAAGCAGCTTAACAATTGAACAAACTTCAAATCTTCTAATATAATAATTAGTGATACGCAAAAACCTTGCAGACATGGAGTTTATAATTTCATCCGCCCGGACGGATGAAATCTTATTTGCTGCAGGTCACGTGATTGAAGTGATTGAAGAACGGGCGGAGGCTACGGACTACTTAAGTCCGGTTTAAGGCGCGTGAAATTCTTAATATATATATATATATTTTTTTTAATTGCGACATTTGCTTTCACTTTGTGATAGTTACATAACTGAAAACTTGATGCGTATTATAAAAAATTCGTTACCTTCTATACTCATTACGTCCGCATCTTCTGCAGTTTTCCGAACGCTTTAGCTTCGAATATGGAAGACGAAAACGCAAAGCCGAAGTGCAAGAAGTGAAAGTCCAATGCTTGAGTTGCGTTTTCGCTTCTTGCATAGTTTATGAAAGTATATTTGAAAATACTTTTTTTTTTTTTTTGCGTCTTGTGTTTCTTCCCATGGTTTATAATCCCAGACTGTACATAATCGCGGTGACTACTTTATGCTCGAGTTCCTGCAGCGAGAAAAGTCGAATACTCAGATATTTCTTTCGCCCCTTGTTTTCCTCGCTGGTCGTTTGGGGTTACTCTCTGCATTGCAGACAATTTTAGAATCGCACAGTACAGTACTCTCCCGATTATCCGCGAAATTAAATGGCAGGACCACCGCGGATAGTGAAAATCGCGGATAATCCGCAAAAGAGCCGAAAATGGGAAACAAAAACGGAAACATTAATTTTTACTTAAAAATCGAAACATTTATGTACAGTAAAAGTTATTATTAACAGTAAAAAAAATTTAAATGATGCTAAAATTTTAGTATTTTACTGAATAATTAACATACAATACATTTCAGTAATGTAAACATAAAAGTGCTCAAACATACGACTAGAAACAAAGCGCGACAGAAACAAAAATAGCAACGCATGCCAGCCTACTGCGTGAGTTCCGAGAGGGCCTGTGGCGTTTTACTGTATACTGCACAACCCATACAGCACAGTGACGTAGAAAAAACGTGAAATATACGTTGTTTAGGAAACCTGCTGACGTTAAATCATCATCTATTACACGTATATTCAACGTTTTATCAACGTAGAAAGAACATCGAAATGTCCGCGACAGGCGACGTCGCCAGATGGACGTTAATTCTACGTCGATCGGGGGACGTGGATACCACGTTGGTTGGGCGACGTTGATGAAATGTCTATCGGAAGTCGTAGAATCTACGTGGCCATGTGGACGTGAATTCAATGTCAGTTGGTGGAGGTTGATTGTACGTTAGGTTGAGGCCGTGGATACCACGTCGGCTAGGCGACGTTGATGCTATGTCTATCGGAAGTCGTAGAATCTACATGGCCATGGGAACATGGATTCAATATCAGTTGGTGGAGGTTGATTATGTACAAACATACCAATTGTCTCAGGGAAAAAAAAATATTTTTTTTCCCTGCCAGTGATATTCTCTACATTGAGGCATGAAAATTGCTTAAAAAGCACATATTGTAAGTGTTCTTACAGTGCCTAAGAATGACATCTCAAAAATTGATACTCATTTAAAATAGTTATACACTGATTTTAACAACCCCCCCCCCCCCAAACAAATACAGTTGCATTTAATTACATTTTCCAAATTTAGTCAGCTGTAAGCATCAGTAATTGCAAAATGCGTGGTTTTTTTTATTAAATACCATTTCAATTAAATTGGCAAACGTCAAAAAAAATTTCACACTGAAACTTAAAGTATTAGTACACTCCATGACACAAATTAATTGAAAACATTGGGTGCTAAGTAACCTTAAAAAGTGTGAAGAGAATGTAACATGATAATTAAATATTTTCACAAATATGACTTTTTCATTTTTTTTTTTTTTTTTTTTACAAATTACAACTCAAAATCACTTAAACAAGTAACGCAAGGACAGATCAGAGGATGTCGTTGGTATTTTTCTTGATCTGTCCAAAGCTTTCGACACAGTAGATCATAAATTACTTATTGATAAATTATATAATTTGGGAATTAGATGTGTAGTCAATAAATTGTTGAAGTCTTATCTCACAAACAGAATGCAGATAGTTCAAGTTACTAGAGTCAATAGTAACAATATATTAGTCTCTTATAATTCCCTACCTAAACTTATGAATGTAGGAGTTCCTCAAGGTAGCATTTTAGGGCCACTTCTTTTTCTGGTCCATGTAAATGATCTATGTTATCATTTTACCGATATTCCTATCATTTCTTTTGCAGATGATACTTATGTACTGGTTAAAGCCAATCCAGCTTCTAAACTTGATGCTCTGGTTATGAATACACTACATACATTAAACTCTTGGTTTACAAATAATAAACTGCTACTGAATTATGGTAAAACAAATTTTATTTTTTTTTCCCTCTAAATTAAAATCAAATAAACCAAATACTCTGTTAAAAAATACTAACTTAAATTTTGTGGCACTTTCACGATTCCTTGGACTTGAGATTGATGAATTTTTATCATGGGACGAACATACGTTTGGTTTGCTAAATAAATTAAACAGTATGTGTTATATGTTTAAAGTACTTTCTCATATAACTACCAAACAATGCCTATGGTCTGCCTACTTTGGCTATGTTTATTCTTTAATAAGCTATGGAATTATGTTTTGGGGTAGTAATAGACATCATCTACAATCAGTTTTTATTATACAAAAAAAATTAATCAGAATTATACTCCACATGAAACGTTTGGACAGTTGTCGTAATATTTATAAATCCTTAGGTCTTCTTACTGTGCCCTGTATTTATATTTACAAAGTATTATTGTTTTATTCATAAAAACAAATTAATTTATATAAAAAATACTAATATTCATGAGCATTTCACGCGAATTAATGCAGATTTTCATCTGCAAAGGGTTCATAAGAAAAAAAACTTTACAGTCAGTTAGAAATGTTGGTATTAGGTTATTCAATAAATTACCATCAGTTCTAAAAAATATGGACCAATATAATTTATTTAAAAAGGAATTATTTCTTTATTTATCACATAAGGCTTTTTATAATATAAATGATTATGAACAGGAGGTAGCTTCGTAATTTTGTTTTTATGTATTACTTTTCTTTTATATATCATATTATCTAAATAGGTGCTTATTCATGGAAGTGCAGCTGTTATATTATATTATTTTAATATTGTAATGCTTTTAATACTGTTCTTGTACCTGTTTGTGTGTTTGTATTTATGTTTATTTGTAATTTTATTTTGACATATTCTATACCATTATGTACGGTCTATTGAATGAAATAAAAAAAAGTGGATATTATTTACATAGTATTCAAAGCAGTTGAAAACAAATTAATATAATTCAAAATATCAAAAATTGGCAGCATGTTGACACTTAACAATTTTTCTAACGACACGTATATTGAGGGTACAAGCCCAAGCCATAATTTTTAAATAAGATTTGACCGACTGGTTTCCCAGTTAATAGGTACCCTGAACTTATAATGATGACTGGAGGCCCATATCACAAATAAACACTAAACAAATTATACTTACTTATTAAGAGTGCTACATGTAGAGTTTATAAAAAAAATGCCTTTTTTAAGCATTTTTCTATAAAAAAAACCTGTTTTATTTTACAAAAAACAAAAAAAAAGTATTTTTTTCACAATAAAGATTAACTGTAAAGTATGAGCTACAGTATATAAAATAATAAAAAAAACCTGAAAAGTGGGGGAAAAAAAACTAGGGACAAAGTTTTTTTCTAAAAAAAAAAAAACATTTATTTTTGAGAGAAAAAAACACATGCTTTTTTTCATTTACAACACTAGCTACATCTCTTCTTCGCATGTTTTAACCAATTAGAAATAATGATGGACACTTCAGTCTCGGTAGCAGACGGATAATGGAAACGAACCACCCCTGAAACAAATTTTTGAAGGTAAATGAGTTCCACATGAAATAAATATTGTTTTGTTACAGGGAATCAGTGCCTATACTACAAACATTTATTTTGGTATTTTGTTGCTTTTACGTTATATTTTAAGGCCTGATATCACACGGGGTTGCATTATGACAAATTTTCTAAACTCACTATTACAATAATTATAAATGCAGATGAATTTGCTCAGTATGTGAATGGCCAAAGAAAAAATTGAAATTACAAGGGGTTTAGCATATCTAAAAACTTCGGAAACATCAGGTCACAGATTTACCATTCTTGGACGTTGCAGAGGAGGAACAGATCCAAAAGGAGTGGCAAAAATAGAGTGATAACTGTAATTGAAATCTTCTGCTAATACCAACTCTCGCTTGCTTCATAATTTACTGCACAACAATAATTCCCATGGCAGCAAAATCAAGCTACACATGAAATTGTTCCTCAGCTGTACACAAATACACATCTGTTTATACTTGACTAAGACACTGCAATTATTAATTTTTTAACTAATTGAAAATTTTTTTTGGCTAACCAAATTAATACTGGCTACTCACTCATAACAACATGTGAAAGTTCCAATTTTCTGAAATTTTTCTTCCCTTTTGCTCCCCACCAACTGTACTCTGCAGCCAGTTGATTTGTCAACATTCTTTTGAACAAATTTGCGACACTTCCTTGCAAGTGATTTCCTCTAATTACCTTCAGCGATAATACGCCGTTTTTAGTCAGCATGTAAAAGTAATTCCGTACAATTCATTTTGTACGTCATGATCACAATATTAATATCACAGTAAAAGTTTCGTATTGCGTATCCAAGGAGATACCTTCATTATGATGGCATGTTTTTTAAGTATATTTAATGCAGCTGCACTAACCTAACAAACCATGCTAAATCACAACAGCAAGCATCATGCACCACAGCATCAATATTTACAGGATCGTGTCCTCAGGATCAAGTGATCTCCTCGGATACGTAATACGAAACTTTTACCAATATTACAAATAAATGTGTGACATCATAAGAATAATAGTTTATATGAATTTACAGTACCTACGTGCATTAAAATATGGTAAAACTGGAGAGTAACGATATCTGTTAAAAAAAAAATATATATATTAAAAATCCCAAAATAGTGTCATTTTGTGCTACTTGACTTCCTCTTTTCATTAAAGGCGGCGGAGATAAGAAATTCCAAATTATTAGGAGATATCGCCGTTTTTGTATAACTGGAGAGTAACATTGTGTTTTTTTAAGGAAATACAGCTAATCTACATATTTACCCAAATATTACCCACAATTCTTGTATTGATACTGCAATGGGATTTTTTAATGGTAGCACATCAGAACTTCAAAGTATCATTTCAGTAGGTTAAAGTGAGCTACTGCCCCTATTTTACCTGTAACCGTTTACCACTGCAACAGGAATCATAAAACATGCATTATTCCTATTTCCTACGTAACAACACGCAACGTAACGTACCCAACCTAAATTAACCTTTGTTTGTTTGGTATCGTATTCTACAATACGCCTGCAAATGCTTTTAAAAACTAACAAAATAAGTCCTCAGTATAGTATTCACAAAAAGTGACGGGAACTTTAGTGTACACAAGTCAAACATTTTATATTCGAAAACGGCCGCACGTGAAGTGTGTCTATGGAGGTTATGTATAGAACATGGGATTCGCGAATCCACAAAATAAAATACTCTTCATCATTCTAAACATAACAAACAAAACTGCATTAAATAGTACATAGCGTTACAAATCTAAACTTACCAAACTAGTCCAGAACCACAGAATTCAGAACGCCAATAATATTCCAAAAACACGCCATTAACCGTAAATGACCAACTGCGCAGAAACAATTCAAACATCCGTTTAAATCTAATTAAAAAAAATACTTATTACATTTAGTAAAAAGGACAATGAACATTTATTAATGTAATATTATTATAATTTTACATTAATTAATTATACTGTTATTATTTTCTAAAACGGAACATGATGGTCGAAAGATAGACGTCATGCCGACGTCCTGTAGGCGACTCGAACCTCAGGGAAACTGAAAAACACGTCGCTCCGACGTGGACAACGTACACTTACTTCATGGTTTCAAAGACCACGTCGATTCGACGTCGGTTTTGGTGACGTGACCACATTTCGACATTACCACGTCGATGCGACGTTTCTTACACCAAGTGTGCTGTATGGGAATACACTCGTCAGAGAGTTCAAATTTGCTCACTTTTAATAAAATACAGATTTACATATGAGCTGTATTTTTTCGTAGCATGCGCGGATAATCCGCACCGCGGATCATCCGGCAGAGGATAATAGGGAGTTTACTGTAATTCATTCGTGTCTGTGCCTTTTTTTTAGTAGGGTTTGGTTAGTATAGTTTTTCGATAAAGCATAAAAACTGATAAGTTTACAAGTCTCTTACTTCATACGGCAGGAGCACAGACATGTTGTTGGTTCGGGCGATTCTGTTGTCGCGAGGGGACCCCACACAACTTAGAAAAACAAAACTTAGATCGGTCATCAACTTGGAATACTCGACAAAATCCTCGAAACTTAAACTGTCTATCATAAGTTAAAACGATCTTAACATAGAAACACGGAACTTAGACACGTGCTACACCGAAACAGACAACTTAAAAATCATTAACTTAGAAACACACAACTTAGATCGGTCATAATTTAGAAACACACAACGCCAGCTAAGAATCGCAGTTGCAACATCACGTCCGTAACGTCACGAATATTAGGTATCTTGGTTGTTACATCGCATACACTGATGCGCTACGATCATTTAACAAAATAACCTGTACCTAACGATGTTTACTTACATCTTGATAAAACAGGTTTTGTATATTGGTTTCTTTTACCAGGGAAATGACTGACGATTAAAATCATCATTAATAAAAGTATGCAGATACTTCGAAAAACGGGCCTATTGAGATTTCAGTTGAAATTTTTAGCTGTGAAAATCGAACAGACAAAACGTTCCTGAAATCACGTTTTGCGCTTTGCAATGTTTAGACCTGCTTCTGTAAATGTGCACGTATTAGTTGAGAATTCGTTATAAACAAGTCAAAATGGTTTTTTTTTTTTTCATTATACATGTTAATTCTGGTAAAACATAAAGTGAAAATTATTCTGCGAGTCAATCAAATATAACCTACAAAAAGCTGTTCAAAATGGTGAAGTTTATTTACCTGGAATTACGTCAGAAGTACATATATTATATTCATTTACCTGCATATATGCATTCTTCACTTCCACTTCGGACAACTTCCCGTGGCGACAAGTACATACAAGTATATACAAGTATATAAATATAGCCTACTTTAAGAGAACTCGGACTCAGCCTCAATATATGAGAACACGTTTATACCAGGTGGTTCGAATCCAAACTAGGTAGGGGCCTAAAATATTTTCTAAATTCGTTGTTTTAATTAATTGCGCTTAAGTCTCTCACAGTGTCGTAAAGTTGCCTGCTCTTGTTTAATTAGCTAACCGGTCAACCTCGATTCGAATGAAACGTAATAAATTTACTTTAAATTCGAATAAAACAGCATCATCACGGTTTCCACGCAGCGCATTTCGTCGTTCTTCGATTGCGACTAACTGAACGCTGGGTTTATAAACTAAGCAAGGAACGCAACAACGCAATATGCAAGAAAATTACAGTCGTTTTTAAAGCACACTAGGCGCAAGCGTCACCAACTCTACAACTTGAAATTGTATAACTGTTGAAAACAAATTTATTTCCCCAGGATTTTTTTTATATAATTAATGTTTAAAATAGAAACACATGAAAATGTCAGTAATTGGGTCTAAAAGTGTTATTTCTTTTCACTGCGCGAAAGTTTGACATGTGAAAAAGTGATGTGCATATTAAAAACATCGTGGCCTTCTATACACTGAACGTCTGCGTCTTTTAAAAGTTTTGGAACTCCAAAGTCCAAAATGGAAGGCGGAAACGCAATCCGAAACGCAAAACACTGGAAATTGGCCGACGCTTGCGTTGCGTTAAGTCTTGCGTCGTTTATAAACGGGTATTCGAAAAAGTTGTTATTGAACTATTCGCGGCATGCGTTCTTGTGTAGTTTATAAACTCGGCCTTATCGAAGCCCTGATCACGCTCTGATATGCCTCCGCTTTCGTGTAGCCATGATTCTTACAAACTAATACCTATCTATGTTACTAATACACCAATAAGGTATTTTACACACATAAAAACAACCAGGTTTTAAAGGCTACCAATACAAACTCTGGAATAATATGCTGTACATTGGCGCGTACTAGCGATATCTTGTGGCTGTGACAAAAAATCTCTCTCAGAAACAGACTAATACTGAAATCACTATAGCGTGACGGCGAATCAAGCCCGCCGCACACGGTACAATATTCCTTACAATATTGTAAGCTAGGAGTCGTACTGGCTCTACTACTAGTTTCTTCACTAGAATTCAAACTGGATACTAGTAGCTGTACGAGCTGGGCTACTGGTTTTGCGTAAGAGACTGCGTCCTATTTTCGTTGCTTGGTGTGTTTCAATATTTAAGGAGTGGCCAATCAGAACTCACGAAAACAGCACGAGGGGTTGTTTACACTTTTAAGCGCGCATGTCGTGATAAACATGGACGGAAATAAGTGGAATAGTCACGAACTCCTCGTTTTAATAAATGCATACAAAGAAGAGCCTTGTTTGTATGCAGTAAAAAATGTGAATTATCATAATAAAAATTTGTTGTGGAGAATATTCTCTTAACAAAACTAGTAAGGCAGCTAGAATCGTGTGCAGCTGAAACTTGTAGCGCATCTAGTGTTTCAGCTTGTAGCCTACACAGTACAGAAACCAGTAAGCATTCTAGTAAGCAAACTAGTAGAAAATATTGTACCGTGTGCGGTGGGCTTCAATCACGTACGACACATGTATGACGTCAGCGCGAACAAAATGGCGGAAGCGACAGAGCTCCCGATCAGAAATATTTTCTATTTCCATCGCATCGCGAGTGCGGCGTGCGTTACTGAATGGCAGAACATGTTTTTCGAAGGATGGTTAAAATGATGCATTGGCAATTCCATTATTATTCTTGTAATTGTATGGTTTTGTACACTAAATTTAGCTGTGAAATCTCCGAAATTTGTTTACACACAGTGTTTTTTTTTAAGTTAGTGTTAAATTTGAATTAAATAAATAACTCAAACATTTCTAATTAAAAAAAAACAGCTAGCACTGATGGTTGTCGTATGTTTGGTGCTTATGTAACATCAACAAACATACAGGTTTTTTTTTGGCAAACGCGCGGGTAAAAACGCGTGTTTCCCTAATAACCGTATATTCTTTTTTCGCATCGCGCCGTCGCGTTATTGTGATTCCAGCACGATTCGCTATGCGAAGGATGCGATTCGGCAGAAAAATGTCGCCAAGCTGGGAGTGAATCCACATTTTTCGCTCGTTGGCGAGGTAGTCCTGGGCAGACCACAGTGGCCGGGGCTGGAACTAGTCTGCAGGCTGCAGCTGTGGTCGCACCGCGGGCGTCCCAGCCATGTCCCCCCTTCCATGAAGAGTCACAGCCCGTAACAGGGTGTTTGTAAACCTCCCACTACTGCTGCTGCTTTCTTCAACCTACAGGCCATCGCTCTCACAGAGACGTATCCGACTCTAGAAACAAATCCTATAGCCTACCTAAAGTAAGAAAATCACTATTCAGTTTTTTTATTTTTTTTTATTTTTGGGCACGTAATTTAAAGAATAAAATCAACTTCTAAAATTTTGCCTCGCGAATCTCTGCTAAAACGTTTTTAAGTCATCAATATTGTAAACATTATATCACATAAGTCAGAACAAAGTCAATCTAAATCTTTAGGCTGTGCTCAGCGACAGCAAAAACAAAAGTTTTAAAACTGTCTCAAACAGCCCTACTAAAACTTTCTGTTCAAATCACGAATCCGTAATTTTGAAGATTAACCCACTGATTTCTCAATATGTCTCGGTTGTTCCAGTTCAGGAACGCTATATTGTTCAGCTTCTATTTTAAAACATCATATACAGGACGTGTCTGACATTTCATAGAACAGTTCGAAATATTGAATGAGAGAAACACTTAATGTGTATCTGCTATATTAGTTGTTTGTACAATTATTTTACATTTTATACATTCATGATCTGAAAAATTCTCTTGTAAAATTATATAGATTTAATTTATTCTTAACACGAATTTAATCTCTTAGGTAATTAAAAACATTTATTCAGTGTATTCGTGTGTTATTTATCCTAAATAAGTACACACTTAAAGACAAATACAGTTGCTTTATAAATACAAACAGTGGGTACATTTTTCTGTACCAAATTCAACAAAACACATAAATATTTTAATTTTATTACAAGTTCCACTAAGACAAATTTAGTTAAAATCTCATAAAACTGGTTAAAATTATAACTATTCGCACAAAGTTTTAAATCAAATATTGGTAATTAATTTTAAAAACAAAAAAAATAGAATAAAACCAAACTAAGAAACGTCAACCTTGCCTTCACTTTAATTGCAATACAGTACTTACCATGCAATTATAACCCGATCTCACGCATATTTCTGTAATTTTGAACGGGCACTGACCTATACGATTTATACATCAATGGTACGAATGTTGTACCATTATAATCAATAGTTTTTAAAACGAGTCCTTTCAACAAGCTATGCAATGTGATAAAACGCGGCGTTTAGCGAGGACACAAAATATTGCAATACATGACAATTTACTATGAAAATCACTTAGATTGACGCGAATACCGAAGGAGACTGAAAAATATTTTTAATTCAAGCCATAAATAACATTAAAAAAGCCATGTAGGTTCTTGATGCGCACGTGTACTGTAGAACCGTTAACCTTTAACTAATATGCACATGCTCACCCTTCATGAGGGGTAAAATGCACGATTTTAAATGAATCCAATAAATGCATATCCACAGGAGTTACTATCACTTGACAAAAAAGAGCCCAAAGTACCTGACTACAACATAGCTTTTGGTAGCTCGATAGTAGCACTCGTGTGGCTTGTTTTTATATTCCAATCTATCAGCTCCAGTACTGCTAGATGTATAAACTTTGTTTTATGTGTAAAGAAGTAATTTCATGAAAATGGAACGGAAGTCGAAAAACGGTAATGTGAAACAAAGATGGCAGACCCACTTGTAGCAACATAAACCCATATATAGTCACTTTAGTAAACATCAGGGGACATACGTATTGGTGTTTCAAATGAAACTTTATGAAAGTGAAACTACCCTGGAAAATATTTGGTAAACTAAAATAGTCATAGTTAAAAGTACTCTCAAGTTTTAAAATACCTAAGAAGACTGACAATACAATGATTGTCCTTATAATATAAATACGCTCATCACTGACTCACTGACTGACACTGTAACGCTGTATGAATTGTGTTTTCATGTACTTACATTCTACATTTTCATTGCTCTTTGTATGTATATTTGTTAACTTCTTTTTTTTTATTTCTAGGTTAAGATTCTTCTGATCTTCACTTATGTATGCCCATTATATAACCATGTGTATGCCCACTATCTTCCCTTATGTGGTTCTGTGTTAAAATTATCCATCCTGATGTGATTAGGTGTTTGAGTGGTCTTTCCTTTTTGGTTGACATGACCTTTATATGCAATGAAATACGAAATATAATTTTTATTGTGCAATATATTAACAAATTTTTTTTTATTTTACAGTTATATTGAATGGGGAGGAAGATCCTGCTTCTAGAAAACATCGCTTGGCTTATGAAAGACAGAAGAGGTGGTGGGCAAATTAAGGTTAGGAATCGCGTGCAAACATTTGTACGTTAGATGCTACCTTTCATCAATAAGAGGTTCTCTATTAAAAATATTTTTTCTTAAATATTTTTTTATAAATATATTTTGTTTATTAAATTATAGTGTTTTTATATTCATCTTTTTTCAATGGGCGCCTTAGGCGCCTTGCAACTAACTAGTAATACATATATTCTTTCTAAGTTCCAAATGAATGGGCTTAATAGTATAGCAGTAGAGCGTTCGCTTGTTAACCTCAAGGAATGTGGTTCTTATATTGTCACTAGGAGATTTTTTAAAACTTTTTAATAAGATTATAATATTATAGTAATGTTGATTCAGTTGAATGATGTGAAGGTTTGTTTGTAGGAAGTATTTACAGACTGTTTTTATTCGTCTAGGCAAACACAAATGTATACACATATACTTATTGTTATAATGTGTTTTAAAATGTTTCAAGTTAATATTTTAGTAATCCCATAGAAGTATAACTTCTAAATGTGTGCGAAAACTTCAGACTATTATCAGTACAGTGAATTTTATCAAGATGGGTAGTATTTAAATAAAATGCCTTTTCAAAAATTACGTCCAAAGACGGGGTTTTATCGCAGCCGTTTCTAATAGTTTAAAATTTCCGGTTATTAGGTGCTGCTATAAGATATGAGCTGTATTTACGGTAACCAGTATATACATCGGTTATGAAACAATAACCGTTTCGTTAAGCTTCTGGGTTTCTGATAACCAGTTATTAAATAAAGATAATCTAATTCTCAACTGTGCGGTAGCGATATCACCCGATCTAACGAGCAAATAAAATACTGTAACTTCAACTCTTGTGCTGCCGCTAGGTATTGCGATATGTGCATTTCATCAGCAAAAGACCAGTTCTTGCTATCGATAGTATCGACCCTCAAACAGCAACAACTATTTTCTGAAAGAAACTGCCTATACCGTGCTTTCCCGTCACACATTTTTCGGGTATAAAATAATCGTTTACCTGTTGCCATTGTTAAGTTCTTCAAGTAATTAAACAGTTTTTGAGTCATCAAGTATGGCAAATATTCAAAGTAACGTTTAATACCAGAGTTCTCTAATCGCGATCAACGCAGAGAGCTCTTTGCTCGCAAGTGACATTTTAACCAATTCTCAGTTATTTGACAATTGTCAGGAAGTGACAGTTATTCGTTATTTCATAATTGTTTGGTTTTAACAGATAAACAGTTTAAGATTGTTTCACGTGTGCGTGAATAGACTATAGCGTCTGCACGTCAAAGTTAAGCGGAATACGAGCTAAATTATTTTTATGTACCAATCATTCAGTCAGTATACCTAAATATATTCGTAATAATGCAAATAAATTCGTTATAATGCAAATAAATAAGGTGCTTGGATCATTATTTGTAATTTCATCTGCAACCGGTACAAAATATTATTTTCTTTTGAATGGGGAGGAAAACATAAAATTACAATGCAGCTGTTAAAATTAAGACATAATTAAGATGGCTGTAATGATTTTGTAGACGCTCTTTGCAAACTGGAATAGTGAATGATTGAAAACTGACCTTCATGCCCATTAACCATCTAAATAAACAGTTATTAAATCAGAACCATAACTGGCATTGCAAAATAACCATTTCACTCATCCCTAGCTGCTATCTGCATTTGATGGTGGCAAGCAACGTTCACAATTCAGGAAGCAAATTCCAGAAATTATGGTATTTGAAAAGCGAATATTTTATTTGTCAGTTTATTTACCACGCTCGACATTATTTTAAGAATTCCACGTTAAATTTCATGTCAAAGTTTCGTGTTATAAGTTTATTTGCAAGATGAACAATATGAGAATACATGAATTTGCTCGTTACCGAGGTCAGATGTTTGCATCTTACTGGCGAGAACTGCAAGACTCGCTCACATGTTTTTTTTTCTCTGGGGAAATTCCCCTGCCACCCTGTAATGCCGCCCCCCCCCCCCCCCCCTTGTTTCTCTTCCCTGGGCCAGTACCATTACAATTAGTCGTGACGCCTTACTGTCTTGCCTGGTATGTTCAGCGCGTTGAATCACGCCCTTAGTAAGTACACAAAATCAGATCCGTTCAAATAGTTTGTAAGCCTTATAAATGTATTCTAAAACCTTTGTCAGAAACACTTTTTTTCATACAACCAACCATAGCTGATGATAAAATAAACAGGAGTTAACGGTAAAAAAAAATTCTAAACTCCCATATTAGGTTAACAATAAAATCTTTAGCAATAAATGTAAATCATCTAAA
The DNA here is from genome assembly GCF_032445375.1 of Bacillus rossius redtenbacheri. Lineage (NCBI taxonomy): Eukaryota > Metazoa > Arthropoda > Insecta > Phasmatodea > Bacillidae > Bacillus > Bacillus rossius. The sequence continues at coordinate 19,975,490 of NC_086331.1, forward strand.
AATTATCCAAAACTATTGTATGAAACTATTGTTGATCACATAAACCATTACTGCAAGGGGTTGAAAAAACCAGAGGTTAGAATAAAAAGAATAAATAAAAATCCCGTACCATGGACAGAGAGAGAAAAAAATCATAACGTTTTTAGTAGATATATTATCAAAGCCATTATAATTTTTTTGCAAAAATTATACACATTATCTAAATCCTTTAGCCAAAATAATATTACTGTAGAAACAGGGGTTGAAATAAAAAAAAATACAAAATTTCCTTACTATCATATTCGTTTGAATATATTTTAAACCATCTTAATGTTATCTAAAACCTTGGTCCAAAGCAAATTTTTATACGACCACATATTAGTGCAAGGGATGAGAAATAGTGTTTGAAGGTCAAAAATTAATATCTACTTTAGTAGGCATAATAAGAAAATCGTACTGTAAGCTATTCAATGCTGGATGCATTGAGTTAAAAACATTTCAAACATTTTCGCTGCATAGAATATGATAAAATGTTCATCGATCGTTTTGGAGTATTGGAGAACATATAGTATGTTACGTATATTAAGTTTGTAAAATTGTAACTTTGTTTCCAAAATATTTCCAGAAGAAAAAGTTACTTCGAAATCTACTTATGCCTGTAGGCTGTGCCCAAAGGGCTTTTTCAACTTGAAGCGTTTATATTGTTTACAAAATATAACTTTCAAATATCAAATATATTTTCAGATTGAAGAAAACTGACATTAAAATTTAGAAGTGACACGTCTTATTTAAGTTGATGTAATAAATATTTACATGCTAATGTACAAGATGCCATACATGCAGTTCCCACTTATAAGCAAAGTTTTCCTCTTGTGTATCTTACAAACGATAATGAATTTACATGTACGAGTAAAAGAATAGGTTGCATTTATTTGTTATTAAAAAAACTATTTTCATCGACCTTCGAATTGGCAAATAGCATGTAACAACTACAAAAAGTTGTACTTTAAATCGGTTTCATTTTTTTATTTCTTTACGCTGCGGTGAACCTTTACAGTCACATCTTCGTGATTGTTTAGTTTCGCGCCACATTCATATTGTTTTTGCCTTTCGCGCTATTGTCGTATTCAGCATTGTGAATTCTATTGAAATAATGTATAGTACAGATATAAATATTCACCATTTTATTACTAGTATCTACTCTTACATAGTTAACACAGCATGGATAGCCATCAGACGTAACACGGTAAACATAATTCATTGCAATTCTGGCTTATTGAACTTCCCGTATTACGCCAAATTGTTAACTTGGTATTTTTTTATATTATTTACTAAAACTGAACGTATTATAACATCTCTTTTAACCGGATTCTAACCTAGAGCCTATTGCTCTCGCACAATAACCGACTACGCTATCGGAGGCCGTATGTGAACACAAGTTAGTCATGAATACATAATTTAAGTTTTTTAAAAAAATCAATAGTAATAATGTAAAATATAATAGTAATAATGTAAAGTGATACCTCGTGCAAGTGAAGTATAGAAGATAAAATATCAAAAATCATTCACCAGGTTACATATTTTTTGAAATAAACAGCTGCAATTTTCATATATTTTCAGTTTTTGGTTAAATGGACAGCAACATGTTTATTTATCCTACCCCTATATGCTTGCTTTGGTTGGCAACTGCGTTGGTGGGTTTTCTGTTAGCATTCTAGGTATCGTGTGTATGGAGTAAAGAATTCTTTCTTTTCTTCGGCTGTACTCACTAGTATGCCATCGTGTAGGTCCGCAGGCTAGCGGCGAGTCAACTCGCATTTGCCCTTTCCTGCGCGGTGTCGAAGCCGGGATTCGTCGCAAGTGGTTAACGTGGCGGACGTTTCCGTGGGACGGTGGGTTTTCTAGGGGTACTCCCGTCCCCCCGTCCCCCCCACCCATTTATTCTGGTCGCATCGTCCCTTATCGTCGACGAGACAAGCCCACTCATTCCTTCACATCGCTCTAAGCGCTCGTGATCGTAGAAACACGCTGGACAACTTAAAGTTGGGTCTACACTGTATAACAAAACAAGTTATAAAATGTTATATTACAAAGTTATACAACATGTTACAAAATGAAAATAATGAAAATTATATTACAAGTTATACAACAAAGTTATATAACTTGTTATGAAAACGTGAAGAAAAATGTTATATAACACCATGTTTTATAACAAAATAAGTGTTATAAAACAAGTTATATGTTTCCCATGCAGTGTAGGTAAAGATCAAAGGAAGTTAAATAACTTGTTGTATAACATGTTGGCCGTTTGTCCACAATAGTATACACATTTAAAAACATGTAACATGTTATGAAACATGTTGTATTACTTGTTATATAACTTATTATTTAACTTGTTATGTAACATGTTATGAAACAAGTTGTATAACTTGTTGTATAACATGTTACAAATATAACTTGTTTTTGTTATATAGTGTAGACCCACCTTTAGCGTGCGTTTCGAAGACAACTAGAAAATACCACGAATTTTTTTAAGATTTAAAGTGTGGTTAGTGATAATTTTAAGAACACAAGGTAATTAATAAAGACATTTCAACATCACTTAACCTGTATGTTAACATAGGCGTTATGATTTGAATTAAAAACCGAATATTTAATATAAAAAATTGTAACATAGTGGTATCACTTGCATCTAATGCGTTGTTTATAATTTAGTTATAGATTTATGCGCTTGTATATTGTTGGAGAGATTCAACACAAGGTCACTTGCTATTTATTACTTGTGTTCTGACCTCGCTCTACTGTAAATTTTAAAGCCAGAATACATTCTGATCCACTGTAAAATAATTACTGGTTTGACAATATTCTTTTATAAACATCCATTTCAAATCGTACCCACCACATAAACGCGGTCATGACAATTAACTCGCAAAAAAAAAAAAAAAAAAAAAAAACCCTTATGTTGCTCAACACTCCAGTGCTCTGGACTATTTTGCCAGCCGCGCCACCGTAGAAGTTACCAATGTAAACTTTGCGCGTGTTTTCAGTACGACGCCACGTTATACCGCGAAACATCTCCACGAAGTCCCTTTTTGTTAAGGGCCGTTTTACAATGACTCCGAAACGGAGACGGATCACGTAAACGGAGACGGCTTTTAGTTACTCCGTGTGACCAATAGAAGCCGAGTATTTATTTGGCCGTGGTGGTAGGTTTTTTTTTTTTTTTCGTTTAAAATAGGTTAAACATTGTATCAAGTACAAGAATATGTACTTTGTAGTTTATTTTGATTAAATATGTAAATTCTGATCGTGATTTGTTCTTAGATTTAATTTTCTTTAATGAGAATACTTTTTTTTAACGAGAAGTTCAATTTCATTGGTTGTCACTTATTACTTTCCGTGCATTGTATACGCGACAGACGGATAGTGAAACGTATATATCTTGCGTGTAAATATCCGTAGTTTCCGTTTAATTGTACATAGAAATGACCTAACAGCGTCAGGCACGAAATTAACACTCCATTTATAGGCCTTAAAGTACTTATTCTTTGGCTTATTTTATATCAAAAATAATAGTCTAGAGTAGCAGGTATTTAGTACCATTTCTCATATTCGTGGCTGGAATGCCGAAGTTTCCGATTTTGTGCAGTGATTTGTTGTGTATTAACGTTTACGTTAAAATGTATGAAGTTAATGGGATTTCTCTTTCGTTGATTTCTAATAGTTGTAGTCTTCTTGGGCTTGGGGTCTTGCACTTTCTCTAGGTATGCTGAAATCACAAGCGCGGCAGGCGCGAACAAAATATTTTCCAAACAATCACGTTCGACACATTTGTGACGTCAGAGCAAAAAAATTTACAGGCGAGACACCCTTTCCCATTATAAATATTTTCTATTTCTACAGTCGCGAGCCAATACCCTCTGGACAACAGAAGGCCGGCTCTCTAAACGGAGGGAGGCGTGTGACGTCAGCAGGAGTAGTCCTAGCGCCTCCCCCCCCCCCCCCCCCCCCCCCCACTCCACAACCCAAGACGGCAAAGGTCGTGCTAAGCGCGCACGTGTTTCTTTCCTTCTGTAGCTTGCCAGACGTCAGTTTCGGTCGTGTTTCCTAACTAAATGGTAAATGAACACGCCTGTCGCTGTTTTTTCACGGGGTGTAACGGTAATTATGATTATGCACCTCGAGTTGAGGTATTCGGAATCACTAAAGACCAAGACGGAAGACGACTATGGCTGCAAAAAAATCTGTTGCTGCTGATTTCCTGATGAGCGTCCAGCAGTAATCCGCTAACATTGATTTATTCCACTTTCCCTGGTATCTTTCTTCCATGTCCGAGATTTCTTGATGGAAACGTTCGCCATGTTCGTCGCTAACAGCACCACAGTTTTCGGGGAATAAGTCCAAGCCTTATAGTTTTCTGACTTATGATCTCCAAGGAAATTTTTGGACATTTGAAAACTTCCTGGGCTAACTTCTCATCACCTTTGAAAATATTGTTGAAATGTTTATCCTTAAACAGTCTGCGTATCTGTGGACCAATGAAAACCCCCTATTTTAATTTGAGTTAGCTGAGATGTGGAAATTTCATAAACAAATACAAAAATGCTTCCCCAGTCGTATTTATCGAATTTACGAAGTTTTTTTTATAAGGCACAGTTTTACACGAAGAACAGGGAGTATAATTTTGCTTGGTTCGAAGAGTGGTTTATATAAAACATTGTGTGTTCCAGGTTTAAGTGATTGACACACAGTCCTTCTGTCTGTAGTGACATGCCCTTGCACGGCTGTTCCATTAACACAAAAGCGACAGAATTTGGTATAACTTTGTTGCAGGCCAAGTAATGTGGCAATGACTTTCAGATCACAGGAAATTTGCCACTTAAACTTGTCATAGTTTACTGTGCATAACAGTTGCTGCATATTCTCGTATGTTTCTGCGTAACCATTCAGAACAGATAGGAACAAATTTGCATTATGCAGAATAACAGCTTTTAGAATTAACTTTGATGAATTAATTTATAGTCGCTAGTCATAAATTTTGCTGTCAATTTTCATAGCTGCCATGAGACCATCTATGTTACTACAAAATACCAAATTATTTTCACTATTGAAAAACTGAAGGGAGTATTTCGGTCAGGGAATGCAGTCACATTTACTGTCTGTTCTAGACAATTCCACTGCTGCAGTATAGACGCCAATAGTTCGAATTTATGTATTGCCACAACATTTTATGTTAGAAGTTAGTTCGGTAACATCAAAACTGTATTCTGCAATGAGTTACGAAACTAAATTTAATAAATGTATGTTTTATTAGAATATCTGTTTTAATTATTTGTGTATAGATGTTATGGATATTTAGTCATAAGCTAAAACACCATTTGGATCCTTATCACTTCTGGAATAAGTGCCATGCTAAAATAATTCAAGTACTAATTCTCTTACTTTCTAAAACATAATGCCGATACAAGTCTAAAAGTCAAAAAACGTTTAGGAAGAATAAAAGGAATGTAAAAATGTTGGTTTGAATTACTTTTAGCATTGAACTAGCTTCTTGACAAGTGACCTAAAATTCATTACCCTAAATAAATTATAGTTTGCTTGCGAAGCATGCTGCTGTGATAAAGTAGTATGTAACTGTTTTAGTTACAAAACTAGAACATGTGAGTAGGAAAAAAAACGTAAAAAATAACCAAAATGTTATTTAAAACACATTTAGTTAATATCTATATTGTTATATACATCAATACTATCTTCTCTTATAGTAATGAAAAGCTTTCATTTGTTTTTCGTGGTGTTCATCATAGATGCCAAGCCTTTTTTTATGCTTAAAACATTAATTTAAAAAGCATTATACGATTAAATTTTATCTGTATGTCGAAGATTTCCCCTACGAGATATTACTGCATTTGTCACAGAGCCGTTAAAACACATCATTTAACTAGTTAAATTATAATTCAGTAACTGCTGTAATGAGACAGAAAGATAAGAAAAGAACAGCAAACAGTAGGTGCATCGCTGTGAAACAGGCGCGCCGTAGGGCCTGAGCGAAGGACCGCTCTGGATGACGTCACGCGCTTGAAAGCAGGCCTGGGTTGCAGAGGTGCTACGCGAGCGCGACGTTACTGAAATGAGCGTCAGAATGTGCTTTTCGCGCGATGGTTAGACCGTTGCACTGTTAAAAGGTACTATTTTTATTCTATATTTATAGAGGTTTTGTTTACTAAATTTACCCATAAAATATTTTTTATGTGTTCACGCAAAGTGATTCATAGTTACTAATAACTGTTGAATTTAAATGAAACACATTTTTCTTTAAAAAAGTCAAATAAAAAAACTGTAAACAGTGGTAGTCGTCAAATTTGTGTGTGTGTAATAGGAACAAACTTTTTTTTTTTAATATTAACGTTCATTTTTGTTTGTCGCGCAGATAAAAACGGTATGTTTACAATAACGCGAAATTTTGCTGTCGCATCGCGTCTTTGGCGTCGCGCTATGGTGATTCCATCACTATGCATACGGCACTGACGTCATACACTCTTCAACTAACCTCTCGTCCTGACCCAAATTGTTTCGAAACGTCTTGAACGGTTGTTGGGAATGCGTGGCTCGCACGAGTGCCTTGTGCTGTTGTTGCACGCACTTGTGCCCGTGCGATAGCTGCCAGCTGTTCGATGAGGGGAGGGGCGCAGCGCTGCCTTATCGCTAGTTTTGTAAACAACTTGCCCGCGGCAAAATACCAAGGAGAAAAGGAGCGGCTGACTGGTGCACGTTCTGAAGTCAGTTTGTCCCATTGCGTTGTGGGGACACGCCCACTCAGATGACGTATACAAAGAGTGGTTACAATATTCGTTTGATGGCTCGAAAGGTATTAATTGATGAAGTAATAAAAATTTCGTGTTTGTACAAACAGGTTAAATGAAATCCAGACTGGAATTCCGTTTAACAGTCAAGTTCATATTTGAAGACTGGAAATTTTAAAAAGCTGTAAGTGCCAAAAATGAACATTCTGAGAAAATCAATTTAACACTTACAGCATACAAATTTATTTCAAAAAAAGCATTTTAAACATTGCAATTGGTAATTTATGTAGCTGGAAAACAAGGTATTATTTGAAAATTAAAAATAAATAGAAAATTTAGAAAAATATATCAGAAAATATGAAAAATTGAAAAAAAAAAAAATAAAGTTCACATTTTGTTTTCTTGAATAAGGCTGCACGTGCCATTGTCAATATAATCTCTGAAGCTAATTAAGCGTTTCATACTCTGATGGTCGGCAGTTACTCCCTTCTTCAGGACGTTAAAGGTTTGCCACAATTCCAAACTGTTCAATGTGGTTTTTGTTTTTATTCATCCAGAATTGTCAGCAGACACTTGAATCCATTCCACTGTATATATTTTAAGTTTGGTAGTATTAATGCAGTTTTCAGCTATTTTTAAAGTCATAGAAATCCACGCTGTTCATAACTGTGACTTGATGCGGGTATGCAGGCCCGAGATGACTAATCATCTCAACCAAATCTCTTTACACCATGAATTTCTGACTTTTTTTACGCTTGTCAATCACCTAAAATCATGGTTGCAACTCAAGAATGAGTAACCTAACACTAGGAACATGTGATTAATGTTCTTAAAATCGCCCTTTGTCACTAGATAAATCCAAAGAAACACTATCATTTTGTTTTTGTTTTGTCCAGGGCAGTTGTCGCTCCACATAATCAGATTTCTCTTGCAAATTTCCGAAGTAAGTATTTTTAGGACACACGAGCCGATTTCATTTCCTCCACGGCCGGCGATCCCCTCACGCCAAAGGTGCAGGAAACCCGCATCATTATCACCAACGTGAATCGCAAAATTTAAGTTTTGACAGCTGTCTTAAATAAAACATTGGGAAATGTTTGTCAGAAAAGGAAGAAAAATAACAAGTTGTAACAATGCTATTAGGTAAAACAGAAATCTGGTGATCTTCTTTCATACATTTTAGTGCCTTCTCACTTTTTCGATGGTGCAGTTCCAGATTCGTTTACAGAACTGTGTTTGATGGATCCGCCATAGGTCTTGCACTAAGTGGGTCACAGGTAGGACAAGTGTCCGATAGTGGTGCAAGGAAACAAAGATTTGGGAAATGCTTAGTACCTTTGTATGGTATTTGTATAAAACATTAGTGTTGGGATGCAGTTCCTTATATGCCAGAAATAACCTATGGTGGTTCAAATCAGAGCTCAGGTATTCCTTAAAAGTCTTATTACGAGAGTATTGACTGATATCCTAAGGAATCAGGTTTATGTGATCAACAATACTTTTTTCACATCCTTCTGAATGTTTTCGATAAACAGTTTTATTACCTCTAGTTTCATTAGCAACACTTTCACCCTTCTTTTTCTTGTTATTCAGAACCTGTTACCTCTTTGCACCTAACGCGAACACATAGCGGAATGTTTTATGGCAGACACGAACTACATTTCCTTCGGCAGTAGGTAATGGGTATGCAAACGAGCATTGTCTTCTGCTTTGATCAGGACGTTGGTACTTTCCATGCCGACGACGAGCTATTTCAGTTACATGAAATAGTCCCAAAAGGTTTGTTGTTTGTGAGGTGTAGTCTTTCATTTTGTAATATTCAGTAAATAACTTCATCCACTGCTTGTAATCCATATCATCGCACTGGTAATGACACTTGCAATCAATCTGAAAGTGCCAGAGACCAAATTAAAACTAACCTTATCTGTATGCAATTAACTTATATATGCAATAAACATATAAAACATATGTTAATTTAATTGATTTCATGGATTCTACCATCAGTAACGAAGTACCGATTAAACTCTGATAACCAAAAAACCGATAGAACTACAGAAAAAAAAACTTAGCGATTGCGATGCAGGCTGCTTTGTTGCTGTTTTCTTCATTCATGCCGTTATATATTCTTGCCCATTTGTTCTCATTTTCTTTCTCATTTCGGCCACGCTCTCTTCTCCACGTTTCCGCTAAAAAGACATAATAATAAAACAGTATAGACCTGCCCTGATGTCCAACAGTGTAAGTAAATAAAACTGAAGGCATAACATCTGAACAGGTTATAACATGAATGGTACTTACACTTTTTTTTTTTTTTTTTTTAGGAAATACTGCCAGGAGATACAGCAAGCACAACCTGGTGGTTGCTACAACTAACCAACTAACCACTCATCAGGGCACTTTCAGCCTTATTTCATGTTATTGGCCTTGGAACGTACATCCCTGTTTGCTGAAAATATAATATTAGGCAAAACAGGCGCTTACAGCCTTTTTTATTTCCAGTCTTCAATTATATACATAACAATAATACCTATAATATGTATGCTACATTGCACTTAAAGGCGATACCGCACTAGAAGCACCAGCGAGCGTCACCCTCATCATCCCGCCTCACTAACAAAAATACACCCATTGACTAGGCGTACCCGTTAAGGTGACCGCCTGATCGATCGCACGAGCTCTAAAAGCGCACTTAAGGCGACACTGGCTCGCGCATCACATGCCTCTTCGCCCTTACGCGCCGGGCACACAACTGGCGTGCAGTCTTCACTTCGTCGGTAACGCGCCTCTATGAGACTTGTAGCGGTGACCCTAACATTTTCATCACCAACAAGCCATCACGACTTCTTATTGACATTAATTCGTTCAGTTGAGTTTTCATGTACTGACACATTTTCATGCCGAATGACACCCATGACTTGAACTCAGAACCCCTCGCAGCAAAAAACTGGTGTGCACCCCACGGCGCCACCTCGCTCCATATTTTGTATTTTGGTGCAGACAAACAATCTACTCGGCTGGGACTTTTTCGTAAACGTTACAATTTTACAGGTGATACGAAATGGTCCGACGTGTTTATACACTGACAAATGTGTGTGTCATAAATACTTAGATAGCCTATCTTGCCTTGACAATTATGTAGATTTGTAAGGTATGACAACTATACACACACTTGTACCATAAAACTTTTGAGCTGACAAATGTTTCAGATCTTAGCCTACATATTGTTTTATGAAACGGATGTATGGCATTGTTTACATACTTACAAATTTGCAAAAAGTGCCAATTAGAAAGCACATGTAACCGTTTATATTTCATTTCTTGTTATAACTTGAAATGTTAGTTTTTTTTTAGTTTGAAGTAGTTTTTTTGTACATTTGATAACAGCTATGGTGATAGTAATCAAAAAATAGAAATAACGAGTTTTCAGGTAAGGATTAAAACTTAAACTAAATCCTCAATGTGGAGCTCGATTGTTGGGATCAATTCCAAAATGTGATTTTGATAAGTGCGGAAACAAAATACGTGACAATAAAAAGGTAGGGGAAATGAATGGCGACATGGAAGTAGACGAATGAGTGAATGAAATACAGTAGTTTTTTTTTTTTTTGGCATTTTGGTATCAGTGTAGTAAAGAATAATGCTGTTCGGTCGTCTGGTTTACGAGCGGCGGAACATTGCTGTGCTGTTTATAAAGTGTTTATGCTTAAGTAATGTGTGAATGGGTATAATATAGTGAAATTGATTGTTTCTTCGAATGTATTGTTGAAAGGGAATATGAGACGAAAATTGCTAAATGCTACGTAGTAAAAGAGGAAATCGTTTACAGTGCGGATGTGAAATGCGAGTAACGCAAACAGTTTTAGGTAATTAATCTTCATGAAGGCCGTGAGTCGGTCCTACTGTGCATCCAAACCCAAGCGTCAACCCTTGACAGGGGTGGTTTTTAGCAATATGGAGGCGTGTAGCACCTACTTGTTGCGTGCGGCAGAACGTAATCTGACGTAAAAAAAAAGGAGTTCTTATAGCGTTTGATACATGTGATATCGTAAGTTAAGAGTCGGTTACGACATTCCTACACGTACGTTCGTACGAGCCAAGCGGGGAAATATGGACGTTTTGAGTAGAGAATAGTTAAAGCAGAATTTTTGATGTATTTTATTTTACAAAATAATAGTTTATAGGTATCGAATTTCAGACAACAGTCCCTCCTGGTCTAGTATATATTGCGATACCAGTATTTAAATTTTAAAAATCAAGAAGTTTCGCGACAAGCATTTTTTTGATATCGTAAAGTAGACTAGTCCCACCCAGTATATTTTATTTTGTGATACCTTATTTAATGGGTTAAATATGCGACTTTTCGATATATTTATCTCGGTATCTTGAATTAGACTACAGTCCCACTCTGTAAGTCTATTTAGCGATACCGGTATTTTGCAACTCATAATTTACCATTTTTCCCACAACTATTATTTTTCAGCATCATGAAAATGTTTCAAATTTAGGGCATACTGTCTTATATATTATTTCTCTAGCCTGTTTTCTGTCGGTCCGCGAGATCTTACTTATTCCTTTATCAAATTCCATTATTTACCCCTCATTTTAAAGCTTATCGTGCCGGCTAATGACGAAAAATAGACCCACGGTCTAAAAATGTACCGCTTCTCTTAAATTTGAGATTTAAAATCATCTAAGAAGAGGTCTTTTAATGGATGCGTCGATTTTTCGATATATATCGAATCGGATTCGATAAATATCGAATCGGATATCCACTTGAAACATCGCGTTTACATATTTCTTTTTTAAATTGCACTTCCGTCATAATAAACAGAACTTATGATAAAGAAATCTTAAGAGGATCCTTCAACTTAACCAAAAAACTCCACCAAAAAACCACTTAACCAAAACTTCTAGCACGTCAGACCTTTCTTAAAAGTAATTACTTTTGAAATCACTGTTGATATTTTGTATCACAAACATAACCTACAATCATAACCTCTTACATTTACTTATAGCAGTATTGAAGATACGTACCAACCAAAAAGTGAACGATGATCACATCATCACTTCCAACATTGTATTTAAAGAGGTTTTGTAAACGCATATATTATTGGTATGTTTGAATATAATACTTATGTAAAAAAATGTGTAACAGCTAGTTGTACTGATGTGTTCAATTACATGGCTTCTTTTGTATCAAAACCCGTTTACTTTTTTCTATTCTTCTTCAGAATGTCATTTGTTCCAAATTTTTAAAGAATGGAATGCCACACAAAACGATTTGAATGCCACACAAAACGATTTGATGCGCACTGCGGAATTCCGCATGGGTCGACTAGTTTATTATATTCCACGATACCACTGTAAGTTTTAACATCAACAGACATTTATTTTATAATAAAATATCGGTATCGAAAACTAGGCTAGAGCAAAGAGGATTCTAGTCTAGTTTACGATATCGAAAAAAGCATTATATTCAGAAAATTAAATAAGTGAAAAATAGTGGATTTAGTGTTTCCCCGCCCTAACGCCCCATATATTTCCGCGCTTGTCACGTTAGAATGTAGGGATGTTAATTACGTACGCAAAGCCATCTTTGTGACGTCTTTAGTAGTGTAATGAAATCGAGATTTAGAATATAATTTAAAAAGTATTTAGGATAGTATAGTATTTAGAAGGTATTTAAACAAGAACACTGAGCGTTCTAGTTGAAGAACCAAGTTCTACAACGGCTACGAGTTTTGGAAGTTTGTAGCTGTAGTAAAATTATTTCATTGAAATAACTTAGGGTAGTAACACACTAAAAAAAATATGGAAAATAAAGGTGGTACCGAAAATTATTTCTATGAAATAATTTTGATACAGCGACAAAATTCTCAGTGGTTCTAGAACTTCGTTCATATAAACATAATTCGGACACTCCGTGTTCTATCTTTAATACTTTATTATTTACAATAAAAATGTTGTCCAGCCCCTACTTCAAAAACGTACACCACCCTTGGAAAACACTTTAAACCTAAGTCGTACAGATGTTTTTAACTTATTTTGGCGGGATGAACCTGCAGCTAAAGTCGGTCGAATTAGTATAACGATCTCATTTTCGAAACTTTTTTTTTTAAGTCTGACAATTTACCTACAATATTTTGCCTATTATGTATGGAGGACTTATATTGTTTAAGAAACATGAACTCGTCATGACGTAGTTAAAATGTTAGTTTTGACATAATCGTTTAGTAGGACGCATCAACTTTTATGGAATATGCCCCTGGTCGCACCTTACGGACGTGGCAACCTGGTGAGTGACAGTTATCTACCCTTGCCCTCTTCCTTCTTCGTCACAACCATTTGTTACGTTTCACGTGCAACGAGAATAAGGGGAAGCAACCTACCGTCCCTTAAGCTGGATTTACACGACGCAATATGCACGCAATTTCCATGCAATCTGCTAATATTGCATTGCAGCTCACATAAAAAATTCTCAGAATTTCACACGCGATGCAAGCTACGGCGCAATATCTGAGAATAGATCATGCTCTATATTTTGATGCAAGTTGCGCAGAACAAGCACTGTGATTGGTCGTTCTCTGTAGTAAATTTACGCGCGTAGTTGTAAACATAAACAAAAGCAAGCACTTTACAAATATGGAATGGACACCCGAGTGTGTTTTGCGGCTCTTGGATGAATATCAAAAATATCCAGTTCTGTACAACACAAAATCGCCAAATTACCATAACAAACATTTGCGTGAGAAAGCAATACAAGCTGTGGCCACGTCTGTGTCGGAATTACGTGTAAACACGACCACAGAAGATGTAAAAAACAAGTTTAGAAATCTGCGATCGTGCTTCATCAGATAACATTTACATCATTGTCAGTGCACAAATTGCTTTGTTCCTTTGATTATCCATTTGTACAGAAATGTGGCGGGAACAAAACAGATCGCATGTTTATTGCATGGGGAATTTGCGTTGTGTAAATGAAAGATTGCATGCAATAATTGCACGAGAGCTTGCATGCAAGGAGCTGTGTGAGAAGTGAATTGCATAGTGTAAAACCAGCTTTAGCGTGTGCCGAAGTGGCGAGATGTTTGCTGGGAGATGAAGGGGCGGGACAAGGTAGAGGTCATGGGAAAGTCACTCCGTTTCAGTGCACAGACTTCAAAATGGCCAAACTCAAACTGAAATGGAATCGACAGGGTCGTATTGGCAATTTGGTTGTGTCTGCTGTTGTTTAGTAAATAATTTTAATCGTCAAACAAACCTGGTAAACTGAAGTACTTATATTATTTTGGTGGGCTTTAGAAAATACACGCTTTTCGATATTTTCTTATATTTTATTGAATACACTATGTACCTATGTAAACATAGAGCTCTGTATTAAACCAGCTGCAATGTCTTTCAAAAAAAAATTAATTTGTATTAGTATACCGCCAAAACAGATTAGAAATTTGATTTGTAGAAATCTATACATGAAAAACAGTAATTGCAATTTGTTCAAATGGACATGACGCTTCGGCTGTTCTAAATGTGTGTTCATAATTCTTTTACTCGTTTTTAATGCTTCAATTATTGTCAATATCCGCGCCTTATTTTGTCACCTTATGCAAGCGTGTTAAAATCGTCCAGTATTCAGGGCAATATTTTATCCTTTATCTGAGCGGGACATTGTCGTGACAAAATTTTTCGATGACGGCAATATTTGCATGATAAATAATTAATTGTAATTCGTACTGGCAAAAGTTATTTTCATATTGCAGAAAGTTAATTGCAATTTCCTCCCAAATACAAATAAAAACCGCACTGCATAAAGTATCGTAATATATTACATTATTTTCAGTACAAAAATAACTGTATACTGACAAACATTGTCGTTATCCTTCATTTTTACACGAAAACTTTGTACGTAATAATATAAATACAACTTCGTAACTTACCCTTATTTACAGCCCAGCATGCGTTCGGTGTTTTATATATTTCTTATATTCTGAACAGAACAATTTAAAACAACAATAATCACTTTTAAAAATATATATGGATAACAGGTTTTCCTGACATAAACAAAGACAAGCCCAGCGCAAACGCGAGTGCGACCTGTGACTATCAATACAGCCAACTTACCTACCTAACCCTACTCCTCCCGCCGTCACACCTGGATATAAACAGAGATTAAAAAGACATTTTGAATCCAGTATTTACAAATATAGCTTTGAAGTACATTTTGTTTTGTTTCATTAAAGATGCATGTTAAGAACATGCTCAAAATGAATTAAAAGTAGAAATAAAAACACGTTTGTTTTATTGATCCGTGGCGCAGAGTTTGTAAAGCAGATGGCAGCACCTGTGCGGTACTGCAGAAAATCGTTTGCTGTGCTACGCCATACGTACATTTCACAAATTGTTTTCGGCGCACCTGAATACTTTTCTTTGTATAACTTAAACTTTTATTTTTTCGTCCCTATTGCGCTAGCAAACAGCTTGTTACAATAATGTCAGGGAACCTCAAAATCAAATCTTGTTGATTCCATTTCTTTTTACCTGGAAGTAAAACATGGAAGATAATAATTTTAAATTCCATTTGCAGCGTATGTGCTGTATTTGGTTGGACCATTTATGTTGATTGGTTAAAATATAGGTATTTCTGAAGGAAGACCACTTTTCTTAAAAATTATAAAAATTAAAAAAAAAAGTGAGCAAGTCTTTCAGTACTCGTCAGTGATGTATAAACATCACACCTCAGTAACGAGCAAATTTATGTGTTCTCATGTTGCAAATAAACTTACAATGTCAAACTAGGACAACAAATTAAACCTAGAATTCTTTAAAATAATGCAAGGCGAGAATTATACACGAAAAGTATTCATTCTAGGAAATAACTGTAAAAATGTTTCCTAATGCAAACTGTCAGGGTGGTGGCTGGTGTTATATGGTGCGTGCTCATCAGCGTGGTGGCCGCAGTTATACTTGGTTTGCGCTCATCAGCGTGGTGGCCGAGGATATACTTGGTTTGCGCTCATTAGCGTGGTGGCCGAGGTTATACTAGGTGCGTGCTCATCAGCGTGGTGGCCGCAGTTATACTGGGTGCGCGCTCCTCAGCGTGGTGGCCGAGGTTATACTTGGTTTGCGCTCATCAGCGTGGTGGCCGAGGTTAAACTAGGTGCGTGCTCATCAGCGTCGTGACCGCAGTTATACTTGGTTTGCACTCATCAGCGTGGTGGCCGAGGTTATACTTGGTGCATGCTCATCAGCATGGTGGCCGCAGTTATACTTGGTTTGCGCTCATCAGCGTGGTGGCCGAGGTTATACTTGGTGCAGGCTTATCAGCATGGTGACCGGAGTTACATGGTGTGCGCACATCAGCGTGGTGGCCGAGGTTATACTTGGTTTGTGCTCATCAGCGTGGTCGCCGAGGTTATACTAGGTGCGTGCTCATCAGCGTGGTGGCCGCAGTTATACTTGGTTTGCACTCATCAGCGTGGTGGCCGAGGTTATACTTGGTGCATGCTCATCAGCATGGTGGCCGAGGTTATAATTGGTTTGCGCTCATCAGCGTGGTGGCCGAGGTTATACTAGGTGCGTTTTCATCAGCGTGGTGGCCGCAGTTATACTTGGTTTGCACTCATCAGCGTGGTGGCCGAGGTTATACTTGGTGCATGCTCATCAGCATGGTGGCCGCAGTTATACTTGGTTTGCGCTCATCAGCGTGGTGGCCGAGGTTATACTTGGTGCATGCTCATCAGCATGGTGGCCGAGGTTATACTTGGTTTGCGCTCATCAGCGTGGTGGCCGAGGTTATACTAGGTGCGTGCTCATCAGCGTGGTGGCCGCAGTTATACTTGGTTTGCACTCATCAGCGTGGTGGCCGAGGTTATACTTGGTGCATGCTCATCAGCATGGTGGCCGCAGTTATACAGGGTGCGCGCTCATCAGCGTGGTGGCCGAGGTTATACTTGGTACAGGCTTATCAGCATGGTGACAGGAGTTTTACTTGGTGTGCGCCCATTAGCATGGTCGTTTGGGTTTTCTTGGCGCGCGCTCATCGCCGGGGTTGCCGGTGTTATACTTGGTGTGCGCACATCAGCATGGTAGCCGAGGTTATACTTGGTGCAGGCTTATCAGCATGGTGACCGGAGTTACATGGTGTGCGCACATCAGCGTGGTGGCCGAGGTTATACTTGGTGCGTGCTCATCAGCGTGGTGGCCGCAATTATACTTGGTTTGTGCTCATCAGCGTGGTGGCCGAAGTTATACTTGGTGCATGCTCATCAGCATGGTGGCCGCAGTTATACTTGGTTTGCGCTCATCAGCGTGGTGGCCGAGGTTATACTTGGTGCATGCTCATCAGCATGGTGGCCGAGGTTATACTTGGTTTGCGCTCATCAGCGTGGTGGCCGAGGTTATACTAGGTGCGTGCTCATCAGCGTGGTGGCCGCAGTTATTCTTGGTTTGCACTCATCAGCGTGGTGGCCGAGGTTATACTTGGTGCATGCTCATCAGCATGGTAGCCGCAGTTATACAGGGTGCGCGCTCATCAGCGTGGTGGCCGAGGTTATACTTGGTACAGGCTTATCAGCATGGTGACCGGAGTTACATGGTGTGCGCACATCAGCGTGGTGGCCGAGGTTATACTTGGTGCGTGCTCATCAGCGTGGTGGCCGCTATTATACTTGGTTTGTGCTCATCAGCGTGGTGGCCGAGGTTATACTTGGTTTGCGCTCATCAGCGTGGTGGCCGCAGTTATACTTGGTTTGCTCTCATCAGCATGGTTGCCGCAGTTATACAGCGTGCGCGTTCATCAGCGTGGTGGCCGAGGTTATACTTGGTGCAGGCTTATCAGCATGGTGACCAGAGTTACATGGTGTGCGCACATCAGCGTGGTGGCCGAGGTTATACTTGTTGCGTGCTCATCAGCCTGGTGGCCGCAGTTATACTTGGTGCGCAGTCATCAGTGTGGTGGCCGAGGTTATACTTGGTGCGCGCTCATCAGCGTGGTGGCCGAGGTTATACTTGGTGCGCGCTCATCAGCATGTTGGCCGAGGTTATACTGGGTGCGCACCCATAAGCGTGGTAGCCGAGGTTATACTAGGTGCGTGCTCATCAGCGTGGTGGCCGCAGTTATACTTGGTTTGCACTCATCAGCGTGGTGGCCGAGGTTATACTTGGTGCATGCTCATCAGCATGGTGGCCGCAGTTATACTTGGTTTGCGCTCATCAGCGTGGTGGCCGAGGTTATACTTGGTGCAGGCTTATCAGCATGGTGACCGGAGTTACATGGTGTGCGCACATCAGCGTGGTGGCCGAGGTTATACTTGGTGCGTGCTCATCAGCGTGGTAGCCGCAATTATACTTGGTTTGTGCTCATCAGCGTGGTGGCCGAGGTTATACTAGGTGCGTGCTCATCAGCGTGGTGGCCGCAGTTATACTTGGTTTGCACTCATCAGCGTGGTGGCCGAGGTTATACTTGGTGCAGGCTTATCAGCATGGTGACCAGAGTTACATGGTGTGCGTACATCAGCGTGGTGGCCGAGGTTATACTTGTTGCGTGCTCATCAGCCTGGTGGCCGCAGTTATACTTGGTGCGCACTCATCAGTGTGGTGGCCGAGGTTATACTTGGTGCGCGCTCATCAGCGTGGTGGCCGAGGTTATACTTGGTGCGCGCTCATCAGCGTGGTGGCCGAGGTTATACTTGGTGCGTGCTCATCAGTATGTTGGCCGAGGTTATACTGGGTGCGCACCCATAAGCGTGGTAGCCGAGGTTATACTAGGTGCGTGCTCATCAGCGTGGTGGCCGCAGTTATACAGGGTGCGCGCTCATCAGCGTGGTGGCCGAGGTTATACTTGGTACAGGCTTATCAGCATGGTGACAGGAGTTTTACTTGGTGTGCGCCCATTAGCATGGTCGTTTGGATTTTCTTGGCGCGCGCTCATCGCCGGGGTTGCCGGTGTTATACTTGGTGTGCGCACATCAGCATGGTAGCCGAGGTTATACTTGGTGCAGGCTTATCAGCATGGTGACCGGAGTTACATGGTGTGCGCACATCAGCGTGGTTAGATGTTATACTTGGTGCGTGCTCATCAGCTTGGTGGCCGCAATTATACTTGGTTTGTGCTCATCAGCGTGGTGGCCGAGGTTATACTTGGTTTGCGCTCATCAGCGTGTTGGCCGCAGTTATACTTGGTTTGCGCTCATCAGCGTGGTGGCCGAGGTTATACTTGGTGCAGGCTTATCAGCATGGTGACCGGAGTTAAATGGTGTGCGCACATCAGCGTGGTGGCCGAGGTTATACTTGTTGCGTGCTCATCAGCGTGGTGGCCGCAATTATACTTGGTTTGTGCTCATCAGTGTGGTGGCCGAGGTTATACTTGGTGCGCGCTCATCAGCGTGGTGGCCGAGGTTATACTAGGTGCGTGCTCATCAGCGTGGTGGCCGCAGTTATACTTGGTTTGCACTCATCAGCGTGGTGGCCGAGGTTATACTTGGTGCATGGTCATCAGCATGGTGGCCGAGGTTATACTTGGTTTGCGCTCACCAGCGTGGTCGCCGAGGTTATACTAGGTACGTGCTCATCAGCGTGGTGGCCGCAGTTATACTTGGTTTGCACTCATCAGCGTGGTGGCCGAGGTTATACATGGTGCATGCTCATCAGCATGGTGGCCGCAGTTATACTTGGTTTGCGCTCATCAGCGTGGTGGCCGAGGTTATATTTGGTGCATGCTCATCAGCATGGTGGCCGAGGTTATACTTGGTTTGCGCTCATCAGCGTGGTGGCCGAGGTTATACTAGGTGCGTGCTTATCAGCGTGGTGGCCGCAGTTATACTTGGTTTACACTCATCAGCATGGTGGCCGAGGTTATACTTGGTGCATGCTCATCAGCATGGTTGCCGCAGTTATACAGGGTGCGCGCTCATCAGCGTGGTGGCCCAGGTTATACTTGGTACAGGCTTATCAGCATGGTGACAGGAGTTTTACTTGGTGTGCGCCCATTAGCATGGTCGTTTGGGTTTTCTTGGCGCGCGCTCATCGCCGGAGTTGCCGGTGTTATACTTGGTGTGCGCACATCTGCATGGTAGTCGAGGTTATACTTGGTGCAGGCTTATCAGCATGGTGACCGGAGTTACATGGTGTGCGCACATCAGCGTGGTGGCCGAGGTTATACTTGGTGCGTACTCATCAGCGTGGCGGCCGCATTTATACTTGGTTTGTGCTCATCAGCGTGGTGGCCGAGGTTATACTTGGTTTGCGCTCATCAGTGTGGTGGCCGCAGTTATACTTGGTTTGCTCTCATCAGCATGGTTGCCGCAGTTATACAGCGTGCGCGTTCATCAGCGTGGTGGCCGAGGTTATACTTGGTGCAGGCTTATCAGCATGGTGACCAGAGTTACATGGTGTGCGCACATCAGCGTGGTGGCCGAGGTTATACTTGTTGCGTGCTCATCAGCCTGGTGGCCGCAGTTATACTTGGTGCGCACTCATCAGTGTGGTGGCCGAGGTTATACTTGGTGCGCGCTCATCAGCGTGGTGGCCGAGATTATACTTGGTGCGTGCTCATCAGCATGTTGGCCGAGGTTATACTGGGTGCGCGCTCATAAGAGTGGTAGCCGAGGTTTACTAGGTGCGTGCTCATCTGCGTGGTGGCCGCAGTTATACTAGATTTGCGCTCATTAGCGTGGTAGCCAAGGTTATACTAGGTGCGTGCTCATCAGCGTGGTGGCCGCAGTTATATTAGGTACATGCTCATCAGCGTGGTGGCCGAGGTTATACTAGGTGCGTGCTCATCAGCGTGGTGGCCGCAGTTATACTTGGTTTGCGCTCATCAGCTTTGTGGCCGAGGTTATACTAGGTGCGTGCTCATCAGCGTGGTGGCCGCAGTTATACTAGGTGCGTGCTCATCAGCGTGGTGGCCGAGGTTATACTAGGTGTGTGCTCATCAACGTGGTGGCCGCAGTTATACTTGGTTTGCGCTCATCAGCGTGGTGGCCGAGGTTATACTAGGTGCGTGGTCATCAACGTGTTGGCCGCAGTTAGACTTGGTGCGATTCTCATTAGCGTGGTGGCCGTGGTTATACTTGGTGGGTGCTCATCAGCGTGGTGGCTGCAGTTATACTTGGTGCGTGCTCATCAGCGTGGTGGGCGCAGTTATACTTGGTGTGCGCTCATCAGCGTGGTGGCCGAGGTTATACTTTGTTTGCGCTCATCAGCGTGGTGGCCAAGGCTAGACATGGTGCAGTCTTATCAGCATGCTGACAGGAGTTTTACTTGGTGTGCGCCCATTAGCATGGTCGCCGGGGTTTTCTTGGTGCGCGCTCATCGCCGGGGTGGCCGGTGTTATACTTGGTGTGCGCACATCAGCGTGGTGAACGAGGTTATACTTGGTGCAGGCTTATCAGCATGGTGACCAGAGTTACATGGTGTGCGCACATCAGCGTGGTGGCCAAGGTTATACTAGGTGCGTGCTCATCAGCGTGGTGGCCGAGGTTATACTGGGTGCGATTATCAGCGTGGTGGCCGCAGTTATAAAGGGTGCGCGCTCATCAGTGTGGTTTTCCGCAGTATAGTTGGTGGGCGCTCATCAGCGTGGTGGTCGTAGTTATACTTGGTTTGCGCTCATAAGCGTGGAGACCGCAGTTAAACTTGGTTTGCGCCCATCAGCGTGGTGGCCGAAATTATACTTGGTGCGTGCTCATCAGCGTGGTGGCCGCAGTTATACTTGGTGTGCGTTCATCAGCGTGGTGGCCGAGGTTATACTTGGTTTGCGCTTTTCAGCGTGGTGGTCAAGGTTATACATGGTGCAGGCTTATCAGCATGGTGACAGGAGTTTTACTTGGTGTGCGCCCATTAGCATGGTCGCTGGGGTTTTCTTGGTGCGCGCTTATCGCCGGGGTGGCCGGTGTTATACTTGGTGTGTGCACATCAGCGTGGTGGCCGAGGTTATACTTGGTGCAGGCTTATCAGAATGGAGACAGGAGTTACATGGTGTGCGCACATCAGCATGTTGCCGAGGTTATACTGGGTGCGCGCTTATCACCGTGGTTGCCGCAGTTATACTGGGTGCTCGCTCATCAGCGTGGTGGCTGAGGTTATACTTTGTGCGTTCTCATCAGCGTGGTGGCCGCAGTTATACTTGGTTTGCACTCATCATCGTGGTAGCCGAGGTTATACTTGGTGTAGGCTTATCAGCATGGTGACCGGAGTTACATGGTGTGCGCACATCAGCGTGGTGGCCAAGGTTATACTAGGTGCGTGCTCATCAGCGTGGTGGCCGCAGTTATACTTGGTTTACGCTCATCAGCGTGGTGGTCGCAGTTATACTTGGTTTGCGCTCACCAGCGTGGTGGCCGAGGTTATACTTGGTGCTTGCTCATCAGCGTGGTGGCCGCAGATATACTTGGTTTGCGCTTATCAGCATGGTGGCCGGGGTTATACTTGGTTTGAACTCATCAGCGTGGTGGCCGAGGATATACTTGGTTTGCGCTCATCAGCGTGGTGGTCGCAGTTATACTTGGTTTGCGCTCACCAGCGTGGTGGCCGAGGTTTTACTTTGTGCGTGGTGGCCGAGGTTTTACTTGGTGCAGGCTTATCAGCATGGTGACAGTAGTTTTACTTGCGATGCGCCCATTTGCATGGTCGCCGGGGTTTTCTTGGTGCGCGCTCATCGTCGGGGTGGTCGGTGTTATACTTGTTGTGCGCACATCAGCGTGGTGGCGAAGGTTGTACTAGGGTCTTGCTCATCAGCGTGGTGGCCGCAGTTATCCTTGTTGCACTCTCATCAGCGTGGTGGCCGAGGTTATACTTGGTTTGCGCTCATCAGCGTGGTGACCGTGGTTATACTTGGTGCGTCCTCATCGGCGTGGTGGCCGCAGTTATACTTGGTTTGCGCTCATCAGCGTGGTGGCCGAGGTTATACTTGGTTTGCGCTCATCAGCGTGGTGGCCGAGGTTATACTTGGTTTGCGCTCACCAGCGTGGTGGCCGAGGTTATACTTGGTTTATGCTCATCAGCGTGGTGGTTGCAGTTATACTTGGTTTGCGCTCACCAGCGTGGTGGCCGAGGTTATACTTGGTGCGTGCTCATCAGCGTGGTGGTCGCAGTTATACTTGGTTTGCGCTCATCAGCATGGTGGCCGAGGTTATACTTGGTTTGAACTCATCAGCGTGGTGGCCGAGGTTATACTTGGTTTGCGCTCATCAGCGTGGTGGTCGCAGTTATACTTGGTTTGCGCTCACCAACGTGGTGGCCGAGGTTTTACTTTGTACGTGCTCATCAGCGTGGTGGCTGAGGTTATACTTGGTGCAGGCTTATCAGCATGGTGACAGTAGTTTTACTGGCGATGCGCCCATTAGCATGGTTGCCGGGGTTTTCTTGGTGCGCGCTCATCGTCGGGGTGGTCGGTGTTATACTTGTGCGCACATTAGCGTGGTGGCGAAGGTTATACTAGGGTCTTGCTCATCAGCGTGGTGGCCGCAGTTATCCTTGTTGCACTCTCATCAGCGTGGTGGCCGAGGTTATACTTGGTTTGCGCTCATCAGCGTGGTGATCGTGGTTATACTTGGTGCGTGCTCATCGGCGTGGTTGCCGCAGTTATACTTGGTTTGCGCTCATCAGCGTGGTGGCCGAGGTTATACTTGGTACAGGCTTATCAGCATTGTGACAGTAGTTTTACTTGGTGTGCGCCCATTAGCATGGTTGCCGGGGTTTTCTTGGTGGGCGCTCATCGCCGAGGTGGCCGGTGTTATACTTGGTGTGAACACATCAGCGTGGTTGCTGTGTCGATACCTGGTGCAAGTCCATTAGCGTCTATGAAACTATCCTGGAGTACATTTGTTAGTTTGAATTGTCTTAAAATATATAATCGCAACCAAATTTTACACTGTTGTAATAAACAATATCTAGGGAAAAGTTTTAAAGCATTTTAATTTCTTGAACGCAATTAGTTTTTTAATTATGTTCAAATTCATTTTTTTGACTATTTTTTACACTTTTCTGATTTATTAGCTCAGCATAATGTTTTAGTTTTTCTTTGGAACAAACATTGTCTTGCATTGACGAAGGATGCATCAGGGTCCAAACGTAAATAAAATGATCAAATCTAAAACCTTCGACAAAAAGTTAAAAGGGTTGAGAGAAAAAAAATTCTGTAAAAATTAAGAAAAATATTTTAAAAATATATATATAAAAAATTTGAACTCCTAGAATATTTTTTTTTTTTTTTTTTTTTTTTCCAATATTCATTTTCTAAATGAGTCCAGCAACACGCACGTTCAGTTTATCTAACCCTCTACAAATCATCCTGTATATATAATATGAAGTAAAATATAAAGTGAATATGGAAAATAAAAAGTGAGTATGTTTAACGGGTCTTTAAATTAGTTAAACTTTCTATCAAATATAAACTAAAAACGCTTTTCAAAATTGTGACATTGCTTTACCTGAAAATATGAGGGAATTACGTATACAGATCTGTTTATTACCTGCCTACTTCACCTCCAATTTGGTCATTACTCGTTATGTATCTTCTAGGGACAAATACATTTAAGTATATACTTCACTTGAATTTGGAAATGGCTTAAAGATATAACAGTTTAATTTATGTGCAAAATCTAGTGCTAATTATCTATACTCTAAACGTATATGCAAATAATTAATTGTGCCCAAAATTCTACTAATTCATAAAAAAAACTAAGAAAATTACATGACAGCTTCACAATATTTCAGGCACATTTTAAAAGTTGTCACAAACATAATTAAAAAATTCAGTTGTGTGTGACAAGTGTAGTTGGTACACCTGTAAAAAAAAACTAGAATTGACCACATAACAAAACTTGCAAATAACAAGAGCCGACCTCCGTAGCTCAGTCGGACGTACACAGGTCTTTGGTGTGAGGGGTTCTGGTTTTGAGTCCCGGGTTATGTATGGGTGTAATATTTGTACTGATCGAAAGATATTTAAAAAAAGAATGACACTAATGTGAAGATTAATAAAACTACCTCTGGTCGTTGGCAAAAATCTGTAGACCATTAAATCTAGATAAAGTTACTAACAAGATTTGGCACAAGGGCGACTCCAGGATTTATATTTTTGGGTAGGCCCGGACTGTACCGCAGGGGCGTATTCACAGTTTTGTGGATCCGGGCTCTACCGGGTGGTGAGGGGGGGGGGGGGGGGTTGGCCCCATATCATAAGGAAGTCCGGGGAATTTTGAAAATTCAGATGTGAAATGATACGTTTTGTGGCTTTCAGAGAGTAATTTAGTTCTCTGAAGTCCAATGTGTAAATATATTCATCACAAGAATTATTATAAACATATAATCGTATGTCAAAAATGTACACTTTAATACCTATAAAGGTCACAAAATTTAATTGCAAGGATTATCCTGAATATTACAACACAACTCTTACGTTAATGTCAAATGTTAAAAATCTGCAGGCGAATGTATAGTTTCATTTCATTGCAAACTGCTCTTCTCAGAAGGGAAGGCGATTACAGGTTGCAATGAAAATAAGATTTACTTTTGTTATAGTTTTCAAAACAAACCTAATGTTTTATATGAATTGTGTATTTTTATAAAAAATCATATTTCCAATTTTTCAATTTTGAAAATGTTGGATAGACCCGGGACTAACCCGGCCTATCCGCTGGAGCCGTCACTGATTTGGCATCGAAATCTTCTAACAAGCTTCGGCAGCATAAACATTATTTATGTACTTATTGTGCTGGTAACAGTTATCGATTTTTTGTTGCTGCCTGACTTCGTTTAATATTCACCTTCATTTGTTCATTTTATTCTAATTCAGTGGGAGAAGAACTAGAACCACGTGCTTCTAGGATAATTATTAGTAGGGGAAAGTGGGGAAATACCGCACACTTAAGGAATGAGTGCTATAAATTGAAATTTATTATTTATTTAAAATTATGCTGACTAATTATACGAACCTAGATCTATACCTTTTGCATCTCTATAATATAATCTGCAAAAAACTAATAAGTTTATTTACATTTTACAACAAAACAAAATGATGCAATTGTGCGGTATTTCCCACCCCATGGGGCAATACCGCACACACCATGGGGCAATGTCGCACACCATATTATTATGTACAAGCACCACATCATAAACTAACTACCGACTATGTAGCATAAATTACACACTCCATTTAAATTTGGTATTACATTTAGACCTTTGGGAACAATATAAAACTAAGACATGTATATCAGGCCAAAAAATTGCACATTAGAATTATTTCTACATAATAAGTAAGTATTAATTTTTTTATGTTTTACTCTCACAGTCCACCAAATGCTTTGCAAAAGTCACACACAACATTTTCTGCTGTGTCAGATGCGCTACAGTCAGCATGTACCCATCCCGAACAAAAAACACATCTGAACCACAACTCCTTATTTCTGCCAAACTCCCTACAAAACATGCACGTGTCACTTGAATCAGGTGTAGGCGTAGTTGCAATTTGGTTAAATAATTGGTCAAGATCGTCAATATCATTGTCATCGCATAAATGTGCAAAAGAATCTGCATCACTTGCTTCATCGGAACTGGCAGTGTCAAAAAGTTTCTTCCTTGGACCAAATTTGCTTATTTTCTTACTATTCTTTACTGTCTTCTCAAGCTTCAATTTCTTATTGCTGGTGATCATACGCCTGTCAGGATTCGCTTCTCTTTTCTTAGCTTTTAGGTTTTTTTTATGTTCTTTGCTTGTTTTTTTTTTTCATAGCTTCTTCAAGCACGTCTTTAGTTGGAGTTGCAGTGAAAATTACCGAATGCTGCCTAGACCGATGCCTAGGTGTTGCCTCTGAAGGTCCAGCTGTAGATCTAAGACAAGGAATAGGATTTACATCAGAAAACCTAATGGAAGTTGTAGCAGTAGATAAATCCTTTTCAGTAGGCCTAATGACAGTTTGCTGGTAACATTCAGCGTTTTCACTCGATTCATTCACAACATTTTCTTCCTGAATGTTTTCATTTTCACTGACTGTAGGCCTAACCATATGATCATGACTATTCTCGACTTCACTTCTTTCTGCGACATCATCAGAAACAGTTACAAGGTCAGACGTACGCCTGGAACTTATCTGAGTGGTAGGGAAAGTAAAATCATCCTTTGTGAATTTATCAAGATTCATGGGATAAATTCCTGCAGCAGAGAATCCAGAAACTCCTTTCTCAATAGTCGCAACCCTCATAAATGCTTTGTTGAACAACATTGCAACATCGACTGCATTTATCCTTTTAAATGCATTTACCTTAATAAAAAAGTCGCACTCTCTGTTGTAGGCATTTTTTTAAGGGACCAAAGAATGTTAAGTCCAGTGGTTGGAGACGATGCGAGGTGTGAGGAGGAATCGTTATCATAACAATACCATGATCTCGACAAAAATTGAATGCATTTAATGTCTTGTGAGAGTTATGGTTATCGGTGATCAACAGCACTGGGTCTTCTTTTGTTGGCTTAGCATGTGCTTAAAAATGCTCCAGCCATTTAATGAAAAGATCTTCGTTGATCCACCCATTCTTAGAGCAGTCATATATTGCCCCTTCAGGACCTCCCTTCTTCAAAGTTGGACTCATCCTCACTCTTGGTAAAACAAACATCGGTGGTATGTATGACCCACTTGCACTCATAGCCATGCAGACAGTTATGTTTTTGCCTCTGTCCAGGCTTGTTAGTGATACAAACTTGTTTTGCCTTTGGGCGCCAACATTTTTACTTGGAGTCTGAACAACAGATATTCCTGTCTCATCCATATTGAATATTCTTGACCCCTGAAATTTGTGTTTCGTCATCACTGTTTCAAGGTTTGAAGAAAACTCTTTTACAGCAGCTTCACTGAACCCAATAACTCTATTCAAACTCGTTGCTTCTGGCTTGCGAAGGCTGACTTGTGTATTTCGCTTAAGAAACCCTCGAAGCCAGTCTTTTCCAGCTGTTCGAGAACTTGCATTAAAATCATTCCGGATAGAATTTTTCTCAGCGAATTCGAAATCAATTCGGCGCAAATCTACAGGCGTGATTCCATGAAACATTCTAGCCATCGTTATTATATGATTGGTTAGTTCCTTTTCTTGGGCTGCTGAGAATACGGAGTTTCTACCTAAGCTAGCTTCATGTGAGTGTCCAGATTTGTACCGATCTTTTAGAGTGGATACAGGAATCCCAAAAGATCTTGCTGCTTCCCTAAGCCCTCGACCCATTGCCATGGCATTCAATGATTCCTTCATACTCTCTGCAGTCCATTTCGCTCTATTTGTTGTTCTCACTCTCTTCCTTGCCATCTGTGAAAACAGTTTTAAAAGAATACTTGTAGGAGTCATATCCACTATGTAACATTGTATCGTAACATACAACTGTATGAAAACAAATCCTTACAGTTGGCCTAAAAGAGCCGACCAAATTAGCTTATAGGACCATGCCAGTTAGTTTTATAAGGGTCTTGACAATATTTATACACCAAATTTATCAAAAAATTTGCTGCATAAACATGTGAAAAATAAGCAAAAATATTGTTCATGTATTGTATTTTATTATTCACCTTTATTGACAGGCAACACAAAGTTGCTTAAAAATAATGTTTTGCACCTACACATGATTTCTGTTAGTCTATTTTAAATAAATTACTGTTTAAAATTTTACCGGAATTCTTTATGATAAATTACGTTTTCTATCTGGAAAAATAGATTTAAAAATTATATTTAGTCATAAAACCACAACAAAGGGGCAATACCGCACAGTGTACGCCATTACCCACCCTACTTGTGCGGTAATACCCCACGATGTGTTCCGCCATTTTAGCTCCTCTAAACAAGAAACAAAGTTCGTTATTCAAACGATATATTTAGCAGGTTACCGTAAAAAAAATGCCGAATCCAACCAGTTATATGAATTAAACTTAAATTGAATATAAATAGTACTTACCTCTTAAATAAGAAACAACAAAATAAGAAGGAAATGTTAAAAAAACTTTCGGAGCAGGTCGCGACACTCATACGGCTACTACCAAAATAGTCTCTTACTACTTAGTTCACCCACTCTCCCGCTAGAGCGTGCCACGTACAAGGCGGCGCTCAGCCTACAGTTAACACAAAAAAGGGGCTGTGCGGTATTGCCCACCTGTGCGGTATTTCACCACTTTCCCCATCACTTGTGAATGTAACCTACGTAAGATGTTAGGTAGGCATAAAGGTAATAGTAAACTAGTGTCACCTACAAGTGTGTAAGCTACAATTGCCAAAAGTAAAATAAGGTTATTGCTGTACCCTACAATTAAATCACTTGTGAAAATCCACTTGTTATTACAAGTTTACAAGAGTGCGTATGTAAAACACTTGTAAATAGATATTTTAAGACAGCCGACCATTCCCGAGTGAGTTAAGGACTTCGGCCGGCGAAAAAAAAAACTCGTTTGGCATACGCTAAGTTCACGTCTATTTCTTCAGATGTAAAAAAAAAAGAAAAAAAAACACCGTTCGCCACACTGCGCTCCTATTCCCACACGCCCGACCCTCCTTGCACGGTGGCTTTTCACTTTGTGCATGTTCCCACAACGCAACAGGAAAGAGGGACGCGTGTAGAGCGCAGATGGCAAGGAGGCCTGCGACCACGTTTACACGGTCAAAACGAACACGCAAACACACAAACGATCTGTTCTTTTCTGTTAGTTCTGAACGTAGTCGTGTTCACATCTTTTCCATGACGACATTACTTTAAGCGCATTACCACGCCACACATGTTTACAGGTTCACTAGGTAGTAAATATCTGCAATGAAGAACATTAACACTGAGCTAGGGCTTCCAATGGTTCGTGGAATATTTATAAAATGAAAATGCTAATACATATATTAAATAAGATTAAACGTACAGTAAAATTCATTAACATTTTTTCAAGTTCTATCAAAGATTATTTTCACACAAGATGCAAAATATAAGTAAAATTGCTTAGACTTTCTAAACTCTTTATTAGAAATTATATATATATATTAGTTTGTTAGAACAAAATTTATTCTATCAGCAAAAGTTTTTCACAGAAAAAAGTTAGCATTTTAAGCAAAACGAAATCTCAAGTAAAAATTGATTTTTAATTCCAAGTCAAACACCTATGTTCAAATACAGTGACACTAATATTCGGTGACATTTCGTACTAAGATATTTTAAATAGTTTTATTTATTTAACTTTTTACAAACACATCACAAATGCATTTAATATAATATAATTTTTTTCAAGACATTACATTTAACAGCACATTACTGCCTTAAATGTTAATTAAAAAATTATGTTGAGATTGGGAATACAGATCCGAAAAGGGCAGCCTAATTTAATTAACTAGAGTTTATTTATTAACTACGGTATTTCCTAAATTACAACAACCCAAACAACTGTCCACAAACTAATCACACTTTAATGAATCCACTATTTTCTTTCTCCACTGGCGCTCGACTGGACAGTGGCTCTCTCTAATTTTCGTATCTTGCCACACACCTCGGTCTCACAAACTTCTTCGCACTAACTTGTCCGCCACGCCGCAACACCGTCCTCGGTACACCGATCTTAGTGAACGAAGCCCGTCGCTCGTCGCCCGCTATCGCTCGTCAAGGGGGTCACTCACTCTCTTCACTCTTCACTTCACTCCTGTATCGCTTCGAGGATTCGCTGGTGCCGCCACCAGCATCTCTCGCCGCAGGTCGGCCCCCATTATATACCTGCCGGCGTTACCCATGAAAGGGTCTCGTAGCCCCTGCGAAGTCCATCATCAGAGGTCCCCTGACTTAAATCTCGAAGCTGCAAGAACAATGGCGATCTAGTTACGCTATTTTATGAGACTGTGCTCTGGGGACCTGCAGAACCCTCCAGACGAGATAAAAGGCTCTAACTCTTTGAAAAGGCCGTTAATGGGATTTCCGTGTATGGGTGGTGGTAGGAGGATGAACGAGTGCTACCTGTGACCTGTGTTGCACCCGCTGAAGGAGGAAGGGTTTTCCCTTGGTATCCGAAAGGCTGGCGTACGGGGCTGACTGGCCGGCCTCGTCTCAAGCAGCTCCATAAAAATAAATTGTTTTATGAGAAGCACAAAATATCACAATCACTTAAAAATTTGGCAACCATAGTGTCCAAATAAATAGCACCTCCTAAGAATGCAAAACAGTCAATGCCTAGTACTTTGTAGCACAACCTTTCTTCTTATGTCTTCTCTGAAGCATTTTTGGCATGCTTGGAATAAATTTTATTGCATCGTCAGCCTGAATAAGACTTGCATTTTTGTTTCTAGATAGCTCCTGGAACTCATTGGTAATCTGCGCACTTTCTTTTCCGCTCACCCCATGGATTTTATATTGGGTTGAAGTCTGGGATTTGGGGAGGTTTTTGAATTCTTTTGGGACAGTTGTACAACATCATAGTGCATAATTTCGTGACTTTTTTTTTACTCCACCTGAAGTCATGCATCCCCAGATCATAATGCTGTCCCCTCATGATTGCTAGTAGGCCATTGATACTTGTCTGTTTTCTAGCTCTTTATTAGGCTTTCGCCAAACATATACCCTGTGATCTGAGTAGAAAACAAAGAATTTTCTCTCTATTGCAAAAAAATACATCATTCCGTTAAGATTCATGGTTATTAACGTGGTCTATGGCACACTTTTAAAAATTCTCTCTGTTCACTTCACTAATGAAGGGATTGTTTCTACCAACTCTACAGTTGTAACATTATTTGCCCATAACTTGACAGACTGTTTCAAAATGAACTTTGTGATGACCCGCACTCTTCTAACAGTTATACTGCTTATCTAGGAGCACTAAACTGGAGATTTTTACTTATCTTTCTAATTAATATTCGTCTTCTCCGTCTTTTAATTTCTTCGGCTGACATTTTTGAGAAACTGATCCCAGCCTGTATTCGTTGTTGAAACTTCTGGTTAAATCTTCTTTTATGCGCTTTGGTATATGAATAAACTTGCTTATTTTCCATCAGTTGACGATCAAACATGGTATCCTTTTATTTCCGTCCCATATTAATGACGGTCTGCAGCAACCGTCGACACCGGAGTTTTAAATTGTTACAAACATGGTGACGAAAAACCTGCAAAGAGTCATACAATTGTTTTCTGACTCTTTACTTTTTCACTCTGAGCGTAACCCTTTTTTCCCCGCTCTGATGACATCATTGCCTCGACTTACCCTACCTACTGTTTAGAAATTTCACTTCAATAAACAAAACTAAACCAGGTGATCTACTGTTTTTCAACCCTGCTCCAATGACAATACAGCGTTTCTCCACTCGCGACCATGGAGTTTATTTTCACAAAGCTACTTCCATCTCTATTGTTTTTTCAATTTCCTTCCGATCTGACTTGTGCTCTCTCGGGGTTCGGCCACGGCCACAACAGTTCAAGTCATAGCACCAGAGAACACTGCTAACAGCAGCGACGCATGCGACCTTATACAATAAACACCTTCAACTGGCTGCTAGGACTCGCTATTGGGGGGGCCCACGGCGGTCTAGTGGTAGATCACTCGCCTCCCATCAAGGCGATCCGCGGTCGATTCGCGGCCGGGTCGAACAAGAATTTTTGCCAATGGGAAACGTGGTGAAAGTTGCAGTGAGCCGGTGGTACTTTCCGTTTCCTCCACCAATTTATTTCGTCACTGCTCCATCCATATAATTTCTCCCCACATCGTCAATATCCCCGGAGGGCCCACAGAACTGTTACGAGCACAGAGTAAGAGACAGACGTCACTCTCATTTTGGGAGTGGCTGGCTCAGACAGTTGCTAATGCATTTTTTAATTTTATTTTTATTTTGTTTGGGTGGCCTTCAGCGGATGTGCCAGCAGCCATTGGGTAATGTGTCCTTATGCGAACCGTTATCATATCTTATCAATCAATCAAATCTAAGTATGTAAATTGGGTCATTGTATCGTAGTGCAATCATCATCGGTAATCAATTATCATCATGTAAATTTTACACCCATGCCTTACCCGGGACTCGAACCCAGAATCCCTCGCACCGTAAGCCGTTGCTAATGCATGACATCACATCGAAGTCGGTGGCTGGGTTGTAGATGTCTGTATACTACCAACCTCAGTCACTAAAGACGGGGGAAAAAAACCATCAAATAATGTGTAATAAAAAGAAACAGTTTTAAAATGTAGAAGTTCCTACATCCTGCATAATAATGCCAACAACTAATACATTCATGTTAAATGTTTAATAGTTTCCTTTTGTCAAAACACATTTTATATCTTCATGCAGGCGAAATCTTTGTTGATTTTTTTTTCATAAACTAGTTACTTTTCAAATAAACTTAAGTTTCAGGAAGGTTTTCGTTTTTAACTCGCCCCCAACATTTTTTTCCGGTACATTTTCTATTTTCGAAACGAATTCAATTATAATTATCAAGTTATATAGCAGCAAAAATAACGACAGTATACACGTGCGTAATACTAAGCATCTGCCACAAAAACACAATAAAGTGTTATAGTATGACCACTCTTTCGAATATTTTTCTATAGGTCTACAATAATGGCGATAATTTCGATACACTAAAATTAAATAGCTTTATAACCATTGGTAAACAGTTATTTTCGCTCGAATACAGAGCGTACCTTTAAATTATAAGGATTGTTGAATTATTTCGAGGTTGGTTATAGCATAGGGACTGATTTCTGATGAGGGCTTCGCAGCCTCTATCTAATGTCAGCTTGGGTGAAGAGCCTGGGGGCTGGCCAGTATACCACAAATCTTGCTCGCGCATTTTGACCGTGTAGACGCGACTCGAAGGCGCCGTACGTGACTTCCTGTGCGCGCGGCCCACCCCTCTCCCGCCTTGCCGCAGGGACCCTCGCCTTTCTCCGTGCCCCAACAGTCGGGTCCATGTAGTTTATGGCTTCTTGAACTTGTGTGTGTGCCGCCGAAGGTCCAGAGGGGCGGCAGGCCCACCCAAACAGTCTGAACTTGAGGTTTACATAAGTGGATGCCACTTCCCCATTTCACTCTTTCTCTCTATCCTATCTTACCGACTCTTTATTTGAAAAGTTTTTTTTTTTTTACTATGGCTCTACATGTCATTACTTGGGAACCGCACATAACTTAGAAAGTCACAACTTGGAACTGTCATAACTTAGAAAAGTTGGAAAAATCCACATAACTTAGTAACACACAACTTAGAAAATTCATAACTTAGAAACACACAACGCAGAACCACACAACTTAGAAATATCATAACGTAGAAACTCATAACTTAGAACTATCACAACTTAGAAACACACAACTTGGAACTGTCATAACTTAGAAACACGTAACTTAGAAACACGCAACGCAGAACCACACAACTTAGAAACGTCATAACGTAGAAAGTCACAACTTAGAACTATCACAACTTAGAAACACACAACTTAGAACTGTCATAACTTAGAAACACGTAACTTAGAAACACGCAACGCAGAATCACACAACTTAGAAACGTCATAACGTAGAAAGTCACAACTTAGAAACACACAACTTAGAACTGCCATAACTTAGAAACACGTAACTTAGAAACACGCAACGCAGAACCACACGACTTAGAAACGTCAGAACGTAGAAAGTCATAACTTAGAAAATTCTAAGTTATGTGTTTTCTAAGTTGTGTGTTTCTAAGTTATGACAGCACCCCTCATTACTTAACTTTCAAAATACGGAACACCATTTACTTTACTTTTTTTATATACTTGTATTCATTTATTTATTTATCTTTTCATTGGTGGTGAAGTTAAGGCGATACGCGTGTACTTAAACTAAGATTCTCTGCATTGCACATTAAAAAAGAAAACCACAAAGCTTAACAAAATATACGTGATGATGAAGTTTTACCTATGGTAGAAAACAAACTTGAATGCTAACTTGAATATGTTATGACAAAAGATAAACAGAAAACTAATACACATGTAACCCGAAATTAAGCATTTGCACACACCTGCTGGACCGTAGTTGCTAATATAATATAAGAACTATAAGGTAATATCGAGTCTCGTATTCATTTTCTAAAATTGGGTATTTTCATGTCATACAAACCACGTTCATTTATGTGCAAATAAGCTGATACACTTCGTCCATTCCAAACCTTTATTCATCTTCGTAGCCCCACTTGACCCACGCCTGTTCTAAGCCGTTTTGAGGATTGCTGTAAGGCAGCAGGTGTTTTTGCTTTTTGCTCTATATGGGGTTTACTGCAGTCTGTTGTCTCTACTAAGAGAGAAACGGCATTTTTTTTTCAGGTATAAAAAAGAGTGTTATATGTGGTCCAAGGTCACTGGTTTGAGCGCGAAACGCACAAAATAACGCCTTCGTAAGGGGGTGGGGGGAATTGTAATGTTTTGCACGAAAATTGTCAAAGATAGTTTTCAGAACACTGAACAAAGTTAATTTTTTTTTTTTTTTTTAATATTTTGTTGAGAAAACCTTGGCGTAATCTGCTTCGGTTTAACTTTCAAATAGTTATTTTCAACTTAACTGAAAATTATGTGGAAAGTTGGGTGTTTTTGTCATTATAAAAGCATCTCAATTATAAAAACAATCGATTGATGAATGAATATAATTTTTTCTTGTGCGAACGAAATTTCGTTACCATTCTACACTAGCATTGAAACTTGTTTTGTACCGTCTTCTGCATGTGGTGAGAAGAAAGTCTGGTGCTGTAAACATCAGACCTGTGTCAAATTAGTTTCTTTTGCGAATTCACGGGAGGAGTCTGGCCGAACCACCACCAGTTTATAAAGTTTTGTCCAATAATACTTATTTCTCCAAAATAATTTTTGAAACGAATTTCATGCAACATTTTATAATCAGTTTAATATTAAACTTTGTTTACTAGGCTCTGAATGAAGGGCATATATAATTCCTGTCAATTAAACTGTTTAATACACATGTTATTTTTTTTTAGTATCTTTAATTTCATATTTTTATGTGGGAAGGAGACCCGACCACCCCCAGTTTATTTCGCTTTTCCTTTCTCTAGTTAATATATTTGCATAAAACATCTAAATAATTGTAAAATAAAATTTCATTAATATTAATTTTAACTATGTCTTCTGAATTCTGAATGAGGAAAATTTTTCCATTCATACTAATTTAGTTGTTTTATTATTTCTTCTGTACTTTTATTTTCTAGCATTATTCTATTTTCATGCAAACAAAACGGCATTTTGTGTGTCAAATCTCATCCTTGGTGTCATATTTCAGGTCGAGATACATATCAGTGACTTCGGGATTCAAGATGGACTCCTTCCAACTGGGATGACAGTGCGTGAAGAAATGAAGACGGCTTTTTTGTTCCTATTCCTTCCGCCGGATGTCTGCAGGGAAAGGTAGTTCTTTATATAATACAGCATGCTTTTTAAAAACACTGACAAACTCCGGCCCTGTAAAAAAAAAAAAAAGAGACGAAAATATAGGTACCAATGTACGTAATTTGCAGTACTGCAAATTCTTTGTTTGAAAAGTTTTTCTTGAAAAACGGCTAATCTAAAAGTGATGCAACTGAAATACATATTTTCATTGCGTTTTTTGCCAGGTTATCACTAAATAAAAACTGGCAAATCACTAAATGCATAATATTTTAGTTTTGCAAAATTAGTTCGCTTTATCAGTTGGTCTGCAAAATCTGCCATTTTGAAAACGGCCTGGCATTGTCAAGGGTTTAATGTAACCTGTACAACTGTAACGTTTAGGAATGGATTACGTGAGTTGTGGCGGGTGCGGAATAGAGCGACCAACATGTTTCTCTGTTGCGGAATATCTGGGTCACCGTACTCACGCGGCGAAGGGTCGTCAGTTCGATCCCAACACCCTGGCATCACCAAGATGTATAGGCCGGTCCACTCGCAACGTTTTCAGAAACGATTTACTTGCGCAGGTCACATCGTTGTAGACAAGACGTAGCGTGTAGACAGGAAAACTGCGCAGTTTTGTGAACTGCGCGGAGACGGAACACGGAGAAGGAAAACTGTGGCCAAGAGCATTTATGTCCGCGCAGTTTAGTCGACCTGCACAGACTTGTCGTAGCGTGTGTGGACACTTCCTCCGTCTTCTCCGTACACGGGGCTCGGTTCTCCCTCGGTATTTGTGCCGGAACAGTGTAATATGTTCAACGATGACCGATTTGCGACAGTGTTCACGTGAATTTCTAACAGAGTTCATTGGTCTGTACAAGTACTTTCCGTGTTTGTGGCGAGTCAAATCAAAAGAATATAGCGATAGGGACAAAAAAAGTCAAGAGTATGAAGCACTTGTGCAAAAATACAAAGAGGTTGACATCGCGGCTAACAGAGATAAAAAAAAAAAAAAAAAAAACATTAATTCTTTGAGGTAGGTATACCGGAAAGAATTGGCCAAAGTAAGGAATTATCGCAACTGATAGGATAAAACTTGGCTGCAAACTGTGTTGTGTGGACACGGCTAAACTGCAAACTTTTGTTTGCACAGTTTTACCTGCGCAGTCAAAACTGTGTACAAAACGTTGCGTGTGGACCGGCCTTATGAGCAGCAAGTTGGGCCTCTAGTGGTTCGCCATAATGCTGGAGACACAGTAGCGCGATGGGCGCGACGCGATTCACGCCAACATAACCTCCTAGCCAATCACGTTCCACACTGTGACGTCAGCGGACAAAATTCGCAGGCGTGACATACTTTCCGATTAGAAATATGCGTGTCAGAATTTGTATTTTAAATTGTGGTTAAACTGGTGCACTGGTATTTCGTATATTTTTAATGGTTTGGTTTATTAAATATATCTGTGAAATCTTTGAAAGTGTTCGCACACTGTGATTTTTCCGAATTAATGGTATATTTGGATCGAAAACATTCCTCTCAAACATGTCGATGGGGAAAAAAGACACTTTTTAACATTGATGGTTGTCAGGGTGTGGTACATATGTAATTGTCAGGATAAATGTATGTCTAATAGTTTGTTTTGGTTGGTCGCATGTTTACAATAACAGGATATTTTGCTGTGGCATAGCGTTATTCGCGTCGTTGTTTCCAGCATGTGCCGTACGGCATGAAACCCTACCAAGCAAGCAAACCAAACCTCAGAGTTTGTAGCCACCCAGTTTCTCTTCTAGGAAAGGCAGCGCTTGAACTGGAAAGGGGGGGAAGGGGGGACCAGCAGATGGCGAGGCATGCGGGCTCGCTCGCAACGATAACAACATCTGGCAACGTAGCGCGCGCTCAGCGGACTTCATACGTCACAGCGCCCGCCTGATAACACCGCCTGCTCTGTGTTTGTTTGCTCGCCGACAAGACCACGAACTAACTGACCGTCTTTTACTCACGACCCCAACACTGGCTTACGATTTGCCTAAAGAACTGGTAGAAATATCATGTGCTTTTGTTTTCAAATAGTACTTCAACAGACACACATTTTTGTTAAAATAATCAAGTATTAAGGGCCCCGCCTACCTGGGGACATGTACGGTATGCAGAGCTTCAGGAAAAAAAAACACGTGATTTGAAAACTATTTCGTTGTATTTCGTTTTTATACTGTGTTTTTAGAAAAGTGAAAATGGTTAAAACGCGTTTTTTTCTTTCCGAAAAATTTTTAGGCATGAAACACCCGAAGATATTCTTGAAAGAACTGGAAGGGTTTGCTTGCATTATACCTTTATCTTAATTTCTCCGCGTGATAGTTGTCACTAAAATCTCATAGTTGTCATATACACGACGAAAAGACTGCGCACCAGTTCAGAGCCTTGCGCTTAGAGGCGGTACCGCGCTAGAAGCACCAGCTAGAGTCGCACTTATCATTCCGCCTCACTAACACAAATACACCCCTCACTAGTAGGGGCCCCTTAAGCAGTAATTTAATGCAGATAATATTTAAATGCACTAGTAGATAAGAATTAAACACTTACTGCATTGTAAGATGGACATGCAAAGTTATAAAATAATTTACAACTTCAACAACACGCCTACTGCAGTCGTCCACACATTTTTTTTACAGTTATATTGGTAAATGGGCAGTTCAGTGATGAGAACAAACATTCTCTACTGCGCAGATGCTCGATTCGTCTCTTTGCCGAGTGCATAGTTGCAAACTTATACGACTTTGAAACTTTGTGTAGTGACGTATTTCCAATGTGCTTGGTGACAAATTTTTTCGTTTAACGACTTAAATGGTTTGAGTCGGTGAATTTTACGACTTGTTTTTATGACGTAACGATTTTTTTGTTTTGTTTTATAGTTGCATTGACATTTACCTTCCAAGGGCTGCGTCACCCTGAAAAGTACACATTGTTGCTGTCCGAATTCACATGAAGGAAGGAATGTATGCTAGAATGTCGCCTTTCACATAGGAGTCATGCTCTAGCCCCTAATAAATCCGTAGCGCTATTTCCCCGGTAATCTTTATTATTGTAACCACAACATTAAACACTGTTGAATATTAGCCACCTGCGAAAATGCGACTAGGCTAATTACATTGAATAAAACGTTTAGAGAATATTTTTTCTAGGTCATCACAAATGTTCAAGTGACTTGACGAAAATTCTTATTTACGTAATTTATAACTAACTTGTTACAACCAAAGCAGTGTAATTTTATATTCTAATTTTAGAATATTTGGGTGATAATATTGGAAGGGATGGAAATTTTTGGGGGATTTTCCATGGACTTTATTCGAGAGATCACATAGCGACTTATCGAAACAAAATGAATAAAGGATTTAAGGGTGTACGAACTGAAATATGCACATTTCAAAACGAAGGGCACAAGCGGTCATTAGTCTCGAATGGATGAAGGGGAAATGAGCAAAGGCTCGTTGGAACAAATTCGTACACAGCCATTATCTGTTTTCATTCAAGACAATTTTTTAACTGTTGATAGATAATGGTAGTAGCCGTTTTATCTTTAGTAAGAAATATCATCTTTGCGTGAAATATCACTACAGTCATCGGTTCGTGATAAAGGTGTTTTCTAACATGTTGGTCATACGTGGTTTGATGCTTAATGTGATTCATATGTAACAATAAGTGAAGCTTTTAGTAGAATTTTAGTGACTTTATAATGAATGTTCGGAGTACTATCTGACCCTGTTTGGCAACCCTGGCGGGGGCTTGCTTGTAATAGAACCTTCCCGACTGTTGCTTGCTATACACGGCACTCCGAGCGAGACGACGCAGTGAATAAAACACTGGCATTAACGTAAGTGAGGACCCGAGTTCGAAGCTCGTAAAAGGGAAACCTCATGTTGGTTTCCCATGTTTTCAGTAAACACCCCAAGGAAGGTTTCACCGTGTCCCTGGCTGCCTTACGGATAAGTTCATTGCCCACCAAGGACACTACATATCGAGTAGGCTAAATGTACCTTAGCCTAATTACATTACCTTCCTTTTATCATGTGCAAAGCAGTTCTCTGTATAGGCCTGTCTGCAATATACCAACAACGTGTGCAGAGAGTCCGTAATCAAATAAAACAAAACAATTTCTCGCATATTATCTTTGAAAGATTTGTGCAATGGGAGTGCATGACTTTATGTAAGTTTTTGGACATACGCGATTGCTAATCTCATGTATGTATGTAGAAGAAAACTACAAAAAACCCAAAAGACAAAAACAAAAACACAAATTAAGCAAAAA
The DNA here is from genome assembly GCF_032445375.1 of Bacillus rossius redtenbacheri. Classification (NCBI taxonomy): domain Eukaryota; kingdom Metazoa; phylum Arthropoda; class Insecta; order Phasmatodea; family Bacillidae; genus Bacillus; species Bacillus rossius. The sequence continues at coordinate 20,015,888 of NC_086331.1, forward strand.
ATTGCTGTTAATAGGATATAAACACCACATAATATTCCATAACAGGGATATGGTCAACAAACAAAGACAAATAAAGAAAAATGGACTAACAGAACGAAAAAACCCACAAATGATGACAGCACAAAAATATTGAACCCAAAAATATCCAGCAAACAGTTGAAACGAGACAAAAAAACACGACAAAATGAAAAGATGAAACAAACACAATAGTTTTACAAAACAGAAGAGAACGAAAAAACCCCCACAAATGATGACATCACAAAAATATTGAACCCAAAAAAATTCAGCACAACAGTTTAAACGAGACAAAAACACGACACAACGAAAAGACGAAACAAACACAATAGTTTTCCAAAATAGTTTCCAAAACTGTTTTGGAAAACTATTGTGTCATTTCGTCTTTTCATTTTGTCGTGTTTTTTTGTCTCGTTTCAACTGTTGTGCTGAATTTTTTTTTGGGTTCAATATTTTTGTGCTGTCATCATTTGTGGTTTTTTTTCTTCGTTCTGTTAGTCCATTTTTCTTTGTTTATCTTTGTTTGTTGACCATATTCCTGTTATGGAATATTATGTGGTGTTTATATCCTATTGACAACAGCAATTTTTTGCTTAATTTTTGTTTTTGTTTTTGTCTTTTGAGTTTTTTGTAGTTTTCTTCTACAGACATACATGAGCTTAGCAATGGCGTATGTCCAAAAACTTACATCAAGTCACAATTTCTTGCAGTGACTATGGTAACAAAGAGAAAATGTTTCTTGCCAATAAAAACGTCTATTGCGTCAGAATTGAGAGTAGCGCATGCATATTTATCTGTAAAGCATTTCTAAAGTGGGAAATAATATTCAATTTTCAGAGATTTTTCTGGATGTTTCTTTTAATATTTAAACAGAAATATCTGCATGCTACAGCCTCCGCGTAATTGTTTTTATCACACAGTTAATCGTCACGTGACACTTTCTCTTCTTCTTTTAAATGGGCGTGCTTGGAACATGCTTGTTCAACTGTTGAGCTTTGATCATTGCACATAATGTCACATCTTCCGCCCTAGCTCTTTCATTTCCTCTGACCAGAAATGTATCCTGAACACCACGGTCTTTCTTGCTTCGCCAGAAGGTGGACAGGTGGTTAGTCGGTCCAATGGGATATCTTGTTATGTAACAATAAAAAAAGTGCTCTTTTTTTCCTGGCCGTGCCAAATAGCCTTTCTATCTTAAAGTTTCATTGCCTCTTTTTGGTAGCCTGCTGGCGAATTTCCTTCCGCCAAATGCTGAAATTAACATTGCGTGGGTTTGTAGCCTTGATAACGTGGAAGGGCGAAATTTTTGAAAGTATAAACATGTTATTATAATTGTAATTGTTTTAAAAGAACTACATTACAGATTACACTTTTAATAAGGTGTCAATACGCGGTACTAATATTCTTGGCTGACTGCAAACATTAGAAGGTGTCGGTCCACGTTACCAACCCAAAACTTAGGCCTAAATGTACATCTCTGTTAAGGAAGCCCAGGTCCAGTGATACTAAGTGAAGAGCGGCTCGGGCTCAGGTATTTACTGATAAAATTTGAGCGCGAACAGACGGGATACACGTTCTGGCTACACTGTGTAACTTTCCAGGCGAGATATGACGGAAAGTGGCGTGAAGAAACCGACATATCAGTCGTTACCAAACCCGTGAGTAGTATGTATTGGTCGATACTGGCGCAGGTTCCAGGTTCTGGACTGATGATTGTCGCCGACATTATTGATTCTGATGTCACGGCGGCCATCTTGAATTTTAGCATCACCATTGCACTTTTCGTTACGGTCGCCATCTGGGATTCTCACGTCACGGCGGCCATCTTGGATGACTTCGACCTTTGACCTTGACCTTTTACCATGGCCTTGAGCTTGAATTCTGCCATCTTGTCATCGAGCACCCCACTCCCTGAACATTGCAATTTTCGTTATGGCCACCATCTTGAATTCTAATAATATGTCCGCCATCTTGGATCTGATGTCACAGCCATCTTTTCGATTCTGACAATACAGCTGCCATCTTTCTGTTGTCTTTCGTAGGCCGCCATCTAGGATGATGTCACGGCCACCATATTGTTTTTTCTGTTCTGCTGGAGGTCGCCATCTTGGATTCCATAATTTTTTTTCTGTTGTTTGTTCCTAGAGAGCACCAGCAACACTCTGTCCCATGAACATAAGGTCGATGTGTCATTACCTGCTAATGTTGTTGAGGTCCTTATCGACACAATAAATTTAATTTTAATAGAAAAATACATTGAAGCACTCTGAGTCGAACTATCACAGCCCTGACCTTAGGCTTGGGAAACATTTATTTTTTATTTTATTTGAAAGAACAATATCATCACCTGTTCGAGACAAAATTGGCATTTTTTTTTTCAATAAATGCTACCAGGAGCACTAGTTAACATACATAACCTATTAGAGAGTGCTGCCACCATATAGTTTTCAGTAATCCATACCAGGAGCGCTAGCATACAGAAAGTCTGTCAGTGTTTTGCCATCATATTAGTTTAATTTTTACCCGCTAGAGTGCAGGTATAATTTATTAACAGACAGTCAACTGTAACAGTATCCACCATCTTGACATGTGGGTGCCATCTAGGAAATTTGTAATTATTAAGCTAGAAATTCAGAAAAAATTCTAAAAATAATTTTAAAAATCGATTGTTAAAATATTCATTGATTCGATCCATTCATATCCTTGGTTCGATCCCTGATCGATGCAAAAACGGTAAATTTAGGTAAAAAAATATTTATTAAATAAAATATGATGAGAAATCCTAAAAGCAGCTTAAGTTCCTAGTCTACCAGTCTCCAGTAACCTGTTGATATCATATTGACCGCAATATTTGAAATTCGTTATAATTAATGAAGGAATTCGGGAAAAATTAAAAAAAAAAATCATTTATTAACGTAAGATTGACTGGATAGATTTCCGTCCTTGTTTTGATTCTCGGCCAATGATAAGAGTAACTAAAGCTTAAAATAAAATTTATATTCATTTCCCATTACATTTCGGGGAGTTTATTAATCATTCTCTCTACGAAAAAGAAAAACTACTGTATACAAGACACCTGTCCCACGAAATAAATACGTTGTCGCTGTGCCTACCATAGAAGTCTAATTTTTCGATACTTGAAAATCATCCAACCAGGTCTTGTACAATGTTGGGCGTATAGACTAAGCATCTCCCAATCTCCCAACAAAGATGTATTTTTAGATGATACTCGGCGGACATTTTAAACAGGCCATGGACAATGTCAGACTTTTAGACTAGCCATCTCCGAACCACGAAGCCAATAATATCCTGAGTACAGACTTAATGATCCAAAATCAATTAAAAGGAAGCACATTTGAAAGCACAATCAACGAAAAGGAAGCACAATTGGAAGTACAATAAATAGTAGCTCATTCAGAAGCACAATCAAAAAGGAAGCACAAACTGTAACACAATCGAAGGCACAATCAAAAAGGAAGCACAAATGGAAGCACAATCAGCGAAAAGGAAGCACAATCGGAAGCACAATTAAAAAAGTAAGCACAATAGGAAGCACAATCAAAAACATTTAAGCACCAATGGAAGCACAACTAAAACAGGTAGCACAATTGGAATCACAGTAAAAAAAAGGAAGCCCATTCAGAAAAATTAAGCACTTTCGGAAGCACATTTAAAAAAAAGAAGCTTTATTGCGAGAGCATGTCTATATAGAAGTAGAAATAGAGGAATAAAACAATCATTTTTAAAGCTAAAATATAATTTATTTTTTAATTTATACAAATGCAGGCAAAACAAGTCATTATTGTATGTAGCCACCTTCCCTCAGTTGTTTGAGTATGAGGGTTACTTTGTTGCTGTGCGAGTAGTTCCCCACCCAACGCGAAGCCATCAGTAGTCTCAGACGACCGACCAATGTGTTAGAATCTTCCCGTGATGTACAATCAATCTCTTCTGCTGCTGTCATCTTCCTGAAATGTTTGTTATTAATATTTTTAAGAGCACTATGGTCCCAGTGATCATCGTAAGCTTGATCAGAATAATTTACTTTATCGATAGTTTCCATTCTTCGATCTTGGCAGCTTTAGGTTCTTCATCACAGTGTTTGGTCTTATCACCAGCCTCAAAGTCACTCTCTCATTCATCGTAAAAGTCAGTGTCTTCACCAGGATTACTGTAAGAATTCTAAATCGATGACGTCTAAGCTTTTTCGTCGTCTGCAAGCTTCCTGGAGGATCTTCTTGATATGGGCTTGAATGTATTCTCACTGTTCATGGTAATGATATTGTATTGTCTTCAGTCTTCCTTAAATCATCAACGTACTTAAATTTAAGTTCTTTGTCGAAATCAGGAGTGCTATGAACGTAATTACGTTCAGAATAAAATAAAATTGTCGTCATGCAGTACGTTCTTCTTAAGAATAATAGCTACATCTTTGTCCTGTATCTTCTAAGTGTGCTCGACTTTTACACGTTCTACCATGTCTTTTTAGTCTCTCTCTCTGGGTAAACGACTATAACTCGGCCAAGATAACAATGTATCTCGAAAGAATGCGGTCGCGCGCGAGAGAGACAGAGTAGGTAGCTGAACTGGCCAATCGGTGACGAGCAGCAGGTGACGAGCCGGCTATCGCCAAGTACAGTCAGCGATGCGTGACAAGTGAACACGTCAGTTCATCCGGCGTGGTTAACGTGTGAGTTCGCGAATTGGAATGTAAGGTTGCTGCTTGCGTTATCAACTATCGAGTGGAATATATGCATTAATAACATTATACAATAATGGCATCATCTAGGATAACACGTCCGACTATTCATAGTCAAGCACGTGAAATTATAGGAAATGTTATTTCATATTTTGATGCAGAGAAGCTTGCTGGAAAACACGCACATCCCATCGAAAATGCTACAAAACGAGCTGCAGCTGCGACTGGAAAATCTGTGGGAACAATATGCAAAATACGTAAGGAAATGAGCATAGCAAAACTAACAGATACACGAGTATGTATACCGGGCAAACAACGGAAGACAAGCCGTAAAAAAATTGTTCTGGATGATTTTGATTTGTGTGTTGTTCGACGTACAGTTCAAAACTTTTATGCCTATCGAAAGGAAGTGCCAACATTGAAGAAATTACTGTATGTATTGCGGAAAGAAATCGATTTTGCTGGAAGTAGAGAAACGTTGCGGAAAATATTAAAACAGATTGGCTTCCGATTTAAGAAATGCAAAGACAAGAGACTAGTATTGATGGAAAGGACAGATATTGTCGCTTGGAGGGGAAGGTATTTGCGACGAATGAGGGAAAATGACAGTTTAGGTGAGGATAAATTACCAGTTGTATATGTTGATGAAACATGGATACATGCAGCATACACTGTGAGCAAATGCTGGCAAGATCCAGATACGCAGGGTGTACTTAAGAATGACAGAGCAGCACACAGATGGATTATTGTGCACGCTGGTTCGGTTTCGGGTTTTGTTCCTGGCGCATTCTTAATCTTCAAATCCAAATGTAAAAGCGGAGATTATCACGATGAGATGAATTATGATAACTTTTCCAAGTGGGTACTTGAACGGCTTATACCTAATCTTCCCACACATTGCATTGTTGTAATGGATAATGCATCCTACCATTCAGTGCAGATTAATAAAGCCCCGACTGTGGCATCGCGCAAGGCGCAAATTCAAGAGTGGCTGAATAGCAACAACATTGCTTATGAAGAAGACATGACAAAGTCAGAATTACTTAACATCGTCAAGTGCCAACGCCCGTCTCCGAAATATCGTGTGGACGACATCCTTGAAAGACATGGTCACGAAGTAGTCAGGTTGCCACCGTATCATTGTAATTTAAATGCAATTGAATATATCTGGAACATTGTGAAATCTCGTGTGTCGGACAAAAACGTTTCACAAAAAGCCGACCATATACAAATGTTGACAGAAGAAGCCATTAACAGCATTTGTGAAAACGACTGGACGGCAGCTGTGTCACATGTTAAACGAGAAGAAGAGGAGTACTGGAAAAACGACCACTGCATTGAAGAGGAAATGGAAAAAATTATAATACGTCTAAACGGTGACAGTGAAAGTGAAAGCGATGTTTGTGAAGATACTGACAGTTCCAGTGATGACTGGTGGAAGATCCTCGGATGGTGCACTTTCAGGCTTCGAGTGTCTGAACTAGGCAGTTGTAAGTACAAGTGTATTAATTAAACATCTTTGTTGTGCTATGAGTGCGTTAGATGTAAATGGTAGGCCAGATGCCATTCCATTTGTATTTATATGTTCAACAAACAGCAATTATCTACTTGTTATGTTTGTGGACCAGTTGCTGTTTGCATGTAACCTGAAGGTACCTATATTCTAATTCTGCGGATGTGTATGTTATAACAAACGTATTTCACTTGAATATGTAGGAAATAGGTGGAACGAAACGTGAAATCAGCTAATATAGTGGCTGTGTTATTGACGTAGGTCCACAACAGTTTTCACTGAGTGTACCGCTCCCGCCTGTAGTGTGTTACTCAGGGAGGGGACTGGAGGAGGTGTCACGACACTTCCCCTCACGGGATACATTGTTAGCTTGGGGGCGTTATAGCTGCACCTAACACAACTTATCATTTTGCGTAGTGGGTTTTTAACACATTCTTATCGTGTTGCCTATCATTCGTTCTCAGAACAAACTCCTTATTGCAGTATCTACAACAGTGTCCTTTTGATACAGCTACTGGCAACGAACCGGATCCATGTTAGCTTTTGGGACTTATACCAGATTTTTCATTAGAAACAGATGCTTAAAAACAGATTTGAGTAATCCATTAGCGAGGGTTAATTTTCAATTATGAAATACTCATGGTCAAATAGTTCTCCTTTTCAACATCAGATGTCGTTACATGTTGCGTGGAGGTAAATATAATTTATTTTTCATGTGAGATGCAGGATGCTCTCTCATTATGGGCATTGCGAGTGAAGAGATTATCAATAAATGTAGATAAATAACGAAATATCAGTAATAATTATGTAATTTTTTATTAAAGTAAAATTTTAAACGAATTAAGTTTTGTTAGCTTAGTTAAAATATTAAACTAATCAGGGGGTTGCCACGTCTGCATGATTACATGGTTACCGGGTGAACCTTTTTCCTTCAGCTAACGGTCTGCGCGGTGTTGATTAGATGTCCAGGACATTGGCTAAAGTGTAGTGTTTGCATTGTGGAAACAGTTTTAAAGAACATTTTTTTTCACGTGTGTTTAAGAATGGAAATTCTAATTTATACTTATTTAACTATCATTAGGCGTGTGCTAGCATTATTTACGCAATGTTTTGAGTGTTAAAATAGGGCGATGGCGAGGTAAATACGTCAATCCCACCACGTCACATCATGCCGTCTCTTGGCTATCCTAACTCCATAGAACTAATGATATAAACAGCGTGTTGTCGCTCGTGCGAAACAACTGACTCGCGATTGTGTACAGTTCGAGCGCTATACATAAGTAATATGTTTGTATGTAGGTTACATAGGGCAAGCAAGCTTGGGTGGCATGAATAGCAGTCGGCGGCTTGGAGCTCTGCGCTACCGAGGGCTGTTCCAGAAGGTGTTTTCCCCCAAGGGATGGCAACGATATATCGATATATCTGAAATATAGATTTTTCAGGTACAAAATATCTATAATTTTGTATCGATATCTTTGTGCCTATAAATTTGTGATATCGATATTTCGTTCCGATAATATCGAATTTAAATAAAATAATATTTTTCAAGTAATAATAAATGTTATTAAAATTATCTGAAAATAAATTTGGCTGAAAAAATAATAAAATGGTGGACCGAAGGTTTTTGAAAGAACAAATTATTGATTATTCTTTTTTCTACATGTTTTTTGGCTTCTTATTCGCTTAACATCTTCAGAAGTTTATAACAATAACAATCCATAAAAATCTAAAAAATTTGGAGGAAAAACTATCGAAATATGTAAAGGAGGTATTATTGAATAGTAAAAAAAAATTGTTGTACATATTCACTTTTGCTAATAAAAAAAAGAGTTTAACTTGTATTTATGCAATTCCATTATATTAGCTTAGATATGTCAAGAACTCAGTGCAACATAAACTTAAATAATAAAATGATAATAACTAAAGCATGGGTAAAAGTTTGTATATTATAATATACCTATCCTACATCGAAAATATCTATATTTCCAGGCTGATATTTTATCGGTATCGACTTGATTCAAGTGATACATCGAAAGAGCGATATTACGATGTGTTGAAAGGTTTCGCCACCCCTGATTCCTCCAGGGACTGTCCGCTCGGGCGAGAGACAGCACTCCCGCCACCCCTCGGCCGGAAGTTGTGACCCTCCACTTCCGGCGCGGTCCCAGCGAGCCAATCTCTGCCGCTCCCGTGCACGCTGGCTTGCTGGTTCGGGCCACGGCTACTGCGCAGCATTTGCGATAACCTGCACTTTTATAATAATACAAAATAATAATTAGAACGTTTCAGAGGTGAGATATGTAATATGAAGCCAACTCAAATCTACAAAAAATGTACCTACACCACTATGTTCCGGCATGGCCCCCACAAGTGTAGGACTGGCTGGACCCCTGGGTCCAGGGCCCGGGCCTGTTTATGTTTATTTTTATCTCAGTGTGGGAAATATACATACATACATACATACATACATACATACATAAAGTAAAATCATTTTATTAATAAAGCTTAGTTTGGACTTATAAAATAGTAACCATAATTTTACCCTGTATATTCAGGTTATATAACATTCTAAAAATAGTGTAGGTAAGTAATAACCATGCAATTATAATGTAGCGCGTGACTGTACTTTTTTTTTGAGGGGGGGGGGGGGGGCGGGGGGTGTCCGTCTCCGATCCTTGGTCCAGGGCCCGTAATCGAATGTGGAGGCCATGTGTTCCGGAACCCCCTTCCCAATTAGACAGACACTGTGATGTGTAGAACATTTAAAAACTCGTGGAACATACAGTACGTTAGGTAGTGGTAGAAAGCACAAGACAAGCACAAGTCACCACACAGTATGCTTGGAATTCAACAGGTGAAGCGCTTAGAGGACGCTTTCCAGAATGTATATGTGTGTGTGTATGTATATATATATAATCAGTGGCGAGGCGTGGGTTGATTGCATGTGTAAGCAATGCATCATACCATTTTAACTTAAATTACTAAAACATTACGAACTTACTACTAGGAGACAGTTCAGAAAACTTATAGTACCTATGCATAAGGAATCGAGAATTTTGTTTTAGTTTATTTACTAATTTATCACGATTGGATGTAAATCCCTGCCTTAGTAGACGTAAACTCACCTTCAGATTTGATGAGCCTGGTGTTTACTCGCTCCGCCAAGATGAACGACGCTTATCAACCTAATTCTCTGCATCATGAAAGGAAAGCTGTGCACTATTGTTTTTAGTTCTAAAAATACCAAACGTTACCCAAGTGTTCAGTCACTACTTATACATAAGCTGAATTCGACGGCTCTTCTTCGCAAACATGTTGATCACATCGTCGTAAAACGAATTTTTTTTGTTAGGTATTGCAATAACTGTTTTTCAATTGATAACGAAGACAATGCTGAGACCCGCGATTGCCCTTGAGATTTACGGAGATATGTTTTTATTCTCTTCAGGGCAGAGAAGGACCTTTCTGCAGATGAACTAGTGGTCAGAATCGTCAACACCAAACAAATAAGTTTCCATGCTTCGGGAAGAGTTTCGTGCTAATCATTCAAGTACAAATATTTATGTAACTCGGCCACGCTGTTCTTGTGAAATTCTGTTGAAGAAAAAATCACTGAAAGTTCGCTTCTCAGTCTGGCAAAATTGAAGACTTGTCCATAAGGGAATTTTAAGGACTGGAATAGTTTTTCGGGAAATGATCGTAAATAAACAGAAAACTCTTTGAAATTGAGTAAACCAATGAAGAAGAGACTGCCAATATCACCAAATCTTTGACGTATTTTTTCTTTGATTGTGTCTATGATTTCAAAATATAAACTTCTTTAACAAGTCTTCTTGTCATCCAAAATGTTATCTATCCGTTGTCTTTTTTTTTTGGTATGACCATTTTCTGTCAAGCTACCAAATTGATCCTCAATTTTGCACCAGAAATCATTGAAACTGTCACGTAGTTTCTCAAGATATTGTTGAAATTGTTCTACCCTTTCAATGCAGTAACCAATATCAAATCCTTCTTTTGCAATATCTCAAAAAGGGAGTCAGACAATGGAAAAATCTTAGAAAAAATGTGAAGCAGGAAGTTGAAATCTAGATCTTGGAATGTTGTGTGAAAGCCACGGGCTTTTGAATAAGTTTATGCGTCCCATTTTCCCCCGTTTTCAATTATATTTTCCAACAAATTTAGAATTTCTTGTTTGTTTTCAAAAACCGTCTCAACCAATCTGCTGTTGTAATTCCATCTGGTAGGTGCCACGGAAGGAAACTTTTTTTTTTTCCACTTCTGGTTCAAGTGCATGTGTTCTCTTGGAGGAATTAGAAAAAAAAATGAAGCGAGGCCCGAAAGTGCCATGAAAAATATTTTGCATTCCTTTATGCCTTCCACTGACTGCTTTAGAACTAAGTTTAGTTTGTGTGCATAGCAATGTACTAACAAAGCCTGTTTGTAGTTTTCTCTGACACGTACTTGCAAACCACTATGTTCACCTGCCATTACGGGCACTATCGTATGTCTGAGCTACAAGTTTGTTTTCACACATATATTCACTTATGCAGTTAAATAACTGTACCGCAAAGGCATTAGCTGTACGGTCATCACTGAAATCCGAGAACCCTAAAAATCTTTCTTCTACGCTGTAATAATAGTAATAATTCATTTTCCCCTTTTTTACACTTTGTTAATATTCACTAAATTAACCAGAAAATTTAGCACCCACGAAAGCAAGCTTGTATGTGAGTGCATCTAGTCACTTCAAAATTACATGCGGTATTTTGACGATTGTAAACATTTGTAAATGTATAACTGAGAAATAAATATATAAAATATAACCTAAGAAACCTTAAATTAGTTTTATAAAGATGAAAGTTAAAAAGAGCAACTTAATAAAATTCAATATAGTGTATAAATAAAAAATGTATAAATTATAACATTGTTACATGAATAAATGAAAATATAATTAAATAAAAATTAGTATTTTAAGTAAAGTACAGGTACAAAGTTATAACAATATATATATCTTACTTAAATACTAAATCCATCTCTTCATCAGTTAAATTATCTAGCCAAATATTAACATATTTTTTTATTTATTTGAAAATAATTTTTAGTTTTCCAGGAAGAATAACAATTTTTAGAAGTAAAAATTCTAAAGATCTCTGAGATATTGTTTTATGAAATAGAGGGATTGGTAAATTTATGTTCTGTCTATGCTGTGTAGGATAGTTATGATCTATATAATTTAACTGATTTTCCCTTTGATACATATTAATTATTGCAGCTCTAATAAACAATCGTTTAATATCAAATACATTTAATAGTTTAAAAAGTTCCTTGGATGGGTACTGCTGACATCTGGCATTTGTTTTCTACATCTGTTGTTTCGTCCATTATCACAGCAACAAAGGGAGCGAGCTGCTACAATTTCTTTTTTTATTTCAGCTATTACATAGAGTGAAATACACTGAATAATTTCATTCTGAATGTCACTCGAAAGACCTGTAAACACAGTGGAGCTTTTCAAATGACTATCTAATTTGTCATCAAATTTCCTTAACAAACTTATAAGTTCTACATAGTTTCCTCTTTTGAGGGAATTAGCGCTTTCATCTTGACCCCTGAACGACAATTCTTGTTTTGCAAGGATACACATTACATCATTAAGGTGGCTAACAATGTACCTATTTTTTGTACTATTTCGTTGTGTTGTTCTACGCCAATTCTGTAATGTTCGCTAATTTGAAATTCTATCCTAGTGTTTCCAATCATTTTCAGTGCGACTGATGATGAAATGTGATTAGGAGAACTTTCGTGTCGTTTTCGCAAATTGTGTAAATTATTTAAATCACACACGCCTTGTTTTGTCCAAATATTGGTTTCAGATGAGAAAAGAATACACGGCCAACAATATAGCCTAATCTTGAAAACTTTTTGCAACCACATAACCATTTCGCTGTTTCGTAATTGTCGTTATGGAAGTGCCTCACACACGTTTTCGTCTTCGATTGCAAGTTTTCAAGAGCTGGCATGTAATTTATATATTTTTTTCTCTCCAGAAAATGAGCGTGAACTGAAAGCTGACATACGCAGATCTTCAACCACACAGCCACACTCTTCTACGCCCACTGTAGTAATTAAACCACCTATATTCGCCATTTTCAACACCTCATAAAATAAAGATTTTTCTAAACCTTGTTTCTCATGTATTTATAATATCTCGCACTTTAACCACGTATCAATTATTGATAATTGCTGTACGTTACATGATTAAAACAAGAAAGCTGTTGTCAGACCAATGATGCGCTAAGATCGTCGTGGAGGATAGTTTCCCCATCCCCCGTTTCGATGAGCGAAGTTATGCCTGTCGTGGTGTCTGAATTTCCCGTCGGTTGATAGTGGCTGCAAGCAGGAAACAATCTGTTCACAGCGTGCACGGCTGGGTTGTCAACTTACAGGCGGATGGTAACAGGATGCGCAGCTCAGCGCCGCCGACCGCCGATCCATCATATTGCCAACCGGGGCAGTATGTGTGTGCGAGACCAGAAACCGAAGTTTCTATAACTCGCTTAGTGCATAGTAAATCAGGTGCACCCCACACTTTTGTAGAATCACTTGGATCAACGGGCGGGGCGCGTGTCTTGTGGGATAAGTTTGGCACACGGGCCTGTGTGTGCGCTGGTAGGTTGTGTAATGCTAAAAAAGTTACGTGTACCTAATTCGGCGGGGGAGAGAAGCTCCCCACCAGCTAGATCGGCTAACTGGCGTGATGTAGTGTCGTGTTGGTGTGCAATAGAGGCTCGTCGGTGTGCTGTAATTTCAAGTGACCTAGTTAAATTCGGGTGTGGCGTGTAGTGTAAAGCTGTGCAAGCCGCTCCTACGAACCCCTGGGAACACAGAAACATGCTAGGGTAGTTAGCCCATTATTGCATGTAACAAGGTAGTTCAGGCCGTCACTCGCACAGGCATATCATCGTGTGGTCGTGTTGGTGATACGGTAAAAGAAATTACATGATTAGTAAACAACTGGCCGCCTTAAGGCTAAGATCCTTAGTTTTGCAGCCTCCAAGAAAATTATTTCTCCCATGAATATCGTAGTAGATAAAAAAATTAATAAACAGTAGAATTGTAAATAAAACTTTGAATTTTGTAAATATGATGATGAAAATTTTCTCAAAAAATTCTTTCTTATTTAATTTTAATTTAGAAATTTTCAAAACTAAATATTAGGTATATATTTAAACTGTACACGGCTGTTACTTTGCACACAACTTAAAGGAGGTACAATGAACAATTCTTCGGTTTAATTTTTTTAATACAACGTACAGAATTTAAATAATCTGAGTACAAAATATTGTGATTTAACTGTCACTTGCCGCTGATGAAAGGAACGAGTTCAACAGTTTGCCGCTAGAGCTCCGGTTGGTTCCGAGTTTACTCACTAGATGCCTCGAATATCGCAGGAGTTCAGGCGGGAATATTATCGCTTCGAAACGGTCAAAACACAACACTAGTATCAGCAATAGTAAGTGGACGTGTATTTAAAATGAAGCACAGCAGGAAATGGAAAGAAGCCCATCGACGCCAACTTGAGTAAGTATTTTTATGTACTTGTTCTACATTGTAATCACATATTGTATTTTTTTTCCCCCGGAAAAGTAATTCCAGTCCATTCATATGTATATATTTATGTTATATATATTTATATTATTAGCCGTTTTATTGGTTTAGAGTTTAAAGAATTTATTAATTTATAACTAGCGGTAATTTTTTTTTTAAATAATTACATTACCCTTTTCTTGTACATACTGTGTTGGTGTTAAAATCAATGGCATTATATTAAAAATCCCTTTCGCCCGTATATTTTGTAGTATTTATTTATTTGATAAAGGTTTGAGATAGTATTTAGAATTTTTATAAAAAATTAAGACGTATATATTATATAGCGTAGTTACTCAAACAATGATTTTTTTTTTGTTATTTCACCCATTGCAGTGATGCTTGGTTATATAAAAATTTAAAAATATGAATATTCTTTTAATGTGATACATGTTTCCTAGTAACTGCAACACCTCAAATTAAATAACAAATTGATATAGCAATGAAAGAGATTGTGTTTATTCAATATTTCCCCATAGTTTTTTGCTATAGCGAAAATTAAGGATAACTCTGCAATGATTGGGTGTATCTAAAATTGTTTCAGACAAAATTTTTTGATAACGTTTATAAGATTTACAAACAGTTAGAACATATTCGATGGTGTGCCTACTAAGGGAGCAATGATTTTTTTTTTGTCAATTCCTGTTTAACCCCTGCAAAAATGGTTCGTCTAATCAAAAATTGTTTCCGACAAAAGATTTAGTTAAAAAATTACAAGGTTTTTGAAGAATTATAACGGATTCGATAGTATGCATAATAAGAGAGTTACGATTTTTTTGGTCCGAAACACTTAAATTTTTACACCCCTTGCAGTTATGGTTGGTCGTATCAAAAACTTATTCAGACAAAAGTTCTTCCTATTTTTTCCTTTAAGCTTTATGTTCACACGGATGCGATATGCATCATATTATGGAAGTTGTTGCGATTTTTCTGTTAAAAAAAACCTTCCCCATTTCTACCCCTATGGACTGATTTTGTCCATTGACGAACTCGATCGAGATTTTCCATTACTTGATTTTATGTATCAGTTTGGAATTGATGTGCGAAAAATTACGGCAGTTATCGTGTTCATAAAATTGTGATATATATATATATATACATACATATACATATAACTTTAGAACTGATGATGGTTATGGGTTTCTTGGACTATGAAACGTAAAACTACATAAAATCTTTCAGGAAGTCGCACCGCTGCGCTGGTACGTTGAAAATTCTATATTTTTTTTAATGATTTTTCCTTACGTATTTGAAATTTTCTAAAGAAAGTAATGTAAGGAATAAGAATTAGATACAAAATGCACGTTTTATATGCCATAAAAAAACATTGGTGTGCTAAAACAAAATGAATGCAAACAAAACAAATATCGTAGCAGGACTGTATTTGATACGGGGGAGTTTAGACTAGGAAATCAAATTTGTATAAATGAGTGCATACGTATTAGTCCGCGGCAATTATTATATAGTTATCGATGGTTTTCATGCATTCTACGCGGCACAAACATATTATGAATTTTTAAACTTAAGTACTTACTTAAAAATTCCATTTGAGTTGTAACTGTTCGTTCTAACCTGGGAAATACAACCTAAATGACAAGACAAATCATATTACATGTCGTACATCGTTCCATTAAGTCAAAGTTTATAGTATATTCCTATAACAAATGCGTATATAAAATACAGTATATAATGCACTAAAAACAAGCAGGCCATTTAGAAAAATTTTATTTTCTGTTGACAGTTTACGTGCACAAAAACATAACATTTAATCGTCTCTGGCACGTTATGAGATTAAGTTTATTTTAGATACTTCCTCTTTCGAAAAAAACAAACAAACAATTTCGTCACATACTGTTTTTTTCTTCTGATTCCAGCAATCCTTCAACTCATTGTCTTACAGAATACCAACATTTCATTACAAGTTTTTCGCTGAAATGGCCCATTATTAAATTAAATCTTGACTAATTTTATTAAAAAAATATTTAACCATAATCACGATGATATCCGTGTATGTAAACAGTTACGTAACACTACAAATGTGAAAATGTACCCACACACAAACGAAATTTCGTTTTGTAGCATAAAGATTAATACAGTAGATAAATATTTTTCAAGTTTAGTTTTGTAATATTTACTTTTTATTTCCGAAGGTACAACTACTGTTTGCAAAAATAATGAAAAAAAATTAAGTACTATTAAAGAGCATCTACAGGTTTAAAATTTGCCAAATGTAATACTATATGAATTCTGAGCAACATATTAAGTTATTGACAACATCTTTTATAGTTACGTAAAATTCAGTAACATGCTAAAGGTGGTTCAGAATAGAATTCAAAATTCCAAAGACAGTTTAAGCATTTTTAAATACAAATGCGTAATTAATCACATAAAAAACATGTTAGACATTTTACCGTGCCACCTATTGGTCGAAACTTATGCTATAATGTGTAGTAAATAAATCAAAATTTCCGCAAAAATTGCTATAAGTGCACCCAGAAAAAACCTTAAACAATTCGAGAGTAAAATCAACAAACAAAAACCACTTAACTCAGAAATATTTTAAAAAATATTACAGATGAAAATAGACAACAGAGAGATTAATGATTAATGGACTAAATCTAGGCAAACAGCAGATGAATCACAAAAAAAAGAAGGGGGGGGGGACAGGCTATTTTTAATTAAATAGTTTCCTTTAAATAAATTTTTAATAAATCTTAAACTAGCAAACTTAATGAATATTAAAGCAAAGGCAAATTAAAATTCTTTAACTACTCTAATGAATTATATTATTTCACTTAGGCTTGCAACATTAGCGAGAAAAAAGAAGAAGCTGGGGTTGACACAGAACCCTCTGCCTGCTGGTGATGGTCCTGCAACACCAACCTTGCCAGAGAGCCCAGGCGGTGAAAGTTCGGTCCCCACAGTGCCAGATGTAACCACCATGGCGTCTTCAGTGGCGGCGTGTACATCACGCAACACTGATGACAGTACACATACTCTGTCCGATGACTATCAAGGGTAAGCTTTACACTTACATATCTTGTTTGTGATATGACAGGTAAATTTAGAATTCATGTGATAATACTCATATGAATAAAAATTATTGTATGGGCTATGTTTCTTAAAAGGGAATAACTCTTCTAGGAATGATGACCTTCCTCCGCTGATAGTGGTTTACGAGCCTCCATTGCCACAGACAGATCCGGGACTCAGTATGTTAGAGGGTCGAATGATGGTTGACGTTCGTCACTTCATGGTGCAATGCCGTCTTCTGGAGAGACACAGGTAAAAATTGTTTTATGTAAAATTGAGTTATTTAGATTTTTTTCCACTACTGTTTACCGCCTTCTGAACGTTTAACCGGCTGGAAGGTTGAAAATTCTTCTACAAACTTATTGACTTCATTAGTTAGTAAGTAAATAGGATAGATATGTAACAATACCGATTTAAATTAATAAATGTTGAAAATAAAAGGAAAATATATTTGAGCCATATTGACGAGGAGAGATAAATAGCCAATGTAATCACAGCTAACGCATATATCGAGTGAACTGTGGTGGAGCTACTTACTAACGTAGTAAGCCTTTATTCGATAAGAGGTTAAACACTATAGTGGAAAAAAAATTGCACACCATATAAAATTTTCATCGGGGAAAGATGGACTTTTGCCCCAACAAACAAAAAAAATAATTACTATGCTAAAAAATTACAGGGTTCCATTTTTATCGTATAGTTTTACACTAAGCAATGCAAAGTTGAATTGCAGTACGAACAATATTATGTTTTTCTTTTAATTTCATACTTTTGGCAGCCGCGCAAAGGAACCCCCCTGCGCGCCGAGCGGACCAGCCGCCTACGGCCACTTCCTCCCGTAATTATTTAGTTATGTATATAACGATACAAAAATAAGGGCCAATCTCTCGATGCTGTCGTTCAACAATGGATTTTTCACTACCCAAGCATTTATTGTATCACTAACCCCTAGCAGTTACACATTTTCGTTAGTTATACAAGTTCGTTAGAAACACAATTACAAGGCAGTGGCGATTCTTTTTTTTTTTTTTTGCTTTTGGGGTCTGTAAAATTTTGTTTGTAAACAAATATTGGCCAGAAAGAATTATATATTTTTCAATTTAACTTCCGCTACATTATTTGCAACTATAAATGATCATAGAAACATAAGTTCCACGTGCGCGCACACACAACAAGTGAAATGAGGAGTTTTAGCAAATAAACATTGAGGTAATTTTCCAAAATACAATTTTAAAGACCTTTATACTGTGTTCTTACATTTGCAGTTAGATTTATTTAAATTCTTTGGCAAATGTTACAATTTAAAAACTTTGTTTAAGTATGTCCAGTTATTTTTTTAGGTAATTTTATTTGTTACAAGAAACCGAAGACCTTGCTGAAGTAAAATTATTATGTATAGAAATTGTGTTTAAATGGGTGTGTAATACTTAGATGAAATTGATACAGAATTATATGAAATAAAATTCTATTGTTTTACCAGCCTTTGAGCTTTCTGGCTGACGTGAAATTGTTATAATTAAACTTAGGGCCTAAATTTAGAATTGCTCGAATATGCAAAAAGTAATTCACTCGCTCACACAATGGCCTATACAAATTCCAACCCACTGTCAAAAGGGCTGGAAACTTTAAATTTGGGTCGCAGCCTCAATGATGAAAGTGGGAAAAGTACCAATTTTTATTTTCTAATTACTAAAAAAATAAAATTAAAAAGTAGGCACGCACCTTTAAAATCGGTGTATACCTTCTTTCGGAAGAACGTTGTTGCAGAAATTTTTTAAGAAACATAGTAAAAGGAACAAGATAAATATATTTTTTAATAATTTAAAAACGTAATATTCTAATTGTGCATATTCTTGTTACTTATAAGAAGATAGCATCATAACATTTGCACGCTTGGCTTACGACAGTTGGACGTGCCAACGTGTCTGCCGATATGGCGATAGTACCTATCTGTTCTACGAGTAAGTAACATTTTAATACCTCAACGTAAATATCCAATTTATTTTTTATTAATTTTTTATTATTAATTTTTTGGAGGTGAAGACGATGACGATCGAAATAGTGTTTTACTATACCATGATGTGTAAGAGGGCAAATGCGCGAATAAATGTGGCCATGGCCACATGGCTTCTTGCAGCACAGTGAAATGCAAATGAAAATTGTATCCTTTTCTTGAACAACATTTCAGACTTACATTAAAATAGCATAATTTTTAAGCATGTAAAATGTATATCTGTTCGAGCCATGTCACAATTATTTTTTTATTTAATTGTGACATGCACATCAACAGTTTGGGAAAACTGTAGTGGTGTGCATGTTATTATATTGATAAGTACAAAGATAAAGAAGCTTCTGTTCATATTCAAAAATTAGCGAACCTACTGGCATGTAAGTTTATCTCTTTCATTTTATTCTGTTCACATGTCACTCGACAGAGCTCAGGAGCTGCTAAGATTATTGTGTATGGTGAAACGAGGTAACACCCGTACTGATAACTTGACCACCTTACCTCAGTGCACTTCAACGTACATTTACGTATATATAGAATAATCTTTTATCACAAAGAGTCGGGCAGATCTTTCAGGATTCACTGCAAGCTATTTATGTTCGATTTTAACGACAGTAGTTTGGATGTATGCAATATTATGCTGTTAGAGCAGTTGTATGAAATTAATAAAATCACAACCTAACAGCTTGAGTACCAATGTATAGCAATAGTTATAGCTAAATTGCCGATGCTAGTAAAAAATTGTCTTGTTTATTGTGTGAAAGCCAAACGGGTAACAAATGTTTTTGGGAGATGTTACCAGAAATTATTATTATGTTGGTTTTACAGGTGTCCCATTTCATCTTCAGGAACATATTTTCTGGAAAGTGTCAACAGGTACGGTCTGCTGACAAATTTTAAATTTAAGTGCACTCACTGCAATCAAGAGCAGCAGTTCAAATCTGAGCCTGTGGAATGCCTTCCAGTGGGAAGAAAAAGAAAATGCAAAATCGATACCAACTTAGATATCAACGATAAGATTGTTTGGGGCGCAATTTCGGTTGGTCTAGGCTACGGACCATTGTATGAACTATTGTCACTAATTGATATGCATCCTATGAGCCCGGGTTGCTTTTCTTATCACGAGAACAGAATCGGAGAGCACTGGAAGGCAATGTTGCAGAAGGAAATGGAAGATGCTGCACTGGAAGAGTTCTCTATGGCGAAAGATGATGGACGCATCTGTATGGTTGGAAATGAGGAATATGCTTGGACCATAGGAATTTTGGATGGAGGTTGGAGCCAAAGATCCTATGGTCATAGGTATTCTGCTAAGTCTGGATGTGCTATAATAATTGGCTTCTACACTAAGAAATTGTTATTCCTTGGTGTGAGAAACAAATATTGTACCGCATGCATTCGGAGCGAACGGATGGAAAAGGAACCCACGCCTCACCTGTGTTTCCGGAACTGGACTGATTCTTCCACTGCAATGGAGGCAGACATTATAGTGGAAGGTTTCCGGTTCTGTGAAGCCAAGTACAAACTTCAATTTAAGAAGTTTGTTGGTGATGGGGATTCAAGTGTGCATGCAGCCATAGTTGCAAATGTTTCGTACGGAAGAGATGTTGAAAAGATTGAATGTGCTAACCATGTCGTGAAGAATCTCAAAAAGAATCTTTATGCCATAGCCAAGGGCATCCATATGCGGCATCTCAGCCAGTCGAAAATCAAAGCCCTCTGTCGCTGTGCAAGAGGTTGTATCAGCAACTGTGGGGGTGATGCTATGCTACTTCAATCAACACTTCTAAATGTGCCCAACCATGTGTTTGGAGACCATAAGTTATGCAATTTAGATGTGTGTGAGAGAGCTGGTAAAACAGCAAATCCCTGCAGTTATGACGCATTGCCTCGTGAATTGATTGTGGGAATCAAACAAGCTTTTGACCGAGTGAGAGCAAAGTCACAAGCACTTGTAATGGATCTCACAACCAACCAAGCAGAAATGTACATGTCATTAGTTGCAAGGATGGCTGGCGGTAAGCAGATAAACCGTTCACAGCAGGGGTCTTACAGCCGTAGGGCTACTGCTGCTGGTTTGTCTTTCCAACTTCGCTACAAATGGCATGGACAAACTATGAAGGCGATCACAGGTCACAGCCCTGGAGTGACTGTGAAGCGATTAATGGCAAAAAGACAGAAACAGCAGGCGAACTGTAGGCGAAGGTTGGATATGAATCCGCATGTACCACGGAAATCGGAATCATTTAAACCACAGGGTGATAAGAGCTATGGTCCTCATGCAACTCAGCCTCCAGCTTCTGGTCTTGAACTAGAAATTCTGACTGAGTCTGTGATGAGAAGCATAGAGCTTACAGTGCAAGAAAGGAATGATCTGGAGGTGCAGACACGAGATCAAGGAAGCAGTCAGTTGTGGATGAAGGAGCGGAGAAAACGAGTCACTGCTTCCTTTTTCGGACGTGTCTGTAAAATGAGGGAAAATACTTCGTGTAAAGTGACAGTGGAAGCGATTGTGTACAGTCGTGTATTGGAGAATGCTGCCACAATACATGGTCTAGCAAACGAGCGCATAGCTGTCGCTTTATACGAAGAACAAACAGGCCATACTGTTAAACAATGTGGTCTCTTCGTTGACCTTCAGCATTGCTTTCTTGCAGCTTCTCCTGATGGTTTAGTTGATGAAGATGGTTTGGTGGAGGTGAAATGTCCATACTCTGCAAGGGAACTTAACCCTTTAGATGCAGCAATGCAGCTGAAAACGTTCTTTTGCAGAGTTGTCGACGGCGAGCTTTGCTTGAATCGCTCTCACAATTACTACTATCAAGTGCAAGGGCAATTACACATCACACGAAGAAAGTGGTGTGATTTTGTCGTTTGGACAACGAAAGGCATTTCAATAGAAAGAATTGTGAGAGATGATTGTTTCTGGCTTGAGAAAATGGAGTCAAAATTGTTGCGATTTTTTAACAACTGCTTGTTGCCAGAGCTTGCTGATCCATGTCGTCCCAGGGGACAACCGATTCGTGAGCCAGAATATATTATACAGGCACAAGAAAGTCGTTCAAAGAAACGCAAAATTTCAGATGTGTGAATTTTGAGAGACAGAAATTGTGTGGCTGACGAGAACTCTTTTTTTTAATTTGATACAGTGATGCTTTATATCTGATAAAAAAATTCTAATTATTGTTTACTTCTCATGCTTGTACAAATTGAACAGTACTGTAAATGTATTTGATGACATAAGCAATAGTAAGTTATTAGCTGATATTGAATACAAACATTTTTTTTTCATGACTACAAAAAATAAGGTTCTCTGGTTGGCGAGTGATTATTTTATACTAATGTCAAAAAGATGTTATCGGGAAAAAATAAATGAAGTTATTTTATACCACTGATTCACTACCCATAAAATCAAACTGTAACGTCTTTGCAACTAGTATCTCATACAATAAATATATAACATATTCGTGCTTCATTTTGTATAAAAATAAAACACATATATAATATCGGGAGACAGCCTTGAAAATCGTGCATATCACCAACATGGCCAATCAGACTCACAGTCATGTTTACGATAGCAAGACAGCTAGCAAACCAGTTCAGTTTATATGCAGTTTAACTGAAAAATTTATTCAATATTTTCGGGGTGGTTTTACGCTCAAAATTAATACAAAACCAAATCAGCAATCCTTGTATTATCATTTATAATACTACAAAATATCTTCCATTTCCTTCGAATTGTATTGAGCACTAAAATATTGATTTACTTTTGGCCCAGATTTTATTCGACGATACTCTGTAGAGTTTAGCTTGTTTGCATTCTTTATTTATTAGGTTTAAATCATGGCCAAATTTATTGAAGTGTAACACAAATTATATATTTGTGTGTGCCTGGTTAGGAATTTGTATGATGTACTTACTAGAAAAACTATGTCATATCAGTGTAATAGTTGTACCCTTACAAGCGTTGAATATTTATGAAACATTTTATTTCTTTTGTTTTTAAAGCCGCAGACTTGTATTTTATTTATTGCATTTAGACAACAACATGCGTCCGTGTTTTCTACATTGCACGCTCTGTAATATTTTGAATGTTATAGTAATTTTTGCTTTTTAAAATCTGTGATTTATGTGCAGTAGAATGATTTGTAATTTATGATTATTTCTTTTCATATTTTTAATGAGCCATTTGCTAATATTATATACACTTCTCCATTTATTATAATAAACACATATTCCATTATTGGAATTATTTCAGAATGGGAATCACAAGACTACAAAAACTATTCTCCTGCATAAGAAAGGTGATAATACCAGTAAAGAAAATTATCGTCCGAGAGCAATTACGTCTTATATTTAGGGACACCTGTATTTCGCTAATACATTTCGTGTCAAGGTATTTAACAAAACACTGTAGATTTTTCTTGTAATTATTGGCTGTGGTCGGTGAAGGCTGTTTTCCCGCACTTGACGGGGCCAATGAGGACGTAGTTACCGTACTGCTGCACGCCCGCAATTCGCCAAACCTCTAAGAAAAAAAAGCTACAGTTATGTGTGAAATAGCCTGACACGAGATGTATTCACGAAATACAGGTGTCCTTAATTATATCGAAAAATATTTGAACATTGTATGATAATTTTAAGTATGAAAAGTACAAAATACTTTCAAATTTAATACATGGTTTTACATCAACTCTAAGCACTAAAACCCATACTGCTTATTATCTACAAAATAAATCTATACACGGCAACTGATTATGAATCAGATGAGTTTTTTTTATAAAGCATCTAAGGCCTTGATTGTATAAATATATTGTTGGATAAATTAACTAAACTAGGAATACTATAAAATGCACAAAAATAGAAGAGTTTGATCTCAATGACATAAAGCATAATTTATCTATTTAGCACAGCCTGTATAATTGCTTCCCCATTGTCAAGACTAAAATTAAAAAAACTGCGAAAGAAGCAGTATAAAATATCTATCTCATTATCTTTGCGGGTGACTCAAATATCATACAAACAAAACGAAACGCAAGAAAGCATATTTTAAACACTGTAAATAACTTAGATTTTAAATAAAAGGATAATAATCAGTATGTAAAATTTAGTTTTAACGATGAGTTGTAAACAGAACATCAAACATATATCATAGGTGTTACTGCGAACAGAGAACTCTCACAAACAATACAATTCCTTTCTGCGCAACCTGCAAGCTCCGGTACCTTCTGTAAAAAAAATATATAAATGTAAAACTTTTCCGGAAGTCGTACCATGGTAATGACTAAAATATGTAGCCTTACTTCTAAATCTAATTATCTAGAGAACAAATTGTATTACATTATTTTCATGATTTAAACGGTAGCAAAATTAACACCTACATACGAACAGAAGTTTGCTCTTTTATTCATTTTTTTAGTTACGTGATAATTTTTTTGAGTTATAAAGAAATCCAACTTAAACAGTAAAAAAGAAAGGCTTTTAATGAAAAAACCTACTCAGTCATTATAGATAACTGTTCAAACCATTTAAGATTCATCCTGTTACATAAATTTTTATATTCATATACATCTAATGTATACACATATCAGAAAAAAGGCAATAAATTCATATTAACTTCATTATCAAACTATAATAAAACACAAAATACACTTGCAGAGAACCACCAAATATATTGCGTAAGTGTTTCTGCAATGAGTTAAACTTTAAAATTGACTTTATTATTTCAAAAAAATAATTTAAAACTCCAAGCAAATGTAAGAACACGTCTTCTAGATATAATGTAAGATTATAATGCCGTGTCCGAATTCGCCTGAAGAATATACTTGTAGATACTTTGGAAGTGACTTTGCAAGACTGTCAGAAATGGACGTGAAGTATGTATGCTATGCAATACGCAAGTAAATGAGTCTGTGTAATTCTCGCGTACTTGAAGTTGAAAATACTTCTTCATTTGAAATATTTTTGGTCATATTTTATATATCATTTAAATAATTTAAGAGGACGTAAAATAAATATAATTTATTTTGTATTTTACTGGTATCTATAAATAAATTGACAAAATTAATTTATGTATATGGATGTTTAAAACGAAGTTTCAACAAACACATGTACATATTTAGCCTACAGATCGTTACTACAAAACAAAAGTACAATAATAATGTATGTTGCCGTAAATTCACGTGACAGCGATGAAGTGTTAAAAAAAAAAGGACTAATTTCACATGCGTTTAAAAATAAAATCTAAACATCCTTTTCGGCTGGCTAAACATTGAACTTATCCGGATTCGTTAAAGGCAAGTGAAGTACGTAAGGTTGCAAACATGTAACTGCATTACTTTCTGATTAATTTTAATAAAATTATGCATATATCCAAAAAATGTTCAGTTAAAATTAGTATTGTATTGTATTGTATTTTATTTTATTGTATTGGTGTTTGTATCTGGGTATATTTTTATTGTGTGTTTAAGATTTATTGACTTTTGTGCCTCATGTACTTTTGGTGAAAAATGAAAATGTAATTATGTATTATTATCAGGGCCCAAAGCAAAACTATTTGTTCGTTGGCCGAAAATGAAATGTAGTTATACTTGTATATCTAAGAAAAATATTTGTATTTTGTATGAATGTAAGTATTTTATTATGTAAATTTTTATTACTTACAAATATTTCGTACTCATAATATCTAGTTTCCATTTGTCTTAAGACATAATAAAATGATATACTAAGCAAAAAATGTTTATTGGTTCGCAATTTTTCATTGTTACAATATTTTAAAATGAAAAATTTGCTATTCAGCAATATCAACTTCTAAAACGTGAGTAAAAATTATCATTAAATTATATCAATGGAATATTTATTGCATTAGTATTCCTTGCTCCTAATCACTTACTCTGGTTGATTACCTTCCTTATAACCTCAGTGATCTCGTAATTTATGTACACCTTTTTCCCACTAAGACGATTCAGGTGCAGATTCTGGAGCAGTGTTTTTTTTTTATGTACGGATGTGCCAATAAATCCATCAGTTTGGTGGTGGTGTTGGGGGGGGGGGGGGGGATAATACTACTCTTAAAATATCACTTTATCTGTATGCACGATAAAATATCCTTGGTTAGCTCCCTCCGAAATATTCTTATACAACCTATGACGTGTAGCCTACTCCTTAGATATTTTAAAACACGTTTGATTGCGTAGAGAAGGCGATTCTTCGAGTATGTGGCCCTTTCATAATTAAATTATTATTATTATTATTAGTTACAACTGATGTTTATTTCGAGCCTCTTTGACATCCAGTTCATACATAAAAAACGAACTACCAGTGATGCTTGACGTCACCAGTAGGGATAGCGTGAAGGAGCTCCTCATTTCGCCAGACGCGACTGGCATACACAAGTATTTATATTGCAATAATAAATTACTAAATGATAGTTTAATTTTCGAAAATATGATTATATTTTTTACAAGAAGTACGAATGCCAGGACATTTACTAATAACGTTTTTATACATCACATATAAAAAAAAAGTGTAATCAAAAGCCACAGGTCAGCTAAAAAAGCAAACAAAAACGTTTTTCTAGCTCTAGCCTCATGTATACATACATAAAAACATAATACATTTAAAACACTAAAATTAATGCAATAACCTGCAATATTTTGAAGACAGATATTCAGCTACAAAAAATTATCCGATAGTATAAAAAGTTCGCCTGTATATATATATATATATATATATATATATATATATATATATATAGTTGCACAGAAAAATACAGTTCTAATCAGATATCAATATAGCAAATAATACCGTTTTGCAACATAAAGTCATGCTATTAGATGGTCAACGTTCAACTGTTTGTATAATACACATACGCACACACCTGTGACAAAATGTGGAAAAAAAAAAAAATTTTGTAGAAGCGCAAAACCTTTGTAGTACTCAGTTAAAAATTATTATTTTTTTTTACAGGGGCAGGAAAACTACATTACTCATTACTGGCCAGTTTATTTGAATGTAGTGGTTAGCTGTGAACGAGCGTTCTTGCAAAAGAGACCAAATCTGACAGTTTTGGCCACATAATCACCGCAGTAAAACATACAATTTGTATATCGTATATGTGTAGTGCACCAAATTAATATTTATTATAATTACCTTGGGTTGCACTCGGTTACGTACAGGTTTCTAACTGAAATGTACCAAAAATAGTAATATTTATTCCCTTGCGCTTTGTTGAGGATCGAGTAGTCTTGAGTGGGTGTGGTGGAAAGGGACAGAATGGCAAAGGGATTGGAAATCTAAATGCTCGCCGAGGCAGAGTACACTCTTCCCCCACCCCCCTCTTCCAGACCTGTCGTAAACATGACACCCCGCTGGGAGATAAGAATTCTGAGAACAGCGTCCTCTTCCCCCCCCCCCCCCCCCCAATCCTTTTTCAGCGCGTCACTACATCGTTCAGCCGTACTACTAGTGCGCTCTGTTGAGGACAAAGATAACTACGCGTGTCTTTGCCAGCTCGCGAGAAACTCAGGATCTTAGCCTTAAGGACCGAACTATTGCGTTCCAATATAGTTCGGTCAAAGTTAGGCTAAACCAGTATTGCTGTAGCTAGCCTCCAGGCTGTTGTCTTCTAAACCTGAAAAATAGAAAGTGAAATTAATAAATGAAGGTTGTCCTATTCTATTATTGTTCGAGCAGAGAGATGTCCTCGTCCAGTTTTTTTTTTTTAAATTTTAATTTTTTATTATTTTTTATTTTATTATTTTTTTTATTATATTTTTTTATATTTTTTTTTTTAAATCTAGACTTAAAGCTACGCAGCTCAGCGGACCTCCGCCCTCCCTCTTCCAGGCACGTTTTGTGGGAGGGGGTGACGGTCTGGCCAATAAGAGCTCACAGCTGCCCGTATTCAAGAGGAGAAGGGCGCAAAGAGGGGTGTCCACGAAGGGGAAGCTAGCCGCACGCGAATCCAGAGAAGGACGACATGCATCACATGTACGGGCTTGCGGATGGCAATGGAAGGGAGAGAACGTTTTCCAGCAAGACGCGCGTGAATACTGCGACACTGTTGCTGGCCGCAATGTCGAGCAGTTGTTGTGAAATTTAAAGTAATTGAATACGCCTTGTTACTCACTTCATAACACAGCATGTACAGCGTACCGAGCAAATATGTACCTATGTGGTTGATTCTAAAATAAAAAAAAAACTTTATTTTTTTTTATTTTATGGTACCGTATTTTTAAAAATTATATGAATTTTTTTTTGTAAATGTGATAGTAGATGGGTTAATTGTCAAAAAGGTTATAGTGGTCACCAACTTTTTTTAGTTTTAAAGTTGGTGAGGGCGTTTAAAATAAAATTCAAAAATAATGGAATGATAGCTCGCTGAGGGAAAGATTTTTACTGGGATCTAAAAAGAAAACACTTCGTAAAGTATAAATTATCTTTTTAATTGCAATTATTTACTCATTAATCGATAATACAACAATTTCATTGTAACATTCTAAAACATAGCAATGTGTATTTATAATTAGTCTTAGTAACTTAAATCACAACGTTTCAGTACTAATATTGATCTTAAATTCAGCTTACTCTCTTAAAAGATATTACGGACAAACAAAATTCTTTATTTAATATTCAAGCCCTAAAACCCAACAAAAAAAAAATAATAAGAAAGAAGAAAATAAATGGCACTCCTACTTAACCAATATGATTTATCATTTTCCCTGTAACTGACTTTTCAGTCGTATTTAGAACTTTGCATCATTTTAACTGTTGTTGCTTATCTACTTCCTCCACCAAGTAACAACCTTTTCTAAGCGACTTGTGAGGTCTAATTATTTGAATGACGTCATGCCAGTCAAAGAGTTCTTCGTCATTCATTGCGGGCCACTTACAGCATTTTGATCCCTTTTTCATGCATCTTATTAAAACTCCATTATCGCATACTGAAAGGATTTCACCTGGTTAAACATCGTTATCCCATCTTCCAAGAACATGATCACCAACTTTATATTTGAAAATTTCTTTTGTTGGAGTCATTTTTTCCTTCAAAATTGTTGGTTCACTTGCTACCTCAGATTTGTTTTTTTACGTCGCGTAGCTACTGAAGTTATTCTGATATTCAAAGACTGACGAGCTTAGTAATATACGAGGGAAGTTGTTATTTTTATTTACCCGTACGCACCTTCTACTTTGTTTTGAATACCAGGTTCTGCAAATGGTGCTGGGCTAGCAGATGGCGTTTCATCCAGTAATCTGGCCAGATTTTTTGCATAAATTTGTTTTCTTTTTATTTCTATGAACTGAACTATTTAATCGCCATTGTTTCCTTTTTGTCATTTTTCTCTTAAATTCATAGCACTTACAAGCTGTACTTGGACTTTATTTTTACGATAAATATTCAAGTCTTTCTAAAGTTTTAATACAACCTTTCGTTTTTTCCCGCTTCGAATTCTATCGTATTTTTTTCTTTAATTTAGCTTCTGCTCCCATAATTTCTTATTTCTTGCCATTGTTTTCATATGGCGCCCTGAAACAAGCCAAGCAACCTTAACCCTTCTGCATTTATTAATAGATATAATTCCCTCACACAGTTCTAATTCCCTCACCAACTATTGTATGAGAGAAGGACGATGAGTGAATGACATAATTGCACAAAAGTAGCAAACATAACTTTACTTTTCCTTGCAATTGCACGATACTTTATTACCCCTAGAAAAACATACAAATATTTAATAAATGATACATAAATAAGCGCTAACCTTCTTACAATACGGTGTGAGTAAATGACAGCCGAAAATTTAAATTTGAAAAGGTTGTCCTTTAAAATATTTTTAACAAAAAAGTCCTATCACATGTTCAATTTGCCATGTTTTTTATATCAGTATTGCCAATTTGTAAAAACAATAAGGCTGCAATAAATATCATTCACAATTATCCTCCAATCCCGCTTTACACAACTGTGAGGGAATGACTAGTTTTTTAAGGACGAATTAAAAAAAAAATATATATATATATATATAGATTTTTTCCGTTTGCAGTTTTTGAATTATGTAGACATTTATGTACAGCCTTACTAATTACTATACATGAATAAACAATCAGCAGACAGTTGAAAGAATACTTTTCGAATTAGATTTTTTAATCTATTTGAATTTGGTGTTTGGGACACAATGATGGAATGATTTTTAGGGTATTTACTTGCACACATATTTTATTTTATTAATGATAGAAGCGATAAATCTGTTTAATCATTTGGCACGCATAGTGATGTAGTTTCATAAAATACTCTAAAGGCGGGTACAGACTAGAACATTTTAGCGAACAGAACAGCGAACAGTGTTCGACACATTTTACGAACAGTGTTCAGATTTCGAAAGAACATTGTTTGCGAACATTGTTCGAGGTGTGTTCCCTGTGACCCATTCCGTACTTAGCAGTGGCACGATGAGTACACAGGCGCAAGTAGCAGCAGCTGTATATATTTACATTCACTATGCGGTTAAAAAGCGAAGGAAATCTCGCCGTTGGTGGATTACAAAACTGTATGAAAGTAGGACAACATATAGTGGCTCGAACTTGTTGGCAGACTTAAGTTTTCAGTCAGTCAGTGGTCTTTACAAGAACTTTACAAGAATGCACCCATCAGATTTTGAGTGGTTGATCAATTTGATAGGAGCGAAAATTGGTAAGAGAGATACGTCGTTCAGAAAAGCAATTCCAATTACAGAAAGACTGGCATTGACATTACGTTTTTTAGCAACTGGTGATTCGTATACCAGCCTTCAGTATGTATTTAAAATTTCAAAACAGACTATCAGCACAGTTATTCCTGAAGTGTGTTCTGCTCTCATCGAAGGACTTGAGGATTACATTAAGGTAAGTATTGACTTATTCTGCGGTACTGTGTAATTGAAAGATTTATTAACGTAATTTTCTACATTTATTTATAAGAAATGACAAAGTTGTTTACACTGTGTTACAAATCATTAGGAGCACTGTAATTAAAACAAAAATATTTTATAAGAGATCGTGAATAATGAAATCATCATTATCAAACGTCAAGGTAGGTGATCCTGCTGAAGGACACGGGGTTGTAGGGTTGGACAATACAGTGTTTGACTGCATAACAGAGTTGTCCGATGGAAAATGACATGGATAGTGTGGTTGTATAAAATTCTGAGTGTTATTGTAGAAACCCCTGTTAGCGCGAAGGAAAATACCCATAATGTCATTTTCAATTGTACATCTAGTATCAACGTTGTACTGTCTCAACTTAGATGCGACCAAATTTCCAAAATGTTCGCACTCATCGTTAAGCTGACTCGCGGTGGACGACAATATATGAAAGGCTTTGTCCAGACGTGCATCTTCGACTCGCTGCTTCTTCTTTTTCGGTACAGTTTCCTGTGCTGATTCTCCAACTGCACCACATTCTACGTCTCTCTCTTCGCTTTCTACTCGCATCTGAAAAATGTCATAATAAGTAATTATAAATAAATTATCGTTTGAGCCAAATAATGTTTCACTGGTTTTATAGCTACATCGTTTAAATTGTTATTACACCACACAACAGTAATTCTTGCATTTTGCAAAATTTCAAGTCAAATACGTGTGTATAATAATGTTTCTGCGTCCCCTTCATTGGACTAGTTGCC
This sequence comes from Bacillus rossius redtenbacheri, assembly GCF_032445375.1. Taxonomy (NCBI): domain Eukaryota; kingdom Metazoa; phylum Arthropoda; class Insecta; order Phasmatodea; family Bacillidae; genus Bacillus; species Bacillus rossius. The sequence goes on from NC_086331.1 coordinate 20,047,459, forward strand.
ACTGAGTTAGGCAGAAACATAAACATGTAAATGAAATAAATGGGATAAATGTCAAAGGAGAATTATAACAACCGGTCGTTACATGTGGTTCTGAATATATCTGTTACAGATTCCTACTACTGAAGAAGAATGGGCGGCAGTAGCAAGAGAATTTGAAAGCAAGTGGCATTTCCCACATTGTGTAGGCGCGCTCGACGGTAAACACGTTGTATTACAGTCACCTATGAATAGTGGAAGCGAGTACATAAACTACAAAGGATTTTTCAGTATAGTACTTTTTGCTTTGGTAGATGCCAATTACAATTTCTTATTTGTAGATGTGGGATGCCGAGGCCGAATATCGGATGGTGGCGTATTTGCAAATTCTGAGCTGGGCAAAAGGATTGCATCGAACTCATTGCATCTTCCTCCCGCCGCCCCATTGAGGAACAGAAACACAGATATCCCATATTTTTTTATTGGGGATGAAGCATTTCCTTTGTCGGGCAACCTTATGAAGGTATATGCTGGTTATCATCGTAAAGGGACAAAGGAACGGATTTTTAACTACAGGTTGTGCAGTACTCGCAGGGTTGTGGAAAACGTGTTCGGCATTGCATCTTCAGTTTTTCGCGTGCTGAGGAAACCTCTTCTCTTAGAACCACAAAATGCTGAGCGAGTTGTAATGACTGTTGCCTTGCTTCACAATTTCTTGAGAAAAAGACCAGAATCTGCTACAGTTTACACACCCCCGGGAACATTTGATAATGAAGAAGCGGGAGACGTAATACACGGGCGTTGGAGGGATGATGGTACAGATATGGGTTCGTTGTTGCCAGTTACAAGGGTTCCCCGCAGATCAAAGAATGCGGTACTTGACGTAAGGGAAGAGTTGGCGGAGTATTTTACACGAGAAGGGAAAGTAACGTGGCAAGATGAATATGCTTAGTATGAACGTTTGGTACCAAGCAACTTGTACTTACCGTCGAAATTGTCTTTCTTGGTTTATTTTTGTCCAGCAAGAAACGTAGACTTTCGAAAGCGAACCAGGAACTTCTGTACATTTCGTCAGTTCCTGTAACAAATTACTGTTTGTAGAACAATTTGTGCGACTTAAAATTTTGTTTACGTAATCAAAATGTACTAATGTTTTAAAAGAATCCACTTTACAAAATAAAACTGAAATGAACCCACCTTTTCCAGTTCCAGCAGTGTCTTTCATTTTCTTCCTCTCCCTTCTTAATGCTGATAGCAAACTCTCCATTTTCTTCTTACATTCGTCCACATCTCTGTCCATTTCGGCCCCGATTTCTTCCCACGCGTCTTGTTTTCTAATTTTGTTGAAATGATTAACATTGTTTGGGTCCCATATCACTGTTTGTTGTTTATACAAATCTATCAGTTTTATTTGATCTTCCTTGGACCACTCCATTCTCATATAACAAAAGAGTCACGCACCGCTACTAACTCCGTGAAGACAACACCGCTCCACGTCGACAACTGAATGTTCGCAGGAAGTGTTCGCAGCGACGTCCAGACTGTTATCCGAGCCACGGCGAACATCCTTTGATGTGACGGGCAAAAACCGACAAATATCGGATCGCAACCGAACAAACAACCGAACATTTTTTGTTACGGGGAAATGTTCGTTTTCCCGTCCACATTGGTTGCAAACATGTTCGCGAACAATGTTCTGTCCGTTGAAATGTTCTAGTCTGTACCCGCCCTAACGTAACGATAACTCACGATCCCGTTTCACATAAACTAGCAAGGACATAAATTTCGATAATTATTTTTATAATCAGCCATGTATTGTCTATCATTCCCACCAATGAAAGCAAATAGCAGGCAAAGAGGTTCTATTCCCTCTACCTCCCAAACGAAATGAAATTCTGCGTACAATCCTAGATGGTGCTTGTTTAGTGGTGTATGTACCACAACGTTTTGAACAGTATGTAGAAGACATACAGTATTGAATCAATCTGGTCTGTTTATGATATGTTGAAAATCACATGCATGCAGTCGGTTGCACATTTGGTGTGCAGAGCTTCTGCAAAAACCACGCAATTTGAAAACTGATCCAGTTATCCAGTGTAACCTGTTTACGAAAAACATTTAAGAATATGCTAAGTTTTTTTCAGCATTTAGTTTTCAAACAGTATTTTAGGAGAGGGAAAAGACTACAAACTATGTTTTTAAAATAATATTTAGGCTTGAAACACCCGTGCAGATTTTAGAAAGCAATCAAGGGATTTTAATTAAACCTTTATCTTAATTACTCCGCCATGTATAAAGTTACGGTTATCGTTCAAATCTCATAGTTTCCCTATGCACGATGAGAAAACTGCGCGCCAGTCCAGAGCCTTCCGCATAGTGTCGATACCACCAGCAAGCGTCGCTCGTATCATCCCTCCTCATCAACAAAAATACACCTTAAACGTCCCCTGTTTTTTCTCAGGGGTCAGAGATATGTGATTGTTACCTTGTTCCTCCAGATGACGGTGACCCGCTCGTGCACCATCGTCGTGTTGGAGCACCGACTGCAGTCCCCTCCATACTGCTGCTGCTGCTGCTGCTGCTGCTGCTGCTGCCCTCCAGGTGAGTGCCGTCTCACTGGCCGCGGACTGCAACTCCCCTGCCCTCCAGGCGAGTGCCGTCTCACTGGCCGCGGACTGCAACTCCCCTGCCCTCCAGGTGAAAGCCGTCACACTGGCCGCGGACTGCAACTCCCCTGCCCTCCAGGTGAGTGCCGTCTCACTGGCCGCGGACTGCAACTCCCCTGCCCTCCAGGTGAGTGCCGTCACACTGGCCGCGGACTGCAACTCCCCTGCCCTCCAGGTGAGTGCCGTCACACTGGCCGCGGACTGCAACTCCCCTGCCCTCCAGGTGAGTGCCGTCTCACTGGCCGCGGACTGCAACTCCCCTGCCCTCCAGGTGAGTGCCGTCTCACTGGCCGCGGACTGCAACTCCCCTGCCCTCCAGGTGAGTGCCGTCACACTGGCCGCGGACTGCAACTCCCCTGCCCTCCAGGTGAGTGCCGTCTCACTGGCCGCGGACTGCAACTCCCCTGCCCTCCAGGTGAGTGCCGTCTCACTGGCCGCGGACTGCAACTCCCCTGCCCTCCAGGCGAGTGCCGTCTCACTGGCCGCGGACTGCAACTCCCCTGCCCTCCAGGTGAGTGCCGTCACACTGGCCGCGGACTGCAACTCCCCTGCCCACCAGGCGAGTGCCGTCTCACTGGCCGCGGACTGCAACTCCCCTGCCCTCCAGGTGAGTGCCGTCACACTGGCCGCGGACTGCAACTCCCCTGCCCTCCAGGCGAGTGCCGTCACACTGGCCGCGGACTGCAACTCCCCTGCCCTCCAGGTGAGTGCCGTCACACTGGCCGCGGACTGCAACTCCCCTGCCCACCAGGTGAGTGCCGTCACACTGGCCGCGGACTGCAACTCCCCTGCCCTCCAGGCGAGTGCCGTCTCACTGGCCGCGGACTGCAACTCCCCTGCCCTCCAGGTGAGTGCCGTCACACTGGCCGCGGACTGCAACTAACCTGCCCTCCAGGCGAGTGCCGTCTCACTGGCCGCGGACTGCAACTCCCCTGCCCTCCAGGCGAGTGCCGTCACACTGGCCGCGGACTGCAACTCCCCTGCCCACCAGGCGAGTGCCGTCTCACTGGCCGCGGACTGCAACTCCCCTGCCCTCCAGGCGAGTGCCGTCACACTGGCCGCGGACTGCAACTCCCCTGCCCTTCAGGTGAGTGCCGTCACACTGGCCGCGGACTGCAACTCCCCTGCCCTCCAGGGGAGTGCCGTCACACTGGCCGCGGACTGCAACTCCCCTGCCCTCCAGGCGAGTGCCGTCTCACTGGCCGCGGACTGCAACTCCCCTGCCCTCCAGGCGAGTGCCGTCACACTGGCCGCGGACTGCAACTCCCCTGCCCTCCAGGCGAGTGCCGTCTCACTGGCCGCGGACTGCAACTCCCCTGCCCTCCAGGTGAGTGCCGTCACACTGGCCGCGGACTGCAACTCCCCTGCCCTCCAGGTGAGTGCCGTCACACTGGCCGCGGACTGCAACTCCCCTGCCCTTCAGGTGAGTGCCGTCACACTGGCCGCGGACTGCAACTCCCCTGCCCTCCAGGTGAGTGCCGTCACACTGGCCGCGGACTGCAACTCCCCTGCCCTCCAGGTGAGTGCCGTCACACTGGCCGCGGACTGCAACTCCCCTGCCCTCCAGGTGAGTGCCGCCACACTGGCCGCGGACTGCAACTCCCCTGCCCTCCAGGTGAGTGCCGTCACACTGGCCGCGGACTGCAACTCCCCTGCCCTCCAGGGGAGTGCCGTCACACTGGCCGCGGACTGCAACTCCCCTGCCCTCCAGGCGAGTGCCGTCACACTGGCCGCGGACTGCAACTCCCCTGCCCTCCAGGCGAGTGCCGTCTCACTGGCCGCGGACTTCAACTCCCCTGCCCTCCAGGCGTGTGCCGTCACATTGGCCGCGGACTGCAACTCCCCTGCCCTCCAGGCGAGTGCCGTCACATTGGCCGCGGACTGCAACTCCCCTGCCCTCCAGGTGAGTGCCGTCACATTGGCCGCGGACTGCAACTCCCCTGCCCTACAGGCGAGTGCCGAATCACTGGCCGCGGACTGCAACTCCCCTGCCCTCCAGGCGAGTGCCGTCACACTGGCCGCGGACTGCAACTCCCCTGCCCTCCAGGCGAGTGCCGTCACACTGGCCGCGGACTGCCACTCCCCTGCCCTCCAGGTGAGTGCCGTCAGACAGGCCGCGGACTGCAACTCCCCTGCCCTTCAGGCGAGTGCCGTCTCACCGCCGCGGACTGCAACTCCCCTGCCCACCAGGTGAGTGCCGTCACACTGGCCGCGGACTGCAACTCCCCTGCCCTCCAGGTGAGTTCCGTCACACTGGCCGCGGACTGCAACTCCCCTGCCCCCCAGGCGAGTGCCGTCAGACAGGCCGCGGACTGCAACTCCCCTGCCCTTCAGGCGAGTGCCGTCTCACTGGCCGCGGACTGCAACTCCCCTGCCCTCCAGGTGAGTGCTGGCCGCGGACTGCAACTCCCCTGCCCTCCAGGTGAGTGCTGGCCGCGGACTGCAACTCCCCTGCCCTCCAGGCGAGTGCCGTCACACTGGCCGCGGACTGCAACTCCCCTGCCCTCCAGGCGAGTGCCGTCACACTGGCCGCGGACTGCAACTCCCCTGCCCTCCAGGTGAGTGCTGGCCGCGGACTGCAACTCCCCTGCCCTCCTGGTGAGTGCTGGCCGTGGACTGCAACTCCCCTGCCCTCCAGGCGAGTGACGTCTCACTGGCCGCGAACTGCAACTCCCCTGCCCTCCAGGCGAGTGCCGTCACACTGGCCGCGGACTGCAACTCCCCTGCCCTCCAGGCGAGTGACGTCTCACTGGCTTCGGACAGCAACTCCCCTGCCCTCCAGGTGAGTGCCGTCAGACAGGCCGCGGACTGCAACTCCCCTGCCCTTCAGGCGAGTGGCGTCTCACCGCCGCGGACTGCAACTCCCCTGCCCACCAGGTGAGTGCCGTCACACTGGCCGCGGACTGCAACTCCCCTGCCCTCCAGGTGAGTTCCGTCACACTGGCCGCGGACTGCAACTCCCCTGCCCTCCAGGCGAGTGCCGTCAGACAGGCCGCGGACTGCAACTCCCCTGCCCTTCAGGCGAGTGCCGTCTCACTGGCCGCGGACTGCAACTCCCCTGCCCTCCAGGCGAGTGCCGTCACACTGGCCGCGGACTGCAACTCCCCTGCCCTTCAGGCGAGTGCTGGCCGCGGACTGCAACTCCCCTGCCCTCCAGGCGAGTGCCGTCACACTGGCCGCGGACTGCAACTCCCCTGCCCTCCTGGTGAGTGCCGTCAGACAGGCCGCGGACTGCAACTCCCCTGCCCTTCAGGCGAGTGCCGTCAGACAGGCCGCGGACTGCAACTCCCTTGCCCTACAGGCGAGTGCCGTCAGACAGGCCGCGGACTGCAACTCCCCTGCCCTTCAGGCGAGTGCCGTCTCACTGGCCGCGGACTGCAACTCCCCTGCCCTCCAGGTGAGTGCTGGCCGCGGACTGCAACTCCCCTGCCCTCCAGGTGAGTGCTGGCCGCGGACTGCAACTCCCCTGCCCTCCAGGCGAGTGCCGTCACACTGGCCGCGGACTGCAACTCCCCTGCCCTCCAGGCGAGTGCCGTCACACTGGCCGCGGACTGCAACTCCCCTGCCCTTCAGGCGAGTGCCGTCAGACAGGCCGCGGACTGCAACTCCCCTGCCCTCCAGGTGAGTGCTGGCCGCGGACTGCAACTCCCCTGCCCTCCAGGCGAGTGCCGTCACACTGGCCGCGGACTGCAACTCCCCTGCCCTCCAGGCGAGTGCCGTCACACTGGCCGCGGACTGCAACTCCCCTGCCCTTCAGGCGAGTGCCGTCAGACAGGCCGCGGACTGCAACTCCCCTGCCCTCCAGGTGAGTGCTGGTCGCGGACTGCAACTCCCCTGCCCTCCAGGCGAGTGCCGTCACACTGGCCGCGGACTGCAACTCCCCTGCCCTCCAGGTGAGTGCCGTCAGACAGGCCGCGGACTGCAACTCCCCTGCCCTTCAGGCGAGTGCCGTCAGACAGGCCGCGGACTGCAACTCCCCTGCCCACCAGGCGAGTGCCGTCAGACAGGCCGCGGACTGCAACTCCCCTGCCCTTCAGGCGAGTGCCGTCTCACTGGCCGCGGACTGCAACTCCCCTGCCCTCCAGGTGAGTGCTGGCCGCGGACTGCAACTCCCCTGCCCTCCAGGCGAGTGCCGTCACACTGGCCGCGGACTGCAACTCCCCTGCCCTTCAGGCGAGTGCCGTCAGACTAGCCGCGGACTGCAAATCCCCTGCCCTCCAGGTGAGTGCTGGCCGCGGACTGCAACTCCCCTGCCCTCCAGGCGAGTGCCGTCACACTGGCCGCGGACTGCAACTCCCCTGCCCTCCAGGCGAGTGCCGTCACACTGGCCGCGGACTGCAACTCCCCTGCCCTCCAGGCGAGTGCCGTCTCACTGGCCGCAGACTGCAACTCCCCTGCCCTCCAGGTGAGTGCCGTCACACTGGCCGCGGACTGCAACTCCCCTGCCCTTCAGGTGAGTGCCGTCACACTGGCCGCGGACTGAAACTCCCCTGCCCTCCAGGGGAGTGCCGTCACACTGGCCGCGGACTGCAACTCCCCTGCCCTCCAGGCGAGTGCCGTCACACTGGCCGCGGACTGCAACTCCCCTGCCCTCCAGGCGAGTGCCGTCTTACTGGCCGCGGACTGCAACTCCCCTGCCTGCAGGCGAGTGCCGTCTCACCGCCGCGGACTGCAACTCCCCTGCCCACCAGGTGAGTGCCGTCACACTGGCCGCGGACTGCAACTCCCCTGCCCTCCAGGTGAGTTCCGTCACTTTGGCCGCGGACTGCAACTCCCCTGCCCTCCAGGCGAGTGCCGTCAGACAGGCCGCGGACTGCAACTCCCCTGCCCTTCAGGCGAGTGCCGTCTCACCGCCGCGGACTGCAACTCCCCTGCCCACCAGGTGAGTGCCGTCACACTGGGCGCGGACTGCAACTCCCCTGCCCTCCAGGCGAGTGCCGTCACACTGGCCGCGGACTGCAACTCATCTGCCCTCCAGGCGAGTGACGTCTCACTGGCTGCGGACAGCAACTCCTTTGCCCTCCAGGTGAGTGCCGTCAGACAGGCCGCGGACTGCAACTCCCCTGCCCTTCAGGCGAGTGCCGTCTCACCGCCGCGGACTGCAACTCCCCTGCCCACCAGGTGAGTGCCGTCACACTGGCCGCGGACTGCAACTCCCCTGCCCTCCAGGTGAGTTCCGTCACACTGGCCGCGGACTGCAACTCCCCTGCCCTCCAGGCGAGTGCCGTCAGACAGGCCGCGGACTGCAACTCCCCTGCCCTTCAGGCGAGTGCCGTCTCACTGGCCGCGGACTGCAACTCCCCTGCCCTCCAGGTGAGTGCTGGCCGCGGACTGCAACTCCCCTGCCCTCCAGGCGAGTGCCGTCACACTGGCCGCGGACTGCAACTCCCCTGCCCTCCAGGTGAGTGCCGTCAGACAGGCCGCGGACTGCAACTCCCCTGCCCTTCAGGCGAGTGCCGTCAGACAGGCCGCGGACTGCAACTCCCCTGCCCTCCAGGCGAGTGCTGTCAGACAGGCCGCGGACTGCAACTCCTCTGCCCTTCAGGCGAGTGCCGTCTCACTGGCCGCGGACTGCAACTCCCCTGCCCTCCAGGTGAGTGCTGGCCGCGGACTGCAACTCCCCTGCCCTCCAGGTGAGTGCTGGCCGCGGACTGCAACTCCCCTGCCCTCCAGGCGAGTGCCGTCACATTGGCCGCGGACTGCAACTCCCCTGCCCTCCAGGCGAGTGCCGTCACACTGGCCGCGGACTGCAACTCCCCTGCCCTTCAGGCGAGTGCCGTCAGACAGGTCGCGGACTGCAACTCCCCTGCCCTCCAGGCGAGTGCCGTCTCACTGGCCGCGGACTGCAACTCCCCTGCCCTCCAGGCGAGTGCCGTCACACTGGCCGCAAACTGCAACTCCCCTGCCCTCCAGGCGAGTGCCGTCACACTGGCCGCGGACTGCAACTCCCCTGCCCTTCAGGCGAGTGCCGTCAGACAGGCCGCGGACTGCAACTCCCCTGCCCTCCAGGTGAGTGCTGGCCGCGGACTGCAACTCCCCTGCCCTCCAGGTGAGTGCTGGCCGCGGACTGCAACTCCCCTGCCCTCCAGGCGAGTGCCGTCACACTGGCCGCGGACTGCAACTCCCCTGCCCTCCAGGTGAGTGCCGTCAGACAGGCCGCGGAATGCAACTCCCCTGCCCTTCAGGCGAATGCCGTCAGACAGGCCGCGGACTGCAACTCCCCTGCCCTCCAGGCGAGTGCCGTCAGACAGGCCGCGGACTGCAACTCCCCTGCCCTTCAGGCGAGTGCCGTCTAACTGGCCGCGGACTGCAACTCCCCTGCCCTCCAGGTGAGTGCTGGCCGCGGACTGCAACTCCCCTGCCCTTCAGGTGAGTGCTGGCCGCGGACTGCAACTCCCCTGCCCTCCAGGCGAGTGCCGTCACACTGGCCGCGGACTGCAACTCCCCTGCCCTCCAGGCGAGTGCCGTCACACTGGCCGCGGACTGCAACTCCCCTGCCCTTCAGGCGAGTGCCGTCAGACAGGCCGCGGACTGCAACTCCCCTGCCCTCCAGGTGAGTGCTGGCCGCGGACTGCAACTCCCCTGCCCTCCAGGCGAGTGCCGTCACACTGGCCGCGGACTGCAACCCCCCTGCCCTCCAGGCGAGTGCCGTCACACTGGCCGCGGACTGCAACTCCCCTGCCCTTCAGGCGAGTGCCGTCAGACAGGCCGTGGACTGCAACTCCCCTGCCCTCCAGGTGAGTGCTGGCCGCGGACTGCAACTCCCCTGCCCTCCAGGTGAGTGCTGGCCGCGGACTGCAACTCCCCTGCCCTCCAGGCGAGTGCCGTCACACTGGCCGCGGACTGCAACTCCCCTGCCCTCCAGGCGAGTGCCGTCACACTGGCCGCGGACTGCAACTCCCCTGCCCTCCAGGCGAGTGACGTCTCACTGGCCGCGGACTGCAACTCCCCTGCCCTCCAGGTGAGTGCCGTCTCACTGGCCGCGGACTGCAAATCCCCTGCCCTCCAGGCGATTGCCGTCTCACTGGCCGCGGACTTCAACTCCCCTGCCCTCCAGGTGAGTGCCGTCACACTGGCCGCAGACTGCAACTCCCCTGCCCTCCAGGTGGGACTGGCCGCGGACTGCAACTCCCCTGCCCACCAAGGCGAGTGCCGTCACACTGGCCGCGGACTGCAACGCCCCTTCCCTCCAGGTGAGTGCCGTCTCACTGGCCGTGGACTGCAACTCCCCTGCCCTCCAGGCGAGTGCCGTCTCACTGGCCGCGGACTGCAACTCCCCTGCCCTCCAGGTGAGTGCCGTCACACTGGCCGCAGACTGCAACTCCCCTGCCCTCCAGGTGGGACTGGCCGCGGACTGCAACTCCCCTGCCCCCCAAGGCGAGTGCCGTCACACTGGCCGCGGACTGCAACTCCCCTGCCTTCCAGGTGAGTGCCGTCTCACTGGCCGCGGACTGCAACTCCCCTGCCCTCCAGGCGAGTGCCGTCACACTGGCCGCAAACTGCAACTCCCCTGCTCTCCAGGCGAGTGCCGTCTCACTGGCCGCCGACTGCAACTAACCTGCCCTCCAGGTGAGTGCAGTCACACTGGCCGCGGACTGCAACTAACCTGCCCTTCAGGCGAGTGCCGTCTCACAGGCCGCGGACTGCAACTAACCTGCCCTTCAGGTGAGTGCAGTCTCACTGGCCGCGGACTGCAACTCCCCTGCCCTCCAGGCGAGTGCCGTCTCACTGGCCGCGGACTGCAAATCCATTGCCCTCCAGGCGAGTGCCGTCACACTGGCCGCGGACTGCAACTCCCCTGCCCTCCAGTCGAGTGCCGTCTCACTGGCCGCGGACTGCAACTCCCCTGCCCTCCAGGCGAGTGCCGTCACACTGGCCGCGGACTGCAACTCCCCTGCCCTCCAGGCGAGTGCCGTCTCACTGGCCGCGGACTGCAACTCCCCTGCCCTTCAGGTGAGTGCCGTAACACTGGCCGCGGACTGCAACTCCCCTGCCCTCCAGGCGAGTGCCGTCTACTGGCCGCGGACTGCAACTCTCCTGCCCTTCAGGCGAGTGCCATCACACTGGCCGCGGACTGCAACTCCCCTGCCCTCCAGGCGAGTGCCGTCACACTGGCAGCGGACTGCAACTCCCCTGCCCTTCAGGCGAGTGCCGTCACACTGGCCGCGGACTGCAACTAACCTGCCCTCCAGGTGAGTGCAGTCTCACTGGCCGCGGACTGCAACTCCCCTGCCCTTCAGGCGAGTGCCGTCACACTGGCCGCGGACTGCAACTCCCCTGCCCTCCTGGCGAGTGCCGTCTCACTGGCCGCGGACTACAACTCTCCTGCCCTTCAGGCGAGTGCCGTCACACTGGCCGCGGACTGCAACTCCCCTGCCCTCCAGGCGAGTGCCGTCACACTGGCCGCGGACTGCAACTCCCCTGCCCTCCAGGCGAGTGCCGTCTCACTGGCCGCTGACTGCAACTCCCCTGCCCTCCAGGCGAGACCGTCACACTGGCCGCGGACTGCAACTCCCCTGCCCTCCAGGCGAGTGCCGTCTCACTGGCCGCGGACTGCAACTCCCCTGCCCTCCAGGCGAGTGCCGTCTCACTGGCCGCGGACTGCAACTCCCCTGCCCTCCAGGCGAGTGCCGTCTCACTGGCCGCGGACTGCAACTAACCTGCCCTTCAGGCGAGTGCCGTCACACTGGCCGCGGACTGCAACTCCCCTGCCCTCCAGGCGAGTGCCGTCTTACTGGCCGCGGACTGCAACTAACCTGCCCTCCAGGCGAGTGCCGTCTCACTGGCCGCGGACTGCAACTCCCCTGCCCTCCAGGTGAGTGCCGTCTCACTGGCCGCGGACTGCAACTAACCTGCCATCCAGGTGACTGCCGTCTCACTGGCCGCGGACTGCAACTCCCCTGCCCTCCAGGTGAGTGCCGTAACACTGGCCGCGGACTGCAACTCCCCTGCCCTCCAGGTGAGTGCCGTCTCACTGGCCGCGGACTGCAACTCCCCTGCCCTCCAGGCGAGTGCCGTCACACTGGCCGCGGACTGCAACTCCCCTGCCCTTCAGGCGAGTGCCGTCACACTGGCCGCGGACTGCAACTAACCTGCCCTCCAGGCGTGTGCCGTCTCACTGGCCGCGGACTGCAACTCCCCTGCCCTCCAGGTGAGTGCCGTCTCACTGGCCGCGGACTGTAACTAACCTGCCCTCCAGGTGACTGCCGTCTCACTGGCCGCGGACTGCAACTCCCCTGCCCTCCAGGCGTGTGCCGTCTCACTGGCCGCTGACTGCAACTCCCCTGCCCTCCAGGCGTGTGTCGTCTCACTGGCCGCGGACTGCAACTAACCTGCCCTTCAGGCGAGTGCCGTCACACTGGCCGCGGACTACAACTCCCCTGCCCTCCAGGCGTGTGCCGTCTCACTGGCCGCGGACTGCAACTCCCCTGCCCTCCAGGCGTGTGCCGTCTCACTGGCCGCGGACTGCAACTCCCCTGCCCTCCAGGCGTGTGTCGTCTCACTGGCCGCGGACTGCAACTAACCTGCCCTTCAGGGGAGTGCCGTCTCACTGGCCGCGGACTGCAACTCCCCTGCCCTCCAGGCGTGTGCCGTCTCACTGGCCGCGGACTGCAACTCCCCTGCCCTCCAGGCGAGTGACGTCTCACTGGCCGCGGACTGCAACTCCCCTGCCCTCCAGGTGAGTGCCGTCTCACTGGCCGCGGACTGCAAATCCCCTGCCCTCCAGGCGATTGCCGTCTCACTGGCCGCGGACTTCAACTCCCCTGCCCTCCAGGTGAGTGCCGTCACACTGGCCGCAGACTGCAACTCCCCTGCCCTCCAGGTGGGACTGGCCGCGGACTGCAACTCCCCTGCCCACCAAGGCGAGTGCCGTCACACTGGCCGCGGACTGCAACGCCCCTTCCCTCCAGGTGAGTGCCGTCTCACTGGCCGTGGACTGCAACTCCCCTGCCCTCCAGGCGAGTGCCGTCTCACTGGCCGCGGACTGCAACTCCCCTGCCCTCCAGGTGAGTGCCGTCACACTGGCCGCAGACTGCAACTCCCCTGCCCTCCAGGTGGGACTGGCCGCGGACTGCAACTCCCCTGCCCCCCAAGGCGAGTGCCGTCACACTGGCCGCGGACTGCAACTCCCCTGCCTTCCAGGTGAGTGCCGTCTCACTGGCCGCGGACTGCAACTCCCCTGCCCTCCAGGCGAGTGCCGTCACACTGGCCGCACCTGCAACTCCCCTGCTCTCCAGGCGAGTGCCGTCTCACTGGCCGCGGACTGCAACTAACCTGCCCTCCAGGTGAGTGCAGTCACACTGGCCGCGGACTGCAACTAACCTGCCCTTCAGGCGAGTGCCGTCTCACAGGCCGCGGACTGCAACTAACCTGCCCTCCAGGTGAGTGCAGTCTCACTGGCCGCGGACTGCAACTCCCCTGCCCTCCAGGCGAGTGCCGTCTCACTGGCCGCGGACTGCAACTACCCTGCCCTCCAGGCGAGTGCCGTCACACTGGCCGCGGACTGCAACTCCCCTGCCCTCCAGTCGAGTGCCGTCTCACTGGCCGCGGACTGCAACTCCCCTGCCCTCCAGGCGAGTGCCGTCACACTGGCCGCGGACTGCAACTCCCCTGCCCTCCAGGCGAGTGCCGTCTCACTGGCCGCGGACTGCAACTCCCCTGCCCTTCAGGTGAGTGCCGTAACACTGGCCGCGGACTGCAACTCCCCTGCCCTCCAGGCGAGTGCCGTCTACTGGCCGCGGACTGCAACTCTCCTGCCCTTCAGGCGAGTGCCATCACACTGGCCGCGGACTGCAACTCCCCTGCCCTCCAGGCGAGTGCCGTCACACTGGCAGCGGACTGCAACTCCCCTGCCCTTCAGGCGAGTGCCGTCACACTGGCCGCGGACTGCAACTAACCTGCCCTCCAGGTGAGTGCAGTCTCACTGGCCGCGGACTGCAACTCCCCTGCCCTTCAGGCGAGTGCCGTCACACTGGCCGCGGACTGCAACTCCCCTGCCCTCCTGGCGAGTGCCGTCTCACTGGCCGCGGACTACAACTCTCCTGCCCTTCAGGCGAGTGCCGTCACACTGGCCGCGGACTGCAACTCCCCTGCCCTCCAGGCGAGTGCCGTCACACTGGCCGCGGACTGCAACTCCCCTGCCCTCCAGGCGAGTGCCGTCTCACTGGCCGCTGACTGCAACTCCCCTGCCCTCCAGGCGAGACCGTCACACTGGCCGCGGACTGCAACTCCCCTGCCCTCCAGGCGAGTGCCGTCTCACTGGCCGCGGACTGCAACTCCCCTGCCCTCCAGGCGAGTGCCGTCTCACTGGCCGCGGACTGCAACTCCCCTGCCCTCCAGGCGAGTGCCGTCTCACTGGCCGCGGACTGCAACTAACCTGCCCTTCAGGCGAGTGCCGTCACACTGGCCGCGGACTGCAACTCCCCTGCCCTCCAGGCGAGTGCCGTCTCACTGGCCGCGGACTGCAACTAACCTGCCCTCCAGGCGAGTGCCGTCTCACTGGCCGCGGACTGCAACTCCCCTGCCCTCCAGGTGAGTGCCGTCTCACTGGCCGCGGACTGCAACTAACCTGCCATCCAGGTGACTGCCGTCTCACTGGCCGCGGACTGCAACTCCCCTGCCCTCCAGGTGAGTGCCGTAACACTGGCCGCGGACTGCAACTCCCCTGCCCTCCAGGTGAGTGCCGTCTCACTGGCCGCGGACTGCAACTCCCCTGCCCTCCAGGCGAGTGCCGTCACACTGGCCGCGGACTGCAACTCCCCTGCCCTTCAGGCGAGTGCCGTCACACTGGCCGCGGACTGCAACTAACCTGCCCTCCAGGCGAGTGCCGTCTCACTGGCCGCGGACTGCAACTCCCCTGCCCTCCAGGTGAGTGCCGTCTCACTGGCCGCGGACTGCAACTAACCTGCCCTCCAGGTGACTGCCGTCTCACTGGCCGCGGACTGCAACTCCCCTGCCCTCCAGGCGTGTGCCGTCTCACTGGCCGCTGACTGCAACTCCCCTGCCCTCCAGGCGTGTGTCGTCTCACTGGCCGCGGACTGCAACTAACCTGCCCTTCAGGCGAGTGCCGTCACACTGGCCGCGGACTACAACTCCCCTGCCCTCCAGGCGTGTGCCGTCTCACTGGCCGCGGACTGCAACTCCCCTGCCCTCCAGGCGTGTGCCGTCTCACTGGCCGCGGACTGCAACTCCCCTGCCCTCCAGGCGTGTGTCGTCTCACTGGCCGCGGACTGCAACTAACCTGCCCTTCAGGGGAGTGCCGTCTCACTGGCCGCGGACTGCAACTCCCCTGCCCTCCAGGCGTGTGCCGTCTCACTGGCCGCGGACTGCAACTCCCCTGCCCTCCAGGCGTGTGCCGTCTCACTGGCCGCGGACTGCAACTCCCCTGCCCTCCAGGCGTGTGCCGTCTCACTGGCCGCGGACTGCAACTCCCCTGCCCTCCAGGCGTGTGTCGTCTCACTGGCCGCTGACTGCAACTCCCCTGCCCTCCAGGCGAGTGCCGTCTCACTGGCCGCGGACTGCAACTAACCTGCCCTCCAGGTGAGTGCAGTGTCACTGGCCGCGGACTGCAACTCCCCTGCCCTCCAGGCGTGTGCCGTCTCACTGGCCGCGGACTGCAACTCCCCTGCCCTCCAGGTGTTTGCAGTCTCACTGGCCGCGGACTGCAACTCCCCTGCCCTCCAGGCGTGTGCCGTCTCACTGGCCGCGGACTGCAACTCCCCTGCCCTCCAGGCGTGTGTCGTCTCACTGGCCGCTGACTGCAACTCCCCTGCCCTCCAGGCGAGTGCTGTCTCACTGGCCGCGGACTGCAACTCCCCTGCCCTCCAGGCGTGTGTCGTCTCACTGGCCGCTGACTGCAACTCCCCTGCCCTCCAGGCGAGTGCCGTCTCACTGGCCGCGGACTGCAACTCCCCTGCCCTCCAGGTGAGTGCAGTCTCACTGGCCGCGGACTGCAACTCCCCTGCCCTCCAGGCGTGTGTCGTCTCACTGGCCGCGGACTGCAACTCCCCTGCCCTCCAGGTGAGTGCAGTCTCACTGGCCGCGGACTGCAACTCCCCTGCCCTCCAGGCGTGTGTCGTCTCACTGGCCGCTGACTGCAACTCCCCTGCCCTCCAGGCGAGTGCCGTCTCACTGGCCGCGGACTGCAACTAACCTGCCCTCCAGGTGAGTGCAGTGTCACTGGCCGCGGACTGCAACTCCCCTGCCCTCCAGGCGTGTGCCGTCTCACTGGCCGCGGACTGCAACTCCCCTGCCCTCCAGGTGAGTGCAGTCTCACTGGCCGCGGACTGCAACTCCCCTGCCCTCCAGGCGTGTGCCGTCTCACTGGCCGCGGACTGCAACTCCCCTGCCCTCCAGGCGTGTGCCGTCTCACTGGCCGCGGACTGCAACTCCCCTGCCCTCCAGGCGAGTGCCGTCTCACTGGCCGCGGATTGCAACTCCCCTGCCCTCCAGGTGAGTGCAGTCTCACTGGCCGCGGACTGCAACTCCCCTGCCCTCCAGGTGAGTGCCGTCACACTGGCCGCGGACTGCAACTAACCTGCCATCCAGGTGACTGCCGTCTCACTGGCCGCGGACTGCAACTAACCTGCCATCCAGGTGACTGCCGTCTCACTGGCCGCGGACTGCAACTCCCCTGCCCTCCAGGCGTGTGCCGTCTCACTTGCCGCGGACTGCAACTCCCCTGCCCTCCAGGCGAGTGCCGTCACACTGGCCGCGGACTGCAACTAACCTGCCATCGAGGTGACTGCCGTCTCACTGGCCGCGGACTGCAACTAACCTGCCATCCAGGTGACTGCCGTCTCACTGGCCGCGGACTGCAACTCCCCTGCCCTCCAGGCGTGTGCCGTCTCACTTGCCGCGGACTGCAACTAACCTGCCATCCAGGTGACTGCCGTCTCACTGGCCGCAGACTGCAACTCCCCTGCCCTCCAGGCGTGTGCCGTCTCACTGGCCGCGGACTGCAACTCCCCTGCCCTGCAGGCGTGTGCCGTCTCACTTGCCGCGGACTGCATCTAACCTGCCATCCAGGTGACTGCCGTCTCACTGGCCGTGGACTGCAACTCCCCTGCCCTCCAGGCGTGTGCCGTCTCACTGGCCGCGGACTGCAACTCCCCTGCCCTCCAGGCGTGTGCCGTCTCACTTGCCGCGGACTGCAACTCCCCTGCCCTCCAGGCGAGTGCCGTCTCACTGGCCGCGGACTGCAACTAACCTGCCATCCAGGTGACTGCCGTCTCACTGGCCGCGGACTGCAACTCCCCTGCCCTCCAGGCGTGTGCCGTCTCACTGGCCGCGGACTGCAACTAACCTGCCATCCAGGTGACTGCCGTCTCACTGGCCGCGGACTGCAACTCCCCTGCCCTCCAGGCGTGTGCCGTCTCACTTGCCGCGGACTGCAACTAACCTGCCATCCAGGCGTGTGCCGTCTCACTGGCCGCTGACTGCAACTCCCCTGCCCTCCAGGCGTGTGCCGTCTCACTGGCCGCGGACTGCAACTCCCCTGCCCTCCAGGCGTGTGCCGTCTCACTTGCCGCGGACTGCAACTAACCTGCCATCCAGGTGACTGCCGTCTCACTGGCCGCGGACTGCAACTCCCCTGCCCTCCAGGCGTGTGCCGTCTCACTGGCCGCGGACTGCAACTAACCTGCCATCCAGGTGACTGCCGTCTCACTGGCCGCGGACTGCAACTCCCCTGCCCTCCAGGCGTGTGCCTTCTCACTGGCCGCGGACTGCAACTAACCTGCCCTCCAGGTGACTGCCGTCTCACTGGCCGCGGACTGCAACTCCCCTGCCCTCCAGGCGTGTGCCGTCTCACTGGCCGCTGACTGCAACTCCCCTGCCCTCCAGGCGTGTGTCGTCTCACTGGCCGCGGACTGCAACTAACCTGCCCTTCATGCGAGTGCCGTCACACTGGCCGCGGACTGCAACTCCCCTACCCTCCAGGCGTGTGCCGTCTCACTGGCCGCGGAATGCAACTCCCCTGCCCTCCAGGCGTGTGCCGTCTCACTGGCCGCGGACTGCAACTAACCTGCCATCCAGGTGACTGCCGTCTCACTGGCCGCGGACTGCAACTCCCCTGCCCTCCAGGCGTGTGCCGTCTCACTGGCCGCGGACTGCAACTAACCTGCCCTCCAGGTGACTGCCGTCTCACTGGCCGCGGACTGCAACTAACCTGCCATCCAGGTGACTGCCGTCTCACTGGCCGCGGACTGCAACTCCCCTGCCCTCCAGGCGTGTGCCGTCTCACTGGCCGCGGACTGCAACTAACCTGCCCTCCAGGTGACTGCCGTCTCACTGGCCGCGGACTGCAACTAACCTGCCATCCAGGTGACTGCCGTCTCACTGGCCGCGGACTGCAACTCCCCTGCCCTCCAGGCGTGTGCCGTCTCACTGGCCGCGGACTGCAACTAACCTGCCCTCCAGGTGACTGCCGTCTCACTGGCCGCGGACTGCAACTAACCTGCCATCCAGGTGACTGCCGTCTCACTGGCCGCGGACTGCAACTCTCCTGCCCTCCAGGCGTGTGCCGTCTCACTGGCCGCGGACTGCAACTAACCTGCCCGCCAGGTGACTGCCGTCTCACTGGCCGCGGACTGCAACTAACCTGCCATCCAGGTGACTGCCGTCTCACTTGCCGCGGACTGCAACTCCCCTGCCCTCCAGGCGTGTGCCGTCTCACTGGCCGCGGACTGCAACTAACCTGCCCTCCAGGTGACTGCCGTCTCACTGGCCGCGGACTGCAACTAACCTGCCATCCAGGTGACTGCCGTCTCACTGGCCGCGGACTGCAACTCCCCTGCCCTCCAGGCGTGTGCCGTCTCACTGGCCGCGGACTGCAACTAACCTGCCCTCCAGGTGACTGCCGTCTCACTGGCCGCGGACTGCAAATCCCCTGCCCTCCAGGCGTGTGCCGTCTCACTGGCCGCGGACTGCAACTAACCTGCCCTCCAGGTGACTGCCGTCTCACTGGCCGCGGACTGCAACTAACCTGCCATCCAGGTGACTGCCGTCTCACTGGCCGCGGACTGCAACTCCCCTGCCCTCCAGGCGTGTGCCGTCTCACTGGCCGCGGACTGCAACTAACCTGCCCTCCAGGTGACTGCCGTCTCACTGGCCGCGGACTGCAACTAACCTGCCATCCAGGTGACTGCCGTCTCACTGGCCGCGGACTGCAACTCCCCTGCCCTCCAGGCGTGTGCCGTCTCACTGGCCGCGGACTGCAACTCCCCTGCCCTCCAGGCGTGTGTCGTCTCACTGGCCGCGGACTGCAACTCCCCTGCCCTCCAGGCGTGTGCCGTCTCACTGGCCGCGGACTGCAACTCCCCTGCCCTCCAGGCGTGTGTCGTCTCACTGGCCGCGGACTGCAACTCCCCTGCCCTCCAGGCGTGTGCCGTCTCACTGGCCGCTGACTGCAACTCCCCTGCCCTCCAGGCGTGTGCCGTCTCACTGGCCGCGGACTGCAACTCCCCTGCCCTCCAGGCGTGTGCCGTCTCACTGGCCGCGGACTGCAACTCCCCTGCCCTCCAGGCGTGTGTCGTCTCACTGGCCGCGGACTGCAACTCCCCTGCCCGCCAGGCGTGTGCCGTCTCACTGGCCGCTGACTGCAACTCCCCTGCCCTCCAGGCGTGTGCCGTCTCACTGGCCGCGGACTGCAACTCCCCTGCCCTCCAGGCGTGTGCCGTCTCACTGGCCGCTGACTGCAACTCCCCTGCCCTCCAGGCGTGTGCCGTCTCACTGGCCGCGGACTGCAACTCCCCTGCCCTCCAGGCGTGTGCCGTCTCACTGGCCGCGGACTGCAACTCCCCTGCCCTCCAGGCGTGTGTCGTCTCACTGGCCGCGGACTGCAACTCCCCTGCCCTCCAGGCGTGTGCCGTCTCACTGGCCGCGGACTGCAACTCCCCTGCCCTCCAGGCGTGTGCTGTCTCACTGGCCGCGGACTGCAACTCCCCTGCCCTCCAGGCGTGTGCCGTCTCACTGGCCGCGGACTGCAACTCCCCTGCCCTCCAGGCGTGTGCCGTCTCACTGGCCGCGGACTGCAACTCCCCTGCTCTCCAGGCGTGTGCCGTCTCACTTGCCGCGGAATGCAACTCCCCTGCCCTCCAGGCGTGTGCCGTCTCACTGGCCGCGGACTGCAACTCCTCTACCCTCCAGGCGAGTGCTGTCTCTCTTTCTGTGGACTGCAACTCCTACTCTGTTTCCTTGTTTGTTCGTGTGAATAAGCATTGTTTTGTGTAGGTCTCCCTTTATAGGAATCTTTACTGACTGCTTCGTAACGCAGTGCCCCAACACATCCACACTATTACAGGCCACTGCGAGTGTCAGGCCCTAATTGCAAGGGACATGTCCAGGTGGGCTAATGACGTATGCATGTGTCTGCTAGTCTTCGTAGGAGCGGCTCGCACAGCTATACACCACTCGCTACATCCGACGATTCATCATAGGGAAAATTTTCTGCTGTGCCTTTCCACTAGTCTTTTGTATGTTTTTGATAAAAAAAAAAGGGGGGGGGGGGTTAAGATTCCCCAGTGGGCAGCAAGACAGGAGAGAATGAGTTGTAAAATCAGCGGGTAGTCTAAAGGTGTTGTACTGCTCGATCTGTCCAAGGCCTTCGATACCGTCAGCCACCACGCGCTCCTTCTGAAGCTGGCATTTCAAGGCTTTCCTCCTGCTCTCATTCATATTCTTTATAACTTTCTTTCACATCGCTCATTTCGTGTCCGTGTCGACCAATCTTTTTCGCAGGCCTGCCACGTTCCTGCCGGTGTCCCTCAGGGAGCGATCTTGTCGCCCCTGCTTTTTTCCCTCTACACTTCCGACATACCCGTTCCCCCCCATTGCACTCTCACCCTCTATGCCGATGACACTGCCATCTCCACCACTTCTCGTCTTGTCTCCGACATTCCCGCGCGCCTCACGGCGGCGGTATCACTCATCTCCACTTACTATCATTCTTGGGGAATCCGGGCGAACGCCGGCAAATCCCGCGCAACCCTTTTCACCCGCCGATTCCCTCGCCCCCCGCCCACCGTTGTGTCCCGGGGGGGAGCCGATACCCTGGTCCCCGTCGGTGGTGTACCTGGGTGTCCGCCTGGACTCCGGTTTGCGGTGGGGTGCGCACCTGGCTGACTCCATCTCGTCGGCCCGACGTGCCCTCTTTGCCCTGGCGCCTCTCCTCAGGCCGACTTGTCCTCTTCCCACTTCCGACCGCGTCACGCTTCTCCGTCTATACGTCCTCTCTATCCTGCTGTATTGCTCACCTGTGTGGGCGCACGCCTCCCCTACGGCCTTCCGCCCACTCCTCGTCTTTTTTCACATGTTGCTAGGCCGCCCCCGGTGGACTCCCATTCCTGCCCTTCTGGATGCCACCTCCCTCCTGCCGCTCACCCTCCTGATCGCGGCCCGGGCCGATCGGTTTTACCGCTCCGTCCGTCGCTCCCGCCTGCCCATCGTGGCTGCTATTGCCGCCTATGATCCCACGCTCTCTTACCCACACCGTCGTCTCCTGGACTACCAGGCCCACCGGCCACCCTAGGTGGCCTCCCAGGCCGTCCCCTCCCGTGCGTCTCCCATGCGCTGTTTCTTGCTGCCCCGTGGCCCCCAGGGCGTACAATGACCCCGTGACGTAGCGTGTGTTCTGTGGTGGAACTGCCGGCCCCCTGGTCTCGGTTGTGGTGTTCTGTGTACTCGTAGGTTGCAACCATATCTGGGGTTTTTTAAACTAGTTTTCCCCAGTCTCCGACCTTCCTATCGTTCTTGGTGCTAGGTTCCTTTTCTTGACTGTATACTTGCTCTAACACTGGAAGAAACAAGAGGTTTGGGACAGTGTTCGTGGTGATTTTTGTGTACGTCTGTTTTCGGTTTGTGTGTCTGTTATTCCATCTGTAAGCGCCCAGGCGCCTTCCTGTACATAGCAAATAAAGCATTTAAAATTCAATTCAAAATTCTAAAAATGAGGAGGTTTGGGAAGGTTTCGACAGTTTTACAATGACTACAGTAAAGTTGTCGTAGTTGGCCTGGGAGTGGGTTAAGATTCCTTCTTTGTCTATTTCTTGAACCTGAATTAGTCCAGGAAATAGAGGTTTCAACTTACCAAAAATTTGTCCAAACTGAATTTTTGTACAGTGGTAGAATCGACTATGATTAATAACATACCGAAAGTTTACAGCTGTAGACCTTGTGCGTATCACCGAAAACATGAATCTAATTCCTAGATGACAGCGACTTACACCATTACCAGCTATTTTTTAAGTAATCAAGTAAAGTTTTTATTCACAGCAGTGAAAATGTTTTAATTTAAACAGGGAACCGATTTTGATGATGCAAGATATTTTTCAGCCGTTCTCATCTAGTGCAGCATTTTGTCGAAGACAGTGGTATAGTTCAGTAGCACCAATGCTTCCAAATCTCTCTAGAAAAATGCTAGGTCAACGCAGTTTATTTCCAACCCCATTTTCACAAAATTTTCATAAAAATAAATAATTCATTTTATCAACATTAAAATATGCTAATTGTACTACAAACGATTCTAAAGACGTAAATATAAATCTCACATTCTAATAGCAACACTTACACAAAGCGAGGAAAGACAAAAAAAAATTGGTTGTCTGTAAAGTCGGTTTACGGACGATAGTTTAACGTGACAACGTCATAACAAAACATTGATGAAATGATTGCATACTTTTATGAATAAAATTGAATCATTTTTATTGAATTATCACTATTTTGTATGGATACAAAGAAGGAGTGAAATGAAATCTACAACTTAATTGATAAATTTACTTTTATTTTCACTCATTAATTCAAATATGTTTATTACTTTAACGAACAGATTATTTTAACTATAACTTTTATACATGTTTGCTATTTAACTTCTTCCAATCTGTGTTATTCTAAGGATAGGACGATGATAGGAAAAGTAGGAAACGAATGGGAGTGTTTGAAGTTTAATGTGCCTCGAAAAAGTCAAATCGATGGTTGTTCCAATCGACTGGAAGAGAGATAGATGCGGCGCAAGCGTACAATGAGCGTAACGGGACACAGCGTAACGGGAAAATGTGCGTAACGGGACAATGAGTCATCCTTTTTCGTGCGTGCAGCCGGCGTTCATCGATTTATTAGACGTTGTCACGTTAAAAATTAATTCATTTTATCAACATTAAAATATGCTAATTGTACTATAAACGATCCTAAAAGACGTAAATATAAATCTCACATTCCCAAAATCTAAAGCAAATGTAACCAACATTAAAAAAAAAATTATGTATAAATATATATGTAAAAATTTATGTATATTTATATACATCTAAAGGTAATATTTGGCAATGGAAGTTAGTTTAGGATAAAAAAAAACTTATTTGGCATGATTAGGAAACTGAGAGTTAGCATACATGCTAAAACTTTATTAAAGTAAATGGATAAAAGGAGTGAGGTGAGATAATAAAAATGAATAATACCCATTTTATTTCACTGCGTAGCCTACATGTGTAGGTAAAAGTAACGGATGTAGTGAGGTCGCGGGAGGAGATAATTGCCAGGCCTGTCAACCATCGTCGGTGGCAGTATTACTAAACAGGGTGAGGGCAGTCGTGCACCTGGTGGTATGCTGTCTTATTAGCTACCCAAAAACATGTCTGAGCATATCAGGGTAACCAAGTCGTTCTTCCTTATGTTTGTGGCGGAATGTTTTCTACCACGTTTTGAACGAGCCTTAGCACCGGGCGGGCACTACTTTGTGCTTGTGCTGTTTTAGACGCTCAACTGGTTCTCTCCCTGGTAAACCGGGAAGCCTTCTTTTCAGAGACGAGAGAGCCAAAAACTCGAAGTTCCCCGAAGTTCATGCTTTTTTTCCCGTATATTTTATGTAGCTATCCTAACCAAATCAACCGTTCACAATGCTTTAAAGTATTTATAATGTAGCTAACCTAACCTAATTGACCATTAGTATCCTTTTATCAACACCGCCGTATTTATTTACAATGAACAAAAAAAAAACCGAAGTTGCACGATCGGACGTTTGGCTCTCTCGTCTGTGAAAAGAAGGATTCCCTGGTAAACCACGACTAGCCAATAACGCGGGCGTTAAGTATGTATCTGAACAACAATCCAAACAACCTTTCTAGGTTTTAGTTTTCTTTAAATTTACGTCGCTGGATGTAGTGAAAATTTTAAACTTTCCACAAAAATAGCCTTAAAAATCCGAAATATTTCGTGAATTGTTTTCATCGCCCGAAGGAAAAAAAAAATTATAATTTATAATACAAATAAATGATACATACGAGAAAATAACTTCACTTATATAAATACATTTGAAAAAAGTTTATAAACACAATTTATATTATTTGTATTTACAATGAATAAATGTTTTTGATTATACGGACCTGCATTCAATATCAACCACTTTGTTATAGCCTATATAATTCTTATTTGAATGTAGCCTTCTTTCATCCCGTAATTTTTTTTGCATGCGGCGTGCTCATAGTATTAATTTACTCTAATATATTTTTCTTAACGTGCCTAAAGAATTATAACTTCAAAATTTTCTTACCAGTGAGCTATTATTAAACTGCAGGTATTTTAATTTTCTTAACGATTTTAAAATGCTCTGCGCTAGAATAATTCTAGTTAAATTTCATGTTTATATGTTTTAGTATGTAATACCTATCACATAATTTGCCCTTGCCTATAAATTATCCTTTTATGATGCAATAATTCACTTGATATTTACCTGTAGTTTTATTCTTGAATTAATTTTGATTTTTCTTTTGGAAATTTATTATTCTGATGCATATTTGCTACGTTTGAGCAAGAGTTTTTTATGACCATATTTAATCACAATCAGCCTGTAGTATAATTTTTAAAACAATGAAACAAATGATTTTAAATTAAAGGGCTGAAAACCTTTTTTTACTACATTTACATAATTTTTATATTATTAAATACTCATAACTTTACTAATTATTTTGTTTTTTACTTTCATATATTACTTTTGTCCATTACATATTATTTAATTATGTTAAAAAAGTTTCTTTAATTTAATTTAAAGCCTTTCTCACAAATTTTTGCTGTGTGTCGTATTGTCCGAAATACGTCATTTTATCAGAAGTTGCGTGTAAAAAGACGCATTGTGGTCAGTTTAGTTTCTGTACAGCCACTGCAGTACTAACGGTAAAATCCGTACAAGTTTTATTTACAAGAATAATAGTAATAAAGTGTAGTGTGCACAACTGCAATAAAAGCAGAGTATTTATTAATTAATTTCTGTTATAATAAATTTCAAAATAGTTACTGTCTTAAATCAAAAAGGAGTATAACTTCTAACGTGCGTAGATAAGTACACACACTTTTTTTTTAATTCGACTTTAAAATCTGATTTTGGACTCAGCCGTAATTTTCCGCCTGCAGTGGGTGTCCAATATTGTTTTGGTCTGCTCTCGGCCGCTATATTTGTTTCCAAGCTTGGAGGCATGTGTCGCCAGTGTCGCCGATGAAATTTATTTTGAACAAAAATCTTGAGTGCTGTGATTCGGGGTCAACCCGATGGACGCCAGCATGTTGAAGTTTTGAAGGCTTTGTAAGACCTTAGGCACTAGATTACAATATCAGTTGGGAATTTATCATACTAATAAATTATATATGCTATGAAAGTATGTCTCAGGAAAGCTATAGTGATAGTATCGTCTGCTAGGATCGCCATTGCTAACCGTTGCTAGTAGAGGACACCATCTTTACTTTAATGTGTTGTTGCCAGAGGGCGCCACGTTTAAATTAAAAAAAAAAGTATAAAATAGATAGGACCACTGTCAGCCATCTTTATTGTCAGTGTCGTCTGCTATAGAGTGCTAGTGTCGCTCCAACCGCCGCCATATTGGATTTAGTACCCTGCCATCTTGGATGGAGAAGTGTAGGCTTAGTGCACTAAGGATCCGTTCCATATCATGCATAAGGTGCACAATGAAATCATTCAATGTGCTACATCTTCCACCATCTTTGTTCAGTGCCCTGCAATCTTGAATGGAGAAGTGTATGCATGGTGCACCTAAGGATCTCTTCTATATCGTGAATAGAGTGCACTAAGGACAGATTATAATACACTACATCTCCAGCCATCATGAAATTAGAAATAAGTGCCACCTTGGATGGAGAGTTGTAGGCGTAGTGTGTAAGCATTCCATATCGTGCATTAGATGCATATGCTACATGAGATGCACAAGAAAGTTCTCCAGGTTCTTTAAATAAACTTACATTTTTATAGTAATATGTATGCTTATATTGCTGGAGTATATTTAGGCATAATATGTTTATTAATATGAAGTATTTTTAGTGTTAAATAAAAATCTCTATATATGTTATTATAGGGATTGTGGTAGATATAAAAACATAATGTGTTTTTAAAATATTAATTATATATATACTTTTTGTTAAATTAAAGTACGTATTTATATACTTTATTAATATCATCAATTCCCAACTGATCTTGTAGTCTAGGGGCTAAGGTCTCTTCAAAATTTCAACATGCTGGTGTCCATCGGATCGATCTAGAGCAACTGCACTCAAGATATTTGTACAAAATAAAATTCATCGAAAACACTGGTGACACTTAACTCCAAGCTTAGGAAGAAAGGTTGCCACCGACAGCAGACCAAAACAAGATGGAAAAATAGCATTTGAGGCAAAAATCAAATTTTGAAAGAAACAAAAATCAGATTTGAAAAGTCAAATTTTGGAAGGTCAAGTTCATCCAAGATGGCGACAATGGTCAAGGTCATCCAAGAAGGCGGATGGCGCAGTTTCTCCGATCCATGATCCCTGGTGCACTACTAATGGGGGTTAACACCATTATTTTATTTTTTCTCTGGTGCATTATTACTTCTAATTATTTCAAGGAAAATAATTTACATAAGCATCAAGTTTTGCAGTGGTTGTAGAAATTTGTTCAATTAAACATTACCCAGACGTTTTGTTTTCCATCTTAAATACGTAACTATTTGCAATAAAAATATTGTCAAGCTCCAACTTGAAAGGCCTATGGTAGCCTTGAGAAGCGCTTTAGACTATAAATTCGTATATTGTTTCCAACTTATTTTTTCTCAATGAATCTGCAGTCGAAGTTTGTTGGAAGAATTCTGACTCATTCTGAATACAGAGCAGTGACCATACTAATTGCTTTGGCGTTAGCTATATTTTTTTAATGTTTGTTCTTTGAGGAATGTCACATTTGGCAACTCAGAGGATTGTGTGTGTGTGTATTTTCGCAGTAGTGTACTGGTAGATGGACTTTGTGCTGACGTCACCAAGCCAGCAGTTCAGTCGAGGCAGATGGCGGGCGATAGCCCTGGTTGGCTGTCGGACACAACTAAAACCACGTGGTCATCACGAATAATAAATCACGGTAGGTTTTGATGGTGAAAGAAAAGAGTACTTATCTATAAAAATTTCCACCAAAACTACTGCACAACCCTTTAAAGCTTTCTGTAGAATAACATATTTCACTATGTAAAATATTTTCATGGTTTTCAGTGGTTGTCATAGGAAAACCTGAAAAAATGGTTGTCGATTTTCTGTATTTACTGTTTTTGTTGCAGCTATTTCGTCGTCAACCCGCTGTGTCTCTGTTGTAACTATTTTCTTACTAAATTCCTTCGACGGAATTATCTGTGCTGTTTATGCATGTAACGTTTGATATCAGCTGATATTTGCTTGTTTTCCGTGTGTTTATGTATTCAACTTGTTGTCCATTCTTGAGATATTTCTATGACAACCAGTGTATACCAGCAGTGGCGTATGTCTATAAAATTATTATAAACCAATATTTAACATTGAGATAATCATTCAAATAACTACTATTTCACGATAATTTCCCCATAGCTTATTATATAATAGTTTATGCGCGTTTTAGAGTAATTTATTGTGCTAACTAGTTCTTTGATTTATACGAAAACATAAATACTTACTTTTTCTCAAAAGTACATTTCATTTTAAAAAAACATAAGATTTTCATGTGTTTCAAAATACACTGATACTCTAACGGTATCCTTTTTATCTTTGGGAGCAACACCCAATTGTTATCTGACTGGATAAATATTCCACCTTGCAATATATGTTCCACATAAAATTGCACAAGACCAAGAAAAAATTAAACTTTCATCAAAACTACTAATATACTTCTTAAAATTCCATAGAATATTTCTTACCAGCGGCCATAGAATCTTTGTAGAAATATTACATTGTGGTAGAGGTACCGGGTTTAAGCCCATATTAATCTGTCAAACTTTTGTTTAAACTAAATTTTGCAGTTAAATTTGAGGGATGATATTTAACGTAATATGGCTTTTAAATTTCTCCATTAAATAAAATTCGTCGGATTACCTCAAATATGTTTTAGATATTATAATACTATTAGATTTTATTGTTTTATCGAGGCAATATGTATTTTTTTTTTTAAATTTTACTTAATTTAAAAAATAAAACTGCATGGAATAGTCGAAAATGTTACGATATATATATTATTTTTTGCATTTCTTAACATTAAAAATAACTGTAACTTTGTATAACATTAAAGACCTACTCATTGCATCATAAAATTTATGTATTCCAGTATTTTAAATTAATTAATACACCACTTACTTTTTCCAGTAAAAATTATTTATAGACAACATTCAGACAAACATATTTTATCTTCATTACCTCTCTAATCTCCCATTTGTCGCCACTTAAAAAAAATTGTTGAGGCGGAAATATACACAATTTACATTTGAGCTGTTCACAGTTTTAACTAGATAATTTCGTTAAAAATTCAACGAATTTTAGTACCTGTCCTGTAGATATTAAAAAAAATATTTGATTGAATCTATGGCCACAGCTGCGCTAGTGGAAGCGAAAGTTTGTCAGTGTGGCAGGGCGTTTGGCTGGGTAAAAAAATAGCATTTTGTTTTCTCTGAAGAGACACGTCAAGACAGCCAGCGTGAGAACCAATAAAGTCAGGAATTCTCAGGGGACAGTATGCTGTGACTTAAGGCTCGTACACACTGCGCTGACGTTTCGTGTTAACACGCATTAACACGTGTAAACACATGTTAACACGTGTTGCAGAAAAAAGTCGTCAAGACTTTTATATGGGAGTGCGCACATTGTTGTGATGTGACGTGTTATGATGTGTTATTGCGTAAGCTGACGCGGAGCGCGTCATAACACGTCATTACACGCGTCACAACAATATCTAGGCTCCCAGATTTTCGTCAGACGTGTTATGCGTCAGACGCGATTATGGAGGAGCAACTGATAGAACTTGTGCGTACGTACGAGTTGTTGTACGTTTCCAACAATTTAGTAGCTTATAAAACTTATTTTTCGTCATGCGGTAGTACATTAAGAACCTCTCCTCATCGTCCAGTAGTTGAGGCATCAAATGATGAAATTCGCCAATAATTGGCCTGTCTGCGTTTATAGGATGCACCCACTCTCTTTCCTTTTTTGAGTTAACATGATGCATACTGCTACTGCACAATCTTCTTCTTCATCAAGTTCATCCATAAGTACAGTGATTTCAGCCATTTCAACTACCTTTCACAAAACCGTGCACCCTGCTCCGTATCAACACGTCATATGACAGTATGAGAACAATGTGCACACTTTGCCGTGTTATCTCGTGTTATGTCGCAATCTGACGTGATGTGATGACACGTGTAAACACATGTTAACACGAAACGTCAGCGCAGTGTGTACGAGCCTTTAGTTGAAGGCCCTTTTTTTTACCTCACCATCACCATGTTGCAACGCTCAAAACATTGCGCAAATGGTATTTCACCGCGTATTATTATTATTATTATTATTATTATTATTAATAATAATAATATACTAAAATATATTTATCGAATGCAAGTTGGCCTCACACTGTCACCAGATTTCTACTAGGTGTTATTTAATAGCAGCTAGTTAAACGTCATTATTGTTTTCAATTTTATGGTCACTTTTATATGACATTTTATACCAAGCAAATGAATGGATGAAACTAAAATCGACATGTGGTTCCCCGCCTGAGGCAGGGTCGACATGGATGGAACGGGGCTGACACAGGAGCCGGCTGCCCTGTCCGACAGACAGACCTATCTTTCCGGCCAGCCTGAAGAAATCAAGCAAATAAGTTTGGTAAATATTTATTGGCAAATTTGGTGACCAAAGGACGAATGCAAAAGATACATCTTGGTGAATTGACAGGAATAGCCGTTAATTCTATAGTCATGCCAAGAAAACTTTTTAACCAACATGTCGTGTTAGACCGAGCCGTCATTTATTCTTTTTAGTGAATTTGTGTAGCCTTCCGCACCACGCCATTCTTAAGTGTCGAATGAAAGTTACCATATTGTTACGATTGATAAGGTGGGAAGAACTGGGTTCGTAAGGGATAGCCCAATTAGGTTTTTTCACAGTTTTATTAATTACTAATATTTACATTACTAATAAATAATTGTAATTAAAAATGTCCGATCACCAATCACTGGCACTTAAAAATGTTTATTCTCAAGTCACTCAATGTCTATCAAGTTCCGCAGTTCGCACTCCTCACAGGAGCTAGGCTCAACAGTTGTTCGCCTCTTACCTCGCGCCTGTCCACATACAGTCTCGCGCCACTCAGTCGCCGCACTCTCACGATCCAGTCGAACTCCGCTTCGCGCCACTCTTTAGGGGGGAGGGGGGGGGGGGGTTCTCTCTCACCCTCTTTGCCGATGTCGCACTTCCTTTCGCTCACGGAACTCTCCGAACTCTCGGAACTCGCTCGGAACTTCCGTGGAGGCCGGCGTCGCTGCATAAGTACTAGTGGATCGTCTTTCCAGAACCAACGAGAGCGGCTAATGATGTGTCGCTTCATCCCGGGCCGACCCGACGCCCGAACAGTCCAGAAGGGCGGCGTCAATTCACGCTGCTCCGCGCGGCGGCCCGCGGAATTCCCAAGACCACTCAGCGATAGATAACAGCGCCGAGGCAGGACGATGCACGGGCAGCGGAGGGGTTGGAGGGGGGTAGCGGCGACCCTTGTAATCCGGCCAGGCACGCGTGGCATGTCTTACGTCAGTGGACCGCACATAACACGGCGCGTGACGCCAGCGGCCTATCAGGGCCGCCAGCCAGCTCCGAACCTGGCGCGTGTCGCGGTCCTGTCTGCGTTCGTAACAATATCTTAAACTTTTACTTGTGTGCATGGACTAAAAAATATTACTGAATAAACGAGAATATTATAAAGACAACTGTTTGTTCAGATATGATGATGGACTTGACGGAGAACTGAGAGTATACTTGGCAGTGTTTATTTTAATTCATAATTATTCATATCAGTGCGTGTGTACAGTAATGTGTGGTCATAGTATGTATTTTAAAATGCTGGAAAAATGGTTGTGGAAATGTTGCAATGCCTGTTTGTGCGCGAGTTACAATGGGTGGACTCTAAGCGCGTACACAGATTTCATCTCGATGGTGGGCGGGTTAGAGCTACTTTGCGCGCTATTTGCTTTCAAATTCTCTCTTTTTGTTGGGAAGGGGGATATATCCCACTACCCCCCTCCCCCACGTATGCCCTTGGTGGACTCGGACTGTGTGTGTTCCAGGCGCGAGCACACACGCACCTTCCAGGAAGAACAATGACACCGCTCGCTGAGTCACTCGGCAACCACATGTCAACTCGAGCTGGCGATATGAGGTGAGTCGTGTCGCATTGTGTCTGTGTCCTGTGTCACGGTCGGGAACCTCTTGATCTATCGTGCTTCAAATAGCCGATGTACGTCAGCAAATAAACATACAACCAAATGGGTACGTGTCTGCAACACGCGTTTGAAAATCACACTTTACACTTCACAATACATTCAGTAATTCACTTGAACGATAAAACTAAACAATTAAGTACACAACTCCGTACTAAAACAAAATTCACAACACTACCGGAAATGTCTTCACAAATGTTCACAATTCTAATTGAATTTAATAGTATTTTTCACGAGAAATCTGTCTGTCGTATCTTTCGTAACGAAAAATGCAGTTGTAGCGTCGCTTCACTAATACTTGCCCGAGAGTGAGGAGTGGGGCGATCAATATTCCCTTCCCCTCACCGCCATCGTGCGCCCCACTCCTAATTGAGTGTTGCACCTTTCGTTACGCTCTGATAAGTCATCGTCTAGACTTACCCTACCGACTGAATATAAGTTTCTTTTAAAAAAAAATTGTATGTTTTGTTTGACGAATTTTGCTGGTGAGGCAGTGCCAAAATAGATAGCATAGCTACTCCAGTTGGACCTATATATCTGCGCAATTTTATTTTCTCTTTAGATGCTTCTTTATGAACAGGGGTGAACCAGTCTTGACCTGGGGGGGGGGGGGGGGGGGTTGTGTGAAGCTGCATTGTTATGCAATTGAAAGTAAAATGCCATCATTTTTTAACGTGAGCAACTGTCGACTGTTTTGATTCCGATAACATATCATAAGGATTTGCTAAGCCATATTCTACAAACTTATCAATTTGTTCAGCTTATAGTCAGTTCTATATCAACTCAGACTCCAAAAAGTTTTCATTTTGTATTGCAGTACAGTGTGATATATATATATATATGTATATATATATATATATATGTGTGTGTGTGTGTGTATATATATGTATATATATTATTATTGCAATGAAGAATTATGATTTTATTCAGTTATTTGGACATACGCCATTACAGTTTTGCATTGTTCGTTACGGGAAAAACTTCAATAATGCAAAATAAATCGAATACATAACTCCACAGAGAACAAGCCTCATAAACAGCATAGAATATTCCGCGGAAGGAATATAATCATGGGGAAAAAAAAAAAAACAGCACAGCCAAAAACAGGGGGGTAACAGCGACCAATCAAATTCCACAAAAAAGTAAATGCAGACAGACAGCAACCTTGGACAACATAGCGACCAGACGAACCCAACGATGATTCTAAACAGGTATTGTGGACAAACACAGTAGGCTTCCTATGACAAAACAGATACGACGTTTCAGGAACTGGCATCTGATCCCGTGATGAGGCACAAGTAGACTGATATCGGACACTGCCGCCGATCCATCACGCTGCCAGCCGGGGCAGTAAGTGTGTGCGAGGCCAGAAACAGAGGTTTCTATAACACGCTTAGTGCACTGTAATTCACTTGTGGATCGACGGGCGGGGTGCGTGTCTCGTGGGACATACTGGTCTTTAGTGTAATGCTGAAAGAAGTTCCGTGTCCGTGTGGTGGACAGGGGAGGGGTGACGCGTTGTCGTGATGTCTGAGCTGCTACCTGCTTGTTGGTCTAGTTAGTCTCGGGTGTGGCGTGCGAGAAGCCTAAGATGTACATCAAGTTCTGTCCCTGCCCGAACACGCCCGAATATTCACCTTCGGCCAAAATGTGAAGTATACGCTTTTTTTTAACACACACATCTCACATAGTTCACAGCTTCGAAAATAGTTTTCCATTACATTTTTTTTTTTAGTTTGAATCGCAAAACAAATTCAAGCCTGCGAATTCACTCAGTGCAAATCTATGAATTACTTAATCAATTTGTAAAGGCATGACGCGATGAGTTGGTAACAGTGTCAGTCCTATGAAACGATCTTCACTAATTATTGTTCTTAAACAAGTATTGATCCTTTTCAGTGTTGAGAAGGTCGTTGCTGCAGTCGTTGCTAACAATTGAATCGTTGCATTTATTATAGGAAATATATCTCGGTCACATTCTGAAAAGACCTCTGAGCGTTAAATTCTTCATTATTTTGTCTACCCCATTTAGCACACCATTATTCACCCAAAAGTACTTTTCTGGCATATACTCCACGTATTTATTCATTAGCCCAGAGTACTTACTTGCCAGTTTTCTGTTCATTTCATTGCTTGCTGCTGGATCTTTCATTGCAATAGTTGTGTGTGGCATAATTTCGAACAAGCTGTAGGCACCAAGTGTTTCATTAGGAAAACTTTCTTTAACATCTTGCAAGAAATTATCAAGTTATATAACATCCGATGTTTGCTTGACGAACATCATTGTGTCTGCAACTGATGTGTTACATCTGTGAACCTGTTTTTTTTTAGCAATGCATATAATGTGCAGCTCTGTCCGAAGTTCTCCAGCAAAGATCACTAGCTTCTTAAAAATGTGAAGGAATTATTGCTCTACAGTTTATTCTTGCTCACAGTTTATGCCTTCAAAGTATTACTGTGTCACAAAGCATTAGCTCTGCCGTTTTAAGATCCAGCGATTTCTTCTGGGGTGTTATACTTATTTTAAGTGTAACAACTATCAAATCTGAGAGTGCTATCACTAACACTACGAAATTACTTTCGCTTATTGCAAATAGTAGAGATTTTGCCTTTGATTTAATTAAGTTTTCCTTCCATATGCTCACATTCTCAAGGGCTCCAGCTATTTTAGGGAGATCTGTACGAAATCGTCAAATACTGTCATGACGTTCGACCCATCACTTCTCACAAAGGCAAACAAGTTTTCTTCCAAGGATCTGACAAAGAACTAAATTTAGAGGCAGACGAAAATAAACCTATCACTTCTTTAATGATACTTACTTTATTTCAACCTGATTGTACTCTACTGCATTTACGTTGGATAGTGAGGTTTAATGCATAGCTGTAGCAAGAACATCTCAAAGCATTTTTGACGTGACAACGTCTAATAAATCGATGAACGCCGGCTGTACGCACGTAAAAGTGTCCCGTTACGCACATTGTCCCGTTACGCACACTGTCCCGTTACGCACATTGTCCCGTTACGCTGTGTCCCGTTACGCTCATTGTACGCTTGCGTCGCATCTATCTCTCTTCCACTCGATTGGAACAACCATCGATTTGACTTTTTCGAGGCACATTAAACTTGAAACACTCCCATTCGTTTCCTACTTTTCCTATCATCGTCCTATCCTTAACAGAATAACACAGATTGGAAGAAGTTAAATAGCAAACATGTATAAAAGTTGTAGTTAAAATAATCTGTTCGTTAAGGTAATAAAGATATTTGAATTAATGAGTGCAAATAAAAGTAAATTTATCAATTAAATTGTAGATTTCATTTCACTCCTTCTTTGTATCCATACAAAATAGTGATAATTAAATAAAAATGATTCAATGTTATTCATAAAAGTATGCAATCATTTCATCAATATTTTGTTATGACGTCACGTTAAACTATCGTCCGTAAACCGACTTTACAGATAACCAATTTTTTTTTTGCTTACTGTTAAATTCTGTTGACTGTTACTTTAGTTTCAGAATCCATAACTGATCAGCTATCTCTAGTGACGCCAACAAATTCCAGCAGGTCGAGCATGGTTCTTTTACTCGTCACCGCCATAGTGACGATGCGCCACCGGCATGACGGCTGAGTTACGGCGGCCGCGTGGAAATGCGAGCACGGATTCCATCGTCATAACTGACGGGTCGTTACCACAACGCCGAAATACCACAACGCCGAAATAACAACTGAATGAATTTGTGTGTGTTTCTTAAATGTACCTTAACGCTGAAATACCACAATCAAACCTAACCTTACCTAACCTAACCTAGCGTAATATAACCTAACCTAACTTAACCTAGCCTATCCTAGCCTAGCCTAACCTAACCTAGTCCAACCTAACCTAGTCTAACATAACCTAGTCTAACCTAACCTAGTCTAACCTAACCTAACCTTTGTGGTAGTCCTGCAATGACATTTTTCGGCGTTAGTGTATTTCGGCGTTGTGGTAATTCGGCGTTGTGGTACACAGCAGTTTTCTAGCTTGTCGGCGTTGTGGTCAATTTGGCATTCGGTGTTATGGTATTCGGCGTTATTGTATGTTCGGCGTTGTGGTATTTCGGCGTTATGGTGCGTCCCCATAACTGACTTATCACCGCTACATCGTCGTACCTAAGACGGCCCGGCATTCGATAATATGCAGAGGTTGGCAGTGAATTCGCAAGTAGGACGTGTTTTGTTTGGCAGTTGGTGTATTTGCTAGCAATTTACAGCCAATAGAAAACTACCGAAACAAAAAAAAATAGCCATTCATGGGGACTGTCAACAGAAATGAAAACTTAAAACTTTGTTTTTAAATGTGTAATATGACATCATTACTACGTCAAATGTACGTAAGAAAATGATTTTGGTATTATATCAGTACGATGTTTGAATTTCTTCCAAAAAATATTAATTAATTTTACCTGGCATTTCAAAATTCTCAAATTTGTTACGATTATGACAGCCAAGAAACATGAAATGAGTTTTTGTGATAGAAATGCTAACCATATCATGAAGTAGCCAGTGGTATTGCAGTCAAACCTAAAAAGTTTCAGTTCTGCAATAAATTAAATTCTCCTTATTTGTACAACCCAAAAACGTTAAAAATGTAACTTTGGCAGCTAATTATGCAAAAAGTATGCGCTATATATATTTTTCATTTCGTGAAAGTTAAACAATTGAAAACGTCTAAAAGTTGATCAGTGATTGATATAAATATAAAATCGTGACCTGAAATGGGAGGCACCCAAATGCGTGCGGGGCAGGCAGGCGCGAGTTCTCTCGGGGGCTCGAAGCGGGTAGTTCAAGGCGAGACAGGAACAGCTGGGGTCACGCGACTCTGGCAGTGGTGCCGGCTCTCTCTCTCGTATCGGGAGACCCGACCGCGTACTGGCTGTGCTAGCTCATGGCTAGCAGTCTCCTGGAGGGAGCGGACGGCATCTTGCTGTATTCCTGCGCAGTGTGTCATCTCACTCATGTCCACAAGTAATCACATACATCGGGTGCAGGTGGTTTTCAGGAAAAGTAGTTTTCTATCCCCGGCCGAGGTAAAATGAAAATCTCATTGGCACTTTTAAGTGGTGGCTGGGCCTCTCACTCCCGCGCCTCGCAACCAATTATCAACATTATCATCATCATCACATTTTGCAATCCCAGTAATTACGACTTCGAAAAACCAAATTCAAAACGACAAACGCACACTATCTTCCAAGACTGATGCACACTCTCTGCGTAATCGATCTGCCAACTCTGGAAATTAGAGCACATGGCAGGCTGACACAGCTCATAATGGGATTCAAACCCGTTTTTTTCCAAATCCCACTCATTTATTTCCTCCCACTTCTTTATTCATCGCATTGCCCTCAGCAGCACGTGGGATTGAGTTCCTCCCGCGATCCCGCCAAAGAAACAAATTTTAACACCTTAGAAGTAACCCAGTATCATTTTTTTTTTCACAGACGTTCACACGGAGGCGGGGTCTTCCCGCTGGCCGGCGCGCCGGGCCGGCTGGCCTGCCTCGTCGCTTCGCCTCCGGCATCCTCGTAACAATATGCATGTGAGTATTTATGTACATATAAAATAGTTTATATGCAAGCTTAAGTATAACTGTTCATTCACAGAGCATGCATTTGTAATAATTCTGTTTTAAAATGGACATTTATTTTCTCAGTGTCTTCCATTTATTTCTGAAGCTAACAATCTTCCATACTTAAATTTTTATACTTGTGACTTGGTGTGTTCTAACTAAAATTTTCGGTTGGTTCTTTCATAATATTTTAAGGAAAAATATTGGTATAAAATTTCTCAATAAATCATCCGAAATATTTTAAATAAATTAATAGCTGCCTGGTTTCCTGGTTCCAAATTTATACTTAATTTCTTTTCCAGGTGGCAAGCAAACAAAATAATGCATTGACTATGCCTTATTTCAGTTAAGAAATACTTTTATAGAACAAATAAGTTAGAATAAATAAGTTAACATCCCACCTCCTTGAGACCTGGTGGAGCTTTCCTTATAGCCACCGCGAGAAAACATTGACTGCTTTTACAGCATTACAAACTATCAATATTTGTTACGTTAACTATTGTAAGTTATTGTTGGTTTGATTGAGACAACTTTCATGTCTTTTATAGCTCGAAAGCTTCCTGAATCATGACAAGAAGCGAAATAAGCTGGTGAAAACAGAATTATTTGGAATATGTTTAATGCAAGTAACAAATAATTATTCACTGATGAAATGTTGGTGTGCTCACATGTTATATATTACTTGTGGGAAATAGAAGGTAATTAAAAGAAAACACCCTTGTTTTGGTGATCAATGACAGACATTCATACAGTTACAGTACATTTGATATTGTAACGGTGTGGCTAGCAGCGGCCGGGACGGCAAGCCGGCACGCCAGCCCGTGGGAGGGGCCGATGAAGCTAGCGCCCGCCCCTCTCCTACCGGCATGCAATCCGATTAGCGGCCACCCCTCTCTACCTCACTTGAAGGTTCGGCACGTTTCCAGAGCCCTGTCTCCGTGAACTGGCATAACTAGGATGCCATTGCTCTCGGAGCTTCGAGTGTTTAATCAGGGATTCCGATGGTGCGACACTTCGAAGGGCTATGAGACATTTCCAGGGCGGGTCTGAGAGGTATATAAACGAGGCGGATGACCCGCGGTAGGAGTGAAGTTGCAAATGGTACAATTGCCTTGCAATTCTACAAGTGATATCGTTGGCAACTGAGTTTCCAAGGACTATCCTTTTAAAAGTACAAAAAATGTTTACAGTGTACTCCAAAAATGGTAACATTCTCATGTTTTAAATGCAAACATTTTATAATTTTAATGGTATTAATTTTTTGTATGTTTTTACAGGCTGTTTTTATTTTTAATTCTTTTAAATTTTTTATTAAATAATTTGCTTCTGCACTTGTTGTGTATGTACCAAGTATTCCTAAGTTAATGATTGAGTACATATTTTATTTTAATATGTTATATATTTAAAAAATATTTATTTAAAATTGAATATGGTATCTAAGATGGTGGCGTATAGAAAAATCTGGAATTAAAAATGGCAGAATTCAAACTAGTGGTCTCTGGAATTTCCTAGATATTTTTCAAATTAAGTTAGCCAATGTAAGGAACACTGTAGCTAATGTTATCAAGTTTCTGTAAGGAAAATTCTAGTCTCTGTAAGGAAATCTCTAGTTGCTGTGAGAAAATATATAGTTACTGTGAGTAAAATCCAAGCCTCTGTGGAAAATTGCTATCAATTTATGAAATTTTTAATTTTCCTTTTTTTTTGGCAGGAAATTTTTACACAGATAAGTAAATTTGAAGGTAAATTTTGTGTAGAATTTAAAATTTGTGAAGTCAAAGGTCATCATCGTAGATGGCGGTCATCACATCATCCAAGATAGCTGTCGATACCTACTTAAGAATCTTACGCTCGGTACAAATGAAGTATACTACTAATCCGCCGTTTGGGCCGTTTTCATTACGTTGATTTTGCTCTGGAAGAGCAGCTTTTTCACTTCTGAAGATTTTTTTTAAAACTGGGATTTACGTTTAGTCGACAGCGCGATCATTGGATACGATAAAACTCAACGACACAATTCAGGGATGTTGGGGAACGACCCTGTCATACCGTATTGTAAGGGACCATCCCAGCATGGACTGATTTCGGGAAACCATCTAAATCAGCATGGCTGCGCCACCTCGCTCCGTCGCGTCGCTGCTATAGAGAAGGACGCGCCATTTCTTGACTTTCCCTCGGGTGTTGCATCGTGGTGGGCCCAAGGGAAACTATACCTGTGTTCTGCGAAAGCCACTTGCTCTTTGAGCGAACTGTCTGTACAGGAGTCACAGCCGCCAAGCATTTATTCCATTTATACCATATAGGGGTTACGAAGCTCTTATTTGAAGTTAGTGTTAACTGCTGATACCAACCTCGAAATAATTCACCAACCAGTATGATTTTAAGGTAGTATGCATTGCGTTCAAGCGATAGAAAATGTTTTACGATAACCTAAATAAATCGTTATTTTGCATCTTTAATAATTACAAAACTGTTTAAATTTAGTGTATCGAAATTATAATTTTTATAGTGGGCATACGTTAAAAACATTTTACAGGGATGTCCCACTGTTACATTTGATTTTGTTGTTGTGCCTGATGTTTATAGTCCTATGCAAGTGTTTAATTTCTTGGTTTTTGTTTCAAGATAACTTGAAAATTCTATTTGAATTCATTTGAAAATCGGAAATTGGACGGAAAAGATGTTTGGTGTGAGTTATAAATAAAAACCTCCCCTAAACAATAGGCTAATGAGGAAAAAAAAATTGGCTTATGTCAAAAAAATTAACGAAAATGCCACCTTGCATGGTCATAAAAATAAATTTTTTATTTTGTATATATAAAATATATTTTGACAAAAGGAAAACAGTAAACATTTAACACGAATATATTAATTATTGACATTAGTATGCAGGATGTAGGCACTAATAAATAATAACAATTATTATTATCTTACGTATAATTCTATGGTTTTTGACTCACATCTTTATCGACTGAGGTTGGTTCGTATACAGAGACCTACTACCCACCCACCACCCCCAAAGAGACTTTGCAAGATGGAACTTTCGCCAGCATGGGAGTGATTCGCTCAGTGATTTATTCCCTATGTCGAAGGCACGTATGTACATTAATTTTGTAGCGCACACTTTAATGAGTCAATGCAATATAGCAATGACTGACGGTGCGGGCTATGGAGGGGAAAAGGATCTGGCTTAGTACGCCTTCTTAGTAGGTACTGCGTCGGCTCCTAGTGTTCTGAGTTGAAGTTTCTGTACACCTGGTGGGGAAAGTCGAGGTTATGACTCATTAGAGCGTTACGAAAAGTACAACGCTCAGGATTGGAAAGGAGAGGGCTAGAGAGTCAGACAACTGTAATACTCTTTGTGGGTTTTTCGTCGCCATGTTTGTTACAATTATGAACCTCCTGTGTGAACCTCCATTGTGTATGTACTTTATTGTTTAGTTTTTTCGTTCAAATTAATTATTGAAGTGTAGCGGCCACGTATAGGAAATATATATTTTTTCTTCTGGTGGTGCCATTCTCCTATGATGGTGCCACTTAGGGTTTGATTCCAGCGCTTGGTAAGATAACACCAGCCTTCGGCTTGACAACCATACATACGTACAAACATACATACATTTATACATACAGGCATTCATACATGTATAAATACATACCTGCATGCATACATGCATAAACATACATGCATACATGCATAAATACATGCATGTATACATTAAGCTGTCCCCATGTGTAGGTACTGTATGTTACAACTCTCAGTGCAAAATATCATACGTGCACACACATTTCCTGTTGTTTAGGTAATACAATAGTGTATTAATAATGAATCAAAGACTTATTATCACTTAGAACTTTCCTTTAACAAAATGTAGTAATGTACGTGAGACACATTTAAAATCAGCACTTAATACGTTAACATATAAAACCAAAAAGCAAAACATACAGTTGCAGAAAGGTGTGGAGTCGATAGTTATAAAAAAATACTAAAAACTTTACTGGGAAATAAATCCATTAAGGCGTGACTCGTGAACAATGACCAACCATTTCTTGACCTCTTTTATATTGCTTGTCGCCAACAATTTCTTTACCTCTCTTTTATTGCACGTCGCAGCGTCATTTGGAACACTTCATCCGTGTTATAGCTTTCTCTCTGGTTTCAAAACCTTTGTTCAAGCTGGGGTCAAGCGCGGCTTTTATGAGTCCCTTTTGTAAATGCGTGGGTACAAGAATGAACTAACGTACGTTTTTTTACACAAGCCCCATAAACATGTTTCTCACAAAAACGGGGTTACGTACGATTTGACCATTTTTTATATCTGTCGTAGTTTATCATTTATAACAATTAGGATAGCGCGATTGCAATTCTAAACGAAGTGTTCTACCATAAAAAAAATTGCAATCTTCAAATATTATTTAAATGTTCCCTGGGCCAGTTGTAAATTTGAAGACTGGTCTACTTTTCTCATTGCTCGCTTACCATTGCTTTTTTTTCCATGTGTAATTGTTATTGTTTTATTTGAATTTGACTTAGAAATAACAAAAACAACAAGACATACAGGAAGGATCGATGTGATTCACGAGTAATAGCATAACATCAACCAAAACCTCTAAGAGAGTAAGCGAATTTAGTCGCCCTGTCTGAGCTCACACACGGCTATTTTCGCCGACGAGTAGCTAGCAAACTCGTCTAATGTAATCGACTATTTATATTAACGTTCGAACATACACATGCATTAATGCATGTATCTGTCTTGAAGTAAAGGTACGTTTTACGTTGCATCTAAAGTGTGACTCACGCGCAGGTTAGAACTGAGCCGTCGACTTATATGCTTTTGCTACGTGAGTGTGACGCATTTCGGCGCAGCCAGCGAGAAGCACCGCTATCTCCCCTCTGCCCTGACATGAGTCGGGATGGAGCATGTACGTAATGCGTTGGTTGAGGAAACGGGACTACCCGGTTAGTAACAGAAGAGCCACCCTTATCGAGTGACCGTTGTACTATCGACTTGTTGGATAAGTTGAACACACTCGCTGACTGGTGTACGACTGGAATCTGAAGAGTAAGCTTTGCCTGGACCTGAATCAGAATGTGATGGCTTCGCGAGGGGAAAAAAAAGAGCGCCTGTTACTCAGTACACGTGATAAAAGTGAAATTTCTTTGGCAATTTAATCTTAGACTCGTAAGTGCTCTTTCTGTGTCTCTTTGGCGCCAGAAACGTTTCAAAACAATGTTTCACGAAAACGTTGCATTAAAATACGGCCTTGAAATTGTATCTGAAATTTTACTCTCATCTTGCCTAAGGAAGTTTCACTTCAATAAAAACAATAATATTCCACGCACGGGATTTGTTTAAACTTTTCTGAAGTGAAACTTCTTTGCTGAGTGGGTAGCCTAACAATTTCCGAGAGTTACGAATATTGCGATCGCATGAGGATAAATAGCTAGTAGAGCTGTAGCAAACCGTATGTATTCGTTACTGAGTAACGGGTGCGCCGTCTATATACGAGTAACGAAACGTTACACACGGCTGCATTTCGTTACTCGCATGTTTCGTATGTTTCACGCATGCGCGCGCATATTCGATGAGTTTACGTTACAAAGAACGATGTTTGTTTATTAAGTAAAGTATAATTTGGAAATTCGTCGTCCAAGTTTTTTTACTGTTTATTAAAGGTATTGTGTGTGTAGACAAAGTTCGAGATTGGAACAGAAACAACGTAAGAAAGTATTTTTTACAAATTAGAAATGTGTATGTTTTTGTTTTTTATCATCGCGAATTTTCACGTTTTTTTAATCTTAAAAGAGATAATATAATAAAGCCGCTCTAACGAGATTTAATTGTTTCTTGGTTAGCAAAAACTGTTAATTATCAAATATTGTTAATTGTTTATATTCTATTTATTATTATTTACGCGACGTCATACTGTACGCTTACGCAATACGACTCGATTCGTTCCTGCAACATAACATAGCATGTTATGCGGTATCAGAAGTAACGAGTAACGATACGATAGTAACGAGTACTAATTCTTATAGTAACGAATACATACGGGTACGCTTTTTTTTCGTTACTTTTACACCTCTAATAGCTAGGTATGTGGTGGGGGAATCGGGATTGGAGGGGAATAGTTAGGTACGTGGTGGGGGAACCGGGATAGGAGGGGAATAGTTAGGTACGTGGTGGGGGAACCGGGATAGGAGGGGAATAGTTAGGTACGTGGTGGGGGAACCGGGATAGGAGGGGATAGTTAGGTACATGGTGGGGGAACCGGGATAGGAGGGGAATAGTTAGGTACGTAGTGGGGGAACCGATAGAGGAGAAGGCAGGGAAAGGTAGAAATAAAGCAGCATACTTGCGCTTTTGCGCTCTTACTCTCTTGCTTTCTTGCACTCTTACTCTCTTGCGCTCTTGCTCTCTTGCGCTCTTTCGCTCTTACTCTCTTACTCTCATGCTCTCTTGCGCTCTTGCGCACTTAATGTGTGCGGTTGTTTCTTTTGGGTGGACGTCGCGCTATCCCCACTCCGGAGTCGTTGGCGCGGTTGGTGATCGCTGGAGCGTCAGGCGCAGGCGGGTCCCTACTATCCCTGCAGCATGGCGGGGCTTAACATGAGCCGCACGCCGCCACGTGGAGCCAGCTCAAGGCATGGGGACCCGACAAGTTCTCTGCACCGTCTGCAACCTCTTCTCCATCCTTTTCGCGTCAGAAACGTTTCACAACGATGGTTCACGAAAACGTTGCATTAAAATTCGGCATGAAAAATTCCTTTTACTTCGCTCCAAATAAGTTTCACTTCAGAAAACTTCCGTTCGGTTTACGATGCAAAAACCAAGGCCTCCGCAACACAAAGAAACGTGCTAAGTATGTGGGAGATGTTTGTTTGTCTCGTTATAGAATTAATTAGTCGTATTGTGTATACCAAGTTGTTTCTGAACACGTACATCTACATACAGAGTTGGAAGGGTAGTATTAGACGAAAAATGGCTTCCAATTTTCTCCATCAAATAAATTTGGAAAAATAACCTCATGTATGTCATGTCACGCTATCAAAATTTATTTTTGGTTTGAGCCATCACAAACATTTCAGTTTTAATAATTTTGAAATCAAATAATACAGTACAGTGCTGGATGGAATTCTTGAATTTTTTATGCTAATTGTGCATTAAAATTTTTTTTAAACAAGTATAAATTAAATTTACAAGAATATTCGTCACATAATAAAATTAATATTCAGTGATTTTTTTAAAGTAATAGAAACATAACTATGTACCTTTTACATATAAATTATTTCGCACTTAACATTCATATTAACATTATTTTAGTTATTTCCCTTTTTTAAACCTCATAACATTATAACCTTGGCCA
This sequence comes from Bacillus rossius redtenbacheri, assembly GCF_032445375.1. Taxonomy (NCBI): domain Eukaryota; kingdom Metazoa; phylum Arthropoda; class Insecta; order Phasmatodea; family Bacillidae; genus Bacillus; species Bacillus rossius. Next base: position 20,091,823 of record NC_086331.1, read on the forward strand.
TTTTAAAGATTCGCTGTGATGGAAACAGATGTCATTTTCTTTTTTACTACGCGCGATTTTGTTTGACTGATTGCATATAAAATCTAAAATATTTTAAAACCTGTTCGTTATGCAAAATATTTGAATAAAACTCAAGTCATCCAACTTTTCAAACAAATATGACTACGCTAATGACGTTTACAGTGACGCCATAACCCTCCCACTTTATTTGACACAACTTACTGGAATGTGTTGGAAGCGAAATTTTGACACTGTGACAGGGACTTTAGCAAACGACCGTGATTTTCTTACATTATTTGCGTGTTGCGTCATTGCGTTCTTTGCATAGTTTATAAATTCGACCTATTAATTTAACATTATATAGTTTGCTACTAAGTCAGATCATTGTAAAATTATTCATGTTAAATGTGAATGACACTGTGATGTCGGTATGAGAGGAATCGTTAGTTTACAATAAGTGAAGCGTAGGCCCTTCTATTGCTCAATTCAAATCAATAAGGCACTTCTGAGCGGAGTTTACCGATATTTATCGAATTTTGCCGGAAATAAGTAATATTACAGATAGTTTTTAAAATTATTATTATGACTAATATTGAAATTTAAATTGACGTCACCTCTTGCTACAAAATGGACACAAACTGCATATTTTAATGCAAAATCATCGGCTACTTCATATTTTTATGGCTGCTTTGAAGGCCAACATAACTCCAGTAGAATAAATAAAAGTGAATCGTAAATTTATCGTGTTACCAACAAGACCAAAACAAATTCCAGAATTCATTGAGAATTTATAGAATAAAAAAAAAAAACTGAAACAAGAGGGATTTACGATTTTCGAACCTATTAATTTAAATTTACTTTTACTTAAAAGCACAATTGCTTTGGTATTGTTGTATTGTAAAACATTTAATCTAATGAATTCGAAAATATTTAAGTTCTTTAGACACCAAAATTATAAAACAATTGATAGCAAATTTTCTTAGCAGTAATTTCACATCCACGCATACAATTCGTACATACATAGCATAATATATCAAGTTTTGAACTATTACGCATAAGTGAAAGGATTCAGCTAATCATTACAGTAGATCGAACATAATTTTCAGGCTACCCCATATAATATAAAATAACATAATAAGTAAATATTGAAATACAATAAGTTAAGGAGATATTATGATGTAAGTGCGTCCTCCATTTTGATTACAAACGAAAGGATAGTAACCATGCAACGATTTAGCGCGTTTGCACGTTCGTGCCTTTGTGTAAATAACGGAACACGAATTTAAAAGTTTTAATTTATATATATTTAATTGCTCTAGTTTAACTGTCGATGGTTGACAGCCAAATTACATTTTAAATACTACCTCGAATCAGATGCGTTAAGGTAAAATAAAATAAATATACTTTGAAAACATAATATTTTGCCAAAAAGTTTTCTTTGCCAAGAATATAAGACAGCATTGATGAAAATTAATTTATTATGATAGTAAAATTTAAAAATAAAATTGTTTTTAACTATAAAGTAGATGAAACGTTAATTTCATCGAGCTTGTGATGCGTTTTGGTGGTAAACTGAGTAGTTCTTTCACTGTTATATCGATAAAGTGTTACCGCAGTAGAAGCAACTAAGTCTCAAATCTAGCTACATTTATCTTACAGAAAAATGGCTGCGAGATGGAAAGCTTTGTCAATGGAAGTGTACATGTGTGTGTTAGTTTACTTCATTTTGTGAAAGTGTTTACATACATTTATTTCCAGTGAGTAAAGTATATTACTCAGGCGATGTGTAACGTGTGAATATTTTAATTAAAAAATTTTCAGGTCAAGTTAACAATATTTTTTTTTGTTATTACGACTTTTTTCTCCTTTTTCGTTAAACCGTTGTTTTGAATGGAAGACCTAGGGCCTATAAATGTCGACAGCAAGGGCAATGATAAATATTATTGTACAAGCTACGTGTAAGTAAGGGTATTTGAAGGTTGTAGACCGGTAGTTGAATATTAGCAATAATTGTCGTGGTAAGTTAATGATCAGTTTTATACCTTACGAGCGAGGATTCTAACATTTTCTACAACACGGATATTAGTTGCAGTTGGTCACCTAATGGCTGCCAAGCCCAGGCGTTGAACCCAGTCCCGTGTATACTTTTAAAAAAAGTATTAATATATGAGAAACATGTTAATTAAGTGTTGTAATATTCCAGTGGAAGCGAATCACCGAAAATAATTTTTATAGCGTGGATGTAATTTTGTTCGCAACGGCCGTTGTGTTTTGAGTTCACCGATTTAAATACAAGGCGCAAGTTAGGCAATTTTTTATATTTTCCAATACATTCTAGAAGATGGTTTTTTCGTGCTTAATTACTGTTTTTTTTGCGCTAATGTGAATTTTTGCGCGGAGCGTTCCGAATGTTGTAATATTTGAGACCTTTGCACCCGATAATTTAGAAACATTTGCATGGTTTTGTTTTACCTTTAAATACATTTATAAATTCATGAATTATTATTTAAGAGAAACTTAAGCGATGTGAGACACGAGTGCAAGAAACAGTAAAGTCTGCAGTTGTATATTCATTATTGGAAATTTAATAACAGAGAATGAAGTTGATTGTTATGGGGCCAGATATGCAGGTGGGTAGGTATGATGTGAGTGCTTTGCATAATGATGGCCAGGGAATGTTAGGTGCTCCTTTGGTTAGTTGTATTTTTTTTGTTATCATTGAAACTTGAAACTATAACCAACATTGCACTTTGTTAGAATATTTGTTACTGCATATTATTAATTATAATTACTCCACTTCTCAATAATTTTGGTATTGATTTACCTATTTTTAAGCATTATTATACATATTAAAATAAAATTTTAATAACACTTATATGACACATTTAAATCATTTTTAATATTGTTGACCTTGGAGGCTTTATCAACTACATGAAATGCAGGCGATTGATATTGTATTGTTGAACCCTAAACATTGTTAACAATTGTCAAAGAAAAAGGAACTTAATATTGTTACTGCTGTTTACATAGTTTATACAAATTATACAGTAGGTGATAAAATCTTAAATAAAAAGTAGTTAAAGTTTATCCAAATTTTTATTTTTTGAAGAAATGAGGTGTACATGGGAAAAAGGGGACTGTCACATGTACCGCTTTCTGAGATTAATTTGAAGGTTTGGATGTTAAATAATGTTAGTAACAAATGTGGCTTGCATGGTGCTAAGCCTAATGTTTCGGCATCCTACTTATATAACAATGAAAATGTTTAAGCAATTTATCTGAAGTAATTAAATACAAATTTATTTAGCTGCACATATGTCATGAAATTAATGGGGAGTATTATTGGGCTTGTAATCTCAGAAATAGCTTTATTATACACTCAAAAATCACCAAGCTTCTTCTGGATATGTTCTGTCAATGTTTCTAATTGCAGTTAGGTAGACTATCAAGAATCAATCTTCATTCTGGTTCATAAAATACTCTAGGACTTGCAAATCAGCAATCTTTTTCATTAATATTGGGTACATTTGGGACAGTACAACAATTTATATACTAAATACTATAGGCATACTGTTTTCAGCTCAACACCTTTAGTACTTTTAATACTTGATACTTTGAGTAAAAACATACATTAAATGTTTTGAAATTCTCCCTACAATTTTTAGTTTCCCTGGGAAAAATTCAAGTATACTTAATTAAACATAAATTTAGTTAGGGCCAGCAGAATATTTACACAAATATGATGTGTATATTAAAAATAACACCGGAACAAAAATATTAAACTTATTCTTAGTTACACAAAGTTAATAAATTTTTAGGTAAATATGTAGTGTACGGATTAGCGCCAAAAAAATTGTACAAATCTGAAATAACTTTCATTATATGCCCTTTTACGTCCTCTTTTCATAACCGCCTGCGGAGATAAGAAATTCCAATTACTTTTGGAAATATCGCCGTTCTTATTTTGCAATACAAGACCTATGCAATCATTCGACCGTCGCAATTTTATGTTTTGCCGTGTGCGCGTGAATGCCTAAATAACAGAAATTTTCCATTAGGTAAGGTTAGTTACATTATAAATACTTCAAATTAAATGGAAATTAAAAATAATATCAATTTATTTAACTTGTATAGTTTTAAGTATTTATAATGTAACTGACCTGAACTAACAAAACGGGACAAAGGTAGATTAGGTCAGGTCAGCTACATTATAAATACTTTGAAACTGAACGGACATTAAAAATAATAAAATTAATTTTAATGGTTGTTTAGTTTTAAAGTATTTATAATGTAGCTGACCTGAACTAACAAAACGGGACAAAGGTAGATTAGGTCAGATCAGCTACATTATAAATACTTTGAAACTGAACGGACATTAAAAATAATAAAATTAATTTTAATGGTTGTTTAGTTTTAAAGTATTTATAATGTAGCTGACCTAACCTAACAAACCGGAACAAAGGATTAACAGTAGGAACGAACGTAATTTTTTAAAGCATAAAAATTTGAAATGTTAAAAACTCACCTAAGTTGGAGGCGGCCTATTGGTTCATTTGGATATTGGCCTATCACGAAATATCACGTGACAACATTATCCAAAAAAAAAAATTGATACTTGTAAACAAAAAACAATGTTGAACTCCGTGTGAATGTGCAGGTACAGTGATTAAAATTTAAAATTTCGATATCTCCAAAAGTAATTGGAATTTCTTATCTCTGCAGGCTGTAATGAAAAGAGGACGTAAAAGAGCATATAATAAAAGTTATTTCAGATTTTTATAAAAAAATTTAAAATTAAATTAAAATTTAAAATTTCGATATCTCCAAAAGTAATTATAATTTCTTATCTCCGCAGGCTGTAATGAAAAGAGGACGTAAAAGAGCATATAATGAAAGTTATTTCAGATTATTTTTTGGTGCTAATCCGTACACTACATATTTACCAATTTTTATTTTGGGGAATACGAGCATTCAAAATCTTTTGCGCACAAGTCTACTTTTTTGTCAACAAGAAGCCCAGTTTTATTCACCACTGTACAGGCACAACAGTAGCTAGTGGAATACTCGGATTCTTCTTTGCTAACTGGTGTAGGCTAGGAAACACACGTTGATTTTTGTAATATAACCTAAGTATCGGAGGTTTAGATAAATAATATTTAACAGTATTGATTTCATGCAGTCTCTATGGGTATTGAGGGATCAAAGTATTTAAAGTTGTACTAATATTCTGTGTTAACTTGAAACAAATTTGGATGTTGAGAAGAAAAAATCTTATTGCTTTAAATGAAAGAGGAATTTAATACGACTCTCCCGCTTACCTTTGCAAGAACTTACTCATTTATTGTCATGGGTGGAAGATTCAGAAATAGTGAAGAAGAACGGAAAGAGGAAGGGAAGTATTCTTGATGAGGACGGGGAGGGAGTGGTATAGGATTGAGGGAAAAATACTGGATGTGAGAGGAAAGGACTTGAGGAAGAGGCTTCAGGAATTGGGTGAGTAGGAGGGGGGGGTAGGGTTACTTGCCACTGGGTGTAACAATCAATCAATCAATCAAGCAAGCTTTACAACAGGTTTCTCCTAGTGATAACTATAAATGTCTCTCTTATATGAATCGTGGGTTCTCCATGGAGATGACTAATTCCCTAACAGATTGGCCCTGGCTTGTGGCTGTGGAACCAACCGCCATCATGAATTGTGATGTCACGATGGCCATCTTTGAGGACCTTGACCTTTGACTTTGACCATGACCTTCAAAATTTACCATAATTTGCCCAAAATATGCCAAAATTTACAGTTTTTGGAAAAATATTCTGCAACAAAAGCTACAAAAAAAAAGAAAACTGATTTTTTTTTCTATTTTGAAGCAAATATTCCAGTTCTATTCCTCAAAAATTCAGAATTCAAAAAACCTTTAAAGAATTTTGCCATACAAAGAACCAAAAAAATCCCAAATAGGTTTAAATTTTCCAACGACAAGCCACCCCTAAGCTTCTGGCGGTGATCTGGGATCCGCCATCTTGAAAATCTGTAATATTTATGCTAGAAAATTGAGAAAATTTTTTAAATTTATAAAAAAAATTTAATTAAAATTTAAATAAAAATTATTAAAAAACACAGTTGCACATATCATTATGGTTGCCATCTTGAATTCTAGAAACATTGCACTTTTAATTATGCCCGCCATCTTGGATGTGTATGACATCATCATTGCTCTTTTCATTATGACTGCCATCTTGGATCCTATGTCAATGTAATTTTGGTTATGGCCGCCATCTTAAAATTCCATAATTTTTGATAAAAAATCGTGACAAATTTAAATAAAAAACACTCCGCCATCTTGGATTATGTCAAGAGCACCATCTTGAAAAACCATAACTTTTATTAGAGTTTAATGGGAAAAGATTTAAAATTTATAAAACAATTAAATAAATAAAACTTTAATAAAATTGTAATGGTACATGCACTTATGTCCTATGTTCGAACCCAGCAAGGGCAAAAATAAAAAAGACGACATATCCTTCCTCCACGGAAGCCGCCAGCAGACTGATCTCCCACCACTTATGCCAAGGAGGCCTCAGTCTTATTTTCTTCTGCTAGAGTGCACTGCTGCCATTTTAGTTTATTTTTTACCTGATAGAGTGCAGTAATCATTTATTATTACTGTAGCACCTGCCATCTTAAAATATGGGTGCCATCTTGGAAATTCGTAAATATTTAGCTAGAAATTCGAGAAAAATTCCAAAATTCATTAAATAAATTTGTAATCATATTAATGATTTATTCCATTGATATCCATCCTTGGTTCGATACACGGTCAAAGCAAAAAAAATATTTTAGACAAAAATACTTATTTAGTAAATTGTGTTCAAAATCCCAAAAGCAGCTTTGTTTCCTAACCAACCAGCCTTCTATAAGCCGATATGTCCGCCATCTTGGAAATTTGTATTTATTGACCTAGAAATTTGGAAAAAATACAAAATTCATAAAAAAATAGCTTATTATTTTACTGATTTAATCGATGGATTTCTGTCCTTTGATCCTTGAATAATGCAAAAAAAATTAAATTTTATTAAATATCACATGAATGTAACATAAAAGTGACAGGTTCGAAGGAAAAAAAAACTTTTACAAATACAATTTATTACATAGATCCTATACTACTACAGGAACAATTGTTAAAGTTAGCATTTCAATAAACATTTAGTTCTGCATTGGCTTGATTTGACTAATTCTTAGCTCCAATCGATTTACTGAAGACAGAGACCAGCCAGATCCTTTGCCTACATAGTCTTTTTCTTCCCGACAGAGTTTCTCGATACTGTGTTTAACAGACTGCTTCACATCGTCGGAATTGTAAATGGGAGTATTCACTGTCTTGAATGCACACTTCTTCACTTTGTCCTCGAACAGATATGGTTTTCCATATACACAGTCCAACCAAAAGTTATATTTTAAAGGTCCTTATGTAGATACTTCTGCCTGATATCGTCAAGAAAAGTACAAATGTATTTTGGCTCATTAAATGTATTTAGATAATAATACTCTTTCAACATTTCATGAAAGGCAGATTTCGCCAAGTGGAATCTGTTATTTACCTGTAATGCACCGAACACAGTCATGTCCAGCCCTCATCACATTTGGTTGCTGAACATCTGTTTTTGTGCTTGTACACATACGAATCTCTAATCTAAAGCAAGGAGTCGAAATGTCTACAGGTAGTTCATCAGTAGGTACACGGACTTCACCTTTATATTTTATTGTATGCCGTCGCAAACTGTCAATACGTGTAAACCAAACATGGCACTTATCGCAGCGAAACTTCGTACGAGAAGGATTCTTTACACTTTTGCTCCTTTCATGTCTTCATGCATCATGGGAAAAGGCAAACGCCATATCACAGTAGCTGCAAGGATGTCTAGTTGATGAAGACGAACCTTTCAGACCAGAACGAGATGATGATGTTGCAGTTGTACCGATTCCCGGTGTACTCTTTAAGTAAATCAATCAATCACAGTTGTAGCAAAATCTTTACTTTCTGCTGCGCAGCAGCATGTCTTGCAGTGTCTTTTCAACTTATCATGCCTTGCGAATTGCTTGCGACATCATTACAGCTAAAATTTTAGGAGGCACATTCTCTCTTCTCGTGTGGTCGAGCATTACTGTTGTTTGAGAAAATCTTGTCACAGTAACAACATTGATGCTCGATAGTTGTTGATGATTCACCAGCCCTTGAAGACTCCATCGAGGGCGAAACGTCGTTCATCGTGGTTTCCACTGTAACTAGCACTGTAGTCATTAAGCACTCTTCTGCTGGTGGTACCATGCCAGTTACGTCACCTCTAGTTTTGCTGTCGACGTTGCCAACGGGATCTTCACCACCATCGTTGACGCTGATGCCAGGGTTACTGTAGACGATGGTACAACTTCCATCAAATTCGACGTTAAAGACTGTAAAAATGCCATCGAGTTTATAAGAACAGGAAATTCTGCGACTTATGCACCAAATGAGACAAACTAGGTGATCCTTACACCACCGCAGCCAGTTACAAACTGAAATTCCTGCCGTCTGGGGACTCGTTTATATACATGTAACCGCCGAAATATATGCCAGTTAAAACATAATTAATTTACATTATTACACCAGTCAAAACATTAAAAAAAGCATATTTGAAACCAAATTTGACAAAAGAAATGGGCACGCAATACATGCACTGGACACATGTAATGACCATGAATGACATGATCACACAATGTACATGCAATGAACATACTATGACCATGCAATGGCCACTCAATGTACACGCAGCGACCATGCAATGACCTTGCAATATACACACCAAACACGCAATGTATACACCAAACTAGTAATGAACACGCAATGTATACACAGAACACATAATGAACACGTAATTTACACACCAAACACATAATGTACACACAATATACACACCGAACACGCAAGGTGTACACTGGACACACATTTAACGAAAAGGACGCACATTTGGACAAAAATTCGACAAAAAGGAAGCACATTTAATGAAAAGGATGCGTTCTCAGCAGTTAGATACGTTATTAAGGCTTGACTATGCATATTTAACAAAGAGGATGTACATTTTCACAATCATTTAACTTAGTAGATACAACTGTTAATTTTACAATAGGATATAATACCTCCAACGCTCATTGGCTTAAATGGTCATTGGCTCCAATGGTCATTGGCTCCAACGGTCATTGGCTCCAACGGTCATTGGCTCCGACGTTCATTGGCTCCGACGTTCATTGGCTCCGACGGTCATGGGCTCCGACGGTCATGGGCTCCAACGGTCATCGGCTCCAACTGTCATCAGCACCAACTGTCATCGGCACCAAAAGGTCTTGTGCTCCAAAAAGGTCTTGTGCTCCAAAAAAGGTCTTGTGCTCCAAAAAGGTCTTGTGCTCCAAAAAGGTCTTGTGCTTCAAAAAGTCTTTGTCTCAAGCTGTCTTAGGCCTAGCTGCTATTTGGCTACAAGACTAGGAGGCTATGAAGCTACAAGACTACAAGGCTTTAAGTGGCTATGAGGCTACAAGGCTACTAAGCTACAAGTCTACGACACTACGAGGCTACAAATCTACGAGGTTTTAATTCTATTTGCCTACAAGTCTATGAGGCTACAAGACTACTAGGCTAAAAATTTACGAGGCTTCAATTCTACGAGGCTACGAGACTACCTGACTCTTTGACTCCATTCAGCTGTGAGAGATTATTTATCTCCTGCAATGGAACTTGTAAGTAGAACAGATTCTTGCCAACAGATGATGCCATGTTTTGTGTTGAAGTAAAAATTATGTATTTCTTTTAAGTGGGATGAGGAATGCTCACTAAAAGGAAGGCTTTGCTAGACATCAAGGAGAAGGAAGTTTGTCTTGCATGTTAGTGCTTCTCAGCTGTCTCAAGGCATATTATTTGACTGAATAATGGTTATTTTTCATTTGAATTCCACCTGATAAAAAGAATATTTTTAGTGATAATTTGGTAGCAGGAATTCACAAATTAAAATAAACTTGAATAAAATTGTGTGATTCATTAAGTAAAAAAAATTTTTGCAGAGATAGATTTCGCAGAAATAACCAGAAGCACTCTGAGAACATCAGCAGAAGTCTCTACATGAATAATGAGCACATGAAGAAAACCAACACTACATTGGCAGAAATCAGGAGCACACAGTGAGTGTAAATATTTACGAATTTCCAAGATGGCGCCCATATTTTAAGATGGCAGTTGCTACAGTAATAATAAATGATTACTGCACTCTATCAGGTAAAAAATAAACTAAAATGGCAGCAGTGCACTCTAGCAGAAGAAAATAAGAGTGAGGCCTCTCTAGCAGACAAAAACAAGATGGCGGGCATGACGACATACTAGCTGACAATATATTCCTTGGCATTAGTGGTGGGAGATCAGTCTGCTGGCGGCTTCCGTGGCGGAAGGATCTGTCGTCTTTTATTTTTGCCCTTGCTGGGTTCGAACCTAGGACATAAGTGCATGTATTATTACAATTTTATTAAAGTTTTATTTATTTAATTGTTTTATAAATTTTAAATCTTTTCCTATTAAACTCTAATAAAAATTATGGTTTTTCAAGATGGTGGTCTTGACATAACCAAAGATGGCGGAGTGTTTTTTATTTAAATTTTTATAATTTTATATAAATATTACAATTTTTCACGTTTTGTATAATAAATTATAGAATTTCAAATTGGCGACCATAACGAAAATTACAATGATCTAGGATCCAAGATTGCAGCCACAACTAAACGTGCAATTATGAAATCATACACATCCAAAATGGCAGGCATAATGAAAAATGCAATGTTTCTAGAATCCAATATGGTGACCTAACAATATGGGCAGTGGTGTTTTTTTTTAATTAATTATTTATTAAAACTTTGTTTAATTAATTATATCAATATATAAGGTTCACAAAAGTTATGATCTAGGTTTGTGCTGCTTGTAATCAGAAAGATTTCATTGTCAATTTTGTAATTCTCATGCATTTCACTCAAAATTCTGTACTAATGGTTTAATTTTTTATTTTTTCACTGAATTTTGATCAGCTTATGTGTAATTTTAGATTAATAATGGTTAATTTAATTGACTATATTTTGGCTCCCTACCAATGACTTATGAAGCAGATATTTTGGCTCAGTACCAGTGACTTATACTAAGTACTTACTATATTTTTGCACTCTACAAATGACTTATCTAAGGACCAGTGACCTACCTCTACTAAGTACTAAGCTCTTATTTGCTGATGAGTGCATGTTCCTTTTTTTCCTGCATTCTCACATAATCTAATGGATTAATTTTTTCCTCCTGTCCTATATTTCATAAAAAAAGCTATGTTTTTCAGCACTAATCGCCCTTTCAAATTATTGCCAAAAATGTTAACAATGAATACTGTATTAGTTCTGGAGACTATCATGCATGATATGGATTTTCAATTTTATTTTCTCTTGGAAGTCAGAGGTGTTGTTAATAAAAGAAATTAGTTTCAATTTCAGTAAGATACTTCCTCCTAAGGTAAATCATCTTGTCATCTTTATAAGTCAGCTGAAGTTTCAGGCCCCTTTGGATGAAAAAATTGAACCCTCTACTCTTCTTTGATGTCATAAACTTGTATTTCTACAACTTCCCCTAACCACCAGTTTTTATCATACACACAACATACTTAATCATGCAATTTAGATGTTCTCTTATTGTATCATGCTCAATTTCACTGACTTTGACAAGCTGGACAGTACTTGCTTGTTCAGAAAATGTCTCCTTAATTTAAATAACAGAAGTACTGATAGAATGAAGCTATGGAGTGATATGGTATGTGGCACTGAGTTTTTTTTCATGAATATTTGTTGCATTCTTGGGTTCTACTTTTGGGAGAATTCCTAGTTTCTTTACCAAATCACGTGTTTTACGAGCTAAGTAAATACTTGCTCCAAAATCTTTCTGTATATTAGTTAGTGTATGAGTAAGTTGAAGGAAGCATATTCAAAATGTTTACCTTTTCTTGGACAGTGTCTGCAGTTTTCATTCTTTCAGATTTTCTATTAATTCTTCACAAAGTACACACAAGTTGTTTCATGTATTTGTGTGGTTTTCAGTATGTGGTGAAACCTCTAGGTCAAACAATTTATTTAGTTTACAAGTGACAGTTTCTAAAATTTTTGTCACTTTTTTTAATAGCAGATGATTTTGCACCAGTAGAAAATTTCTGAACTTTTAACAGGAGAGTCACAGACATGCTTCATTTACTGAATCCACTAACTCACCAACTGGCTCGTAAACATCTTGATTGGATGACTCGCTACAATGTTTTATTTCAGACAAACATGTGCAACACAGCAAATTACCAGGAATGAGTGTCAGTTTTGGATTTTTGACATATAAATCTAAACTTATAATTCGTTAATGCCTTTATGATTGGCTTCTTGAGTGCAGAAAATGGGTTACAGCTTGAATTTCCATATAAATGTGTGAATTTTTGTAAAAACATCTTCTCATGGGTGCTGGCAGTTTCAATTTCACAGCCAGTTCTTACACGAAGCAAGTTCTTGTCACTGTTACTTAGTTCAGAAAAATTGCCTATAGAAGTATATCTGCAATAACTTAAAACATCACAAGGAACATACATCCATCTTTTGCAAAATAAATATTACAATATGAATAATGAACCACTAATGAGCGTGTAAAGATGTCGCAACAACACTATCTTCTCTGTCAGCAGTCTATAGCAAACTAAACTAGCAGAGAGGAACAAGAGCAGGACTGTGTGTGTTCAAACAGGCAGTGTCCTGATGCTAGCTAATGCAACAATCAATTTTTTGAGCTGTGTGGACACAATAAAACTATACATTACAAAAAGAGGGTTAGGTATGATTTAAGGTGATATTTGTTCAGGATGTTATCTCTCCTGTAGCAGCTCGTCAAGAGATGCCAAAGGAGAAATAGGTTATGTTTACTTGCGATCAAACTTAATCAGTTCGGTGTAATACACTTTTTTATTAGAACAAGATTTACAGATGACACAAATGTAAACGTGGCACTTTAGGTAGCCGTCAACAGCCGTCGCGAAGTATCGCTTAACAGGATACGGCTTGCAAGACTCTATAAACAGAAGGAGTATTTATAAATACTAAACAAACTATAAATACACAAACCCTCTTCCTGATTATATTCTGAAGACTGACCTATAATGAATAAACACCTATTCTTACTCAAAAAACACAACATAAACACGCAGTTTAAATGAATTTCCTAGTGGCAAAACGCCTACAATCTACGAAGTGCGTCTTAACAACTCCGTTAAAAAGAACACGTACAACAGCCTTTGTTATTTGGAGTTACATCTCTATCTCCTACATACTCTAGGTTCTTAGTCTCGTCCGGTGTTGGTTGTTCTCGCTGCCACTATACCTATGTTACCTTCGTTGACAACGTTTCTCTACGGGCGCACCTTGCGCGCCGACTCGCTCACTTCTCACTCGCTGAGCGAGTGACCCAAAAACGAAAGTCTGCCCTCAGCCCTCCCGACCTCCAGGGGGTGTTTGCCTTCACCTGAGGACTCTAAATTTGAAGAGCAGCTTTCCACAATTTACTCACCGAGCGAGTCCCTACTCACTCACGACAAGTACTGTTAGCGAGTTTGTACGTCTCTTCCTTACCGTCGCCAGCGGCTAAGTTCCAAACCACAAAAATACGTTGAAGTTCGACTTACAGTGGTAGATATTTTCTTAGTTTTACCTCGACCTCGGGCGTCACGATAGTCTCGGGAGGTGTGGTTGAAGCACCCGCGAAGACGTCCGCGAGACGTCCCTGGTGTAGAGTTGTTGGATCTCGGCTCTTCCTCGTAGTTGGTCTTGTTTCACAACGGTCCCGGAATCTTCTAAGTCCCGGCTCGTCCTCGGGCGTCGTGGTGTTGTCATGTGACGTAGCAGATGGTGGCAGCGTGACGTGTTGGTATCTTCGGAGAGGTGGTATAAGCTTTCGCCTCTGGCCGTTCGCCAGGCACCTGCTGCTTGATTCTTATTAGGCGACCCCTATTTATACTGGGCGAAATGAAAATTACATCATTAGTATCTAATCGCGGGCCTCGGCGGATGACCGCATCAGCGCCAATAGCCGTTTGCTTAGCTGTTACTAAGCACGTGGCCACCAGCGATTCTCTTGTAGCTATAGAAGTTGTGAAGACCTGAGTGTTATACAACCCTCTTGACTTGAATGTTTCGCAGATGTCCTGCAGTTTAGGGGCAAAATCGTTAGGTAGGAGTACCTACCATAACAAGGACATTAAAAACCTTTTTAATTTCACTTTCTAAAGATCTATGGTGGAGGTTTGTATAATCAATAGGTAAAAGTTGCAACTTCTTGAAAAGATCCTGAAATCAAGTTTTTCTTCACAACTCTGAATTATATTGTCTTCATTTTTATAACAAAATTAGCATGATCTCAGATGATAAATTAGTTAACTGTAGCTCGAACTGATCCTGACCAATGTTTGTTGAATTCATTGTTACTAGACGGATCACATGCAACCAATTTCTCGGCTGGAGCGGCAGCTTGTGTGTTCAGAGTAGCATAGCCAGCTGAAAATGGTGCAGTGACGTCATACATTATTCTTATAACCACGTGTATCCTGGAAATCATTGAAGATAGGAGCCTCACATAAACATTGTTGCATTGAAAATTTTTTTATTTTATGCTTATAGCCATTATCTAAAATTTATTTGTATTGTTGTTCCCTTTTACACATTGAACGACATTAACATAGACATTTTTTAATCATCATTTAGACTAGTCTTATATATACAGCAAAATGGTGTGTAAATAAACAGATTATTTCCTCATGTCTTGCAAATTCTACATGCTGGTATGTGCTCATTTATGCTCTTTCACATATGCAGCCTAACATGCACAAGGTTCATCCATACTGACCGAAAAGTATTCACACAATGGTACTTGTGGAGGAAGTTTTTCAAAGAGATTTATTAGTGTAGCTATATTCACCAGTTATTTTTTAACCTGCCAGAAACCAGGCAAATTGTTTTCTTTCAAGAATATTGTGTCTGAACGTTACCTAACTATAAATCTTACCAAACTCTTATGGTTTTTTTAGCTTAACTATATGTTATAGCTATATGTTCCTGTTTTCCTTATAATATTTTGTGTGAATGTTATCCAAACAGTAATATAATACCAAGATGTTTTGATTAAAATATTTCTTGTGCTGCAGTAACAGTTTGTTCTATTAGGCATTGCAGATGTAGTTGTTGACTTCAAAAATGTAGTTACTAGCTATTAATTGATAATGTGTCAAAGTGTTCTCTAATAAACCGAAAATGTCAACCAAGAAAAAATTGTGTGAAAGTTCTTAGGATTATTTACATAAAGTTTAGAAACTATTAGTTTGGATAAAGCAAAAAAAGTATGGTTATGTTTGAATCTACTTGGGTGACACACCTGTTGTCAATAAATTTTGATAATGTATTCTAATTGTTTTATAATTTTTTAATTTTTTGTAACATTAGTAGAAATATTTTTTATTAATTTTCTGTTACATTGTTGATTGATTCATTATATTGCAATTACATTTAATTAGGATTACCAAAAGTTTGCAAATATAACTTTTGAAGTTGAAGCTTTGATAGATTCTGAAATAATTTGGCCAAAGCAACTTCTCACAATGGCTTGCAAACTAGGTAATTCTATTAGTCATGTTTTGTGTAAAGAATTTGTTGCAGATTTTTTCTTTTACTTCATAGCTGTGATTATTTAGGTTCATGATGTGATTAAGTAGCCATATAAATATCATGTGTGGTTTGAGATCAACCTACAAACATAAATCTAAATGTAGGCACTGATTCTTCGTTATCTTAATGGCCTAAAGAATACTTAAGGCTTCTAAAGAATACTATTTTTGCTAAACTTTACTTGTTCACAAGTGTAACGTGCAACTAAATGAAAATATATTTTGACAGCCAACAAGTTTTAGTTAGTTACTGTGTTACTTTTTTTTTGTTTAGTTATTTATCATCAGGATGCAAAATGAATGTACCGGGAAATAGTTTAATACTTGCTAATTTGTATACTTCCAACTTCTTAATGATCACACGTGATTCTTTGTTTGGAGATACACTTATGTAGGTGAAACCTAATTGATGGATCAAGTAAGACATTTTTTTTTCCAGAAGCTAAATTTAAAACTGGCAATGGCGGAGTTAGAAACTTGTAAGTCAGAGGGAACTTGGGAGTCCAGCAACTAATTTTTTTTCCAGATATGCCATTTTAGTCAGTGTAAGTTTGCAAGTAGAAAATGTGAGAAGAGTCCCTTCAGCCCTTCTGTCACTGATAACTAACTTTAGTTAAAATTGTATTTAATTTTTCAATATTACTCAGTAAGTAGGTTTAAGGGGCACAGTCTGATAAGTACGGAGGATTGGATTGGAACGTCACTGCATCTAGTGAACCTTTGTGTAACAAGTCGCCCAATTGGTACAAATGGTTCATGGTATTGCCGATGAGCTGTGCTGAAGTCGCGCACCCTCATGAGGTCTCGCTGACAGATATACTCTCCCTAGAAATCTGAGAACTAGGCGACGGCATCCACATCAACTAGCTTTGGCGGTGGTTTCTATTACATAACTAGCTAAAGAGACGATTAGCTCCACTTGTTACTGGCAGCAGCGCGCACAGATATTTTTGTTTCCAAGGCAGGTTGCAGAGCTGCCTAGGGGCTTGCTATATGGCCCACTTACCTAACACACTATGCAAGTGGTGTATTTGAATAGAAAGTACACAATAGAGCACTGTTAAACTGGTTTAAAACTGTTTAACATTTTTAAGCATTTTATTTATTTATTTCTTGTCTATTTTCACCTCAGATTTCAGATTAGCGGTATTTAACCTTTTTTGAACTCACGGGCCAATTGTTTCTCAGCTTAAGTGTTGCGTGCCTCACCATATCATACACATGCCATAGCATTACAATGACTGTACTTAACGTCTGCCAACCAATATATTTGAAAGTTTGCTTCAAGAGTGTGTGTAAATCTAAAGTATGTAATTCAGGCCATGGCTTTGAGTGGTCCTCGAGCTACTTAGGGGCACGTGTAAAACTAAATGTGTGACTGTCAGGACCAATGTAAAAAAAAAAAAATTAAAAACAAAAAAATAGGTTTTTAAAAACAAAACAACCTTTTTTTGTTTAAACCAGTTTTTTTTATTACATTAGTTATTTTGCTTTTCAGCATGTTCAAATGAAAGCCATACAACATCCTGCTTTCTGCCACTCGTGTTGACCCAGAAAAGTTATAACATCAAAGAACTGAAGTTCAGCAAATCTGCACATCTGACTGGGACTTAACCACAGAGAGGGTATTTTTCCCCAGGAAGAATATTCTCCATAGAATGGAAGTTTCCCACAAAATAGGGGCTTACAGTACAGTCAGGGATTTCCCACAGAATAGGAATTTTTTTATAATAAATTTATTTATTTCTTTTTTGTACTCTTGTCTTCAATTCAATAATTAATTTAATTTTTCATTAGTATTTAGCTGGGTATAATTTACAATTTATTCAGATAATTTAAAAGAGAATGTCTTGATAAGTTTATAATTTTTTGTGCTTGGAAATCACGAGAAAGATAAATGAGCTAACAACTTTTGTTGTTATTAGAGTGAAATCAGACCTTTCATTGAAAAAATTAAGATACATTATTTAAAAAACAATTTTTTTATGAACACTTGGTTTAAACCCCGTTTTAAACCAAGTGTTTATATAAAAACCAGTCAACCTTGGTCAGGACCACAGACAGAGAGAGAGAGATTGGTGAAAAAGGGGGAGGGGGCTTACACACACCAACTCTCATGCTTACACACACCATCTCTCACTCTTACATTCAACAACTCTCACTCTTACATTCAATACACACTCTCAAACTTACACCAACTCTCACTCTTACATACTTACGCACACAGTTAATGAATTTATTGGGTAGTAGGAAATCCTAAAACAAGCAGTTTAATTTCTGTTGAGGGACCTATGTCTGGAATCGCAACCCTGAAAAGTTACAGGTATGAACAGTAGCTTGCAAAATTGAATTTCCCGTGCATGAAGCACAACATCAGTAGCTGAGAGGACACGCAATCATAACGCTGTAACGTTCAAATGCTCAGAGGGAAGCTGGCAACAAGCATGGTGTAGACTTTTAGAGTTAGCTGGACACTAGCAACCAGCAATCTGGTGGACAGCACAGTAGATGGATGGTTGGTTATGATACAATTACACATTTGGCCTTGGTGATTAGCGCAGTTGGACAGTTTAGTGAGTACGGTGCTGTGATTACAAAATTTATGAACAAAGCATGATAGACTTGCAGGACATGCCAAATTGCATCAGCGGAGGTGTGTGTGAAGGTGCAGTGCCGGCACAGGGCACTTGAGACGGTACATGCGGGTAGGCAGGGAAAATGTGAAGCTCTGCTAACTCAACATAGGATAAGGGATTGAGGGGCGAATGGCCGTTCATTGCTGAAAGCGGCGGTCGAGCCACCCGCAGAAAGTTATTCAGAGCTGGAAGGACCACACCAAATAAATAACAGTTTTATATTATGAACCCCTAAAAGCATAACCCAGATCTCTTTAAAATGTAGCCTACTGTACTAGCTAAAAAAAAACTTTTATATTGTGCCAAGAAAATTACTAATTTGCGGCACAGATGGAGAGATATAGTGCTACAGTTTTGGCAGCCACAGCTAATCAGCGCATACATGCCACTTGATCTGGCTAGGAGACAAGCTTATCACTGTACTTTTCCCATTCCTTTCTAGTCTGCTCACTCTGTTATACAGAATGTCCCAGAACTCAAACGTTGATTACGGTTCTGAATTTAAAAACATAAATTAATAGTATTATAGTTTTTTTAGTTTTTAGACATTTTTTCAATAGTTTTAATATCACCACCCTTTACCAAATTATTAGATAATGTGACTACACATTTTTGTGGTACATACGTTAGGGTGTGATAGAACACAACTAGACAAGCACAAGTCCAAGTCACCGTACAATATGTGAATGGAACTCAACCTGTGAATGGCTAGAGGATGCTTTCCAGCAAACTATATAAATGCTCTGTTCACAGCAACCATCATTTGTGCTGTGGATCCCCAACGAGATAGATGAGTATGCTAATCGAGAGAAGGCTGACATATATATATATATCTTGTCCGGGCTTGGGGATGGCAATGTGAGGGAAGCACTGAGATTGTACTGAGAATTTTTTCCAAAATGACATGTATGAAGCCTGTGCTTCTGGGTTGCCACAATTTTGATAAGTTGTTGTGATATGAGATTTGTTTGATTAGAAGTTGTTGAGTAAAACATTTCCTTATATTCATCATTTGCCTGTCATTCTGTCTCTTTCTGTCTTGTTTCTCATAATTTCATAACCCAAAACATATTTATATTGCCGTCTAGTGCTTCTCTGGTTGAGTTCCGAGCACATATTGTAAGGTAAATTGTTCTTATCTAGTTGTGTTTTATTATCCTCTAACGTATGTACTAGGAATTCTTAACATTGTACATACAGTAGACTCCCAATTATTCGGGTTTGAGTTTTCCGGTTTGCAGGTAACTGTGCCATATTTCACTTTCATAAACCATAAAAACAAAAATAGTTTTTGACTTTTTATATTCGTGCGCGCACAATGGCAACGGCACTTGTGTAACATTAAATACAATTCAAGGAATTAGTAATGAAACAAATAAATAATGTGATGACTGAATGAAAATATTGTGCTCTTTCCTCAATAGCTATTCGCTTCCTACGTTGCATAGTTCAGCAAACATTATTCCGCCATCCTGCTTGACAGCAGCAGCTCTGTAGAGAAAAGCCAGGTGCTTTCAGGGCTAGTTTACCTTGCGCCATTAGTATACCCTTGTGGCAAATCATGGCAGATATGCATTTAGTAGTAAAAAACTGTGTCGGAAATTACGTTAACAGGTTAAATAATCTTTCAAATATTATAAAAATTTTTTATGTTCTTTAATTCTGATTAGAACTGAAATATATTGCCTATATTAAAAAATAATATTTTGTAACTCATGAAATGTTGGTAGCTGGTAGCACATACATAGGAGAAAAAAAAATGTAATGCTCAAGACTTATTATTTAACAATGCGGTATGTGAATTTTAAAATTTAATTTTAGGTTTTTTAATTTCTAAATGTTATTCAACATTTATTGAAATTTACTTCAAATTTATATATATATATATATATATATATATATATATATATATATATATATATATATATATATATATATATATATATATATATATATATATATATATATATATATATACTAGCAAATATTGTAATATGACAATGGGAAACTAGCCAAATAGCATTGGTGAAGAGCGAGACACTTCACTGCATTGTTTTCTAGCTATTTTACACTGCATACTGCTAGATGCCACTACTTTACCTAGTTTTATGCACTTAAAAATGTAGGTACATTCCATGCCATCAGGTTCGCTGCAATCACTTGTCTCATGTATTTCTTACCAGTTTCCAATATTGTTCGTATTATGATATTTTATATTAGTAATGTAAATTAATTTTAATGAGAGTAGTGTCTTGATTAAAATGGTAGTCAGCATGCTTACTTAGCTGTTTCGAAAACAAATTATTTTGATTAAAATACTTTTGGAAAAAACGTTTGACTAGTGTTGTTTTGATTAGCTCTCTGTTTTACTGGATCAAATTAGGGCTACACTTTGAGGGGCGGGTGTTACAGTGTCTGTCTAGATAATCGGGATAAAAAATTATAATTAATTTTTTTTATTTGACCATGCTTTAATCGTGATTTACGGATATCCGTGGACCTCTTGCCAGTTATTACCCCGGATTATCCGGAGTCTACTGTATGTGCATTAAATATATGTATTAGTTTATAACATATGTGTTAAACAACTCTGTACAAATTTTAATATCTCTATTCTTTTTTTCATTGCAGTTTTGGAAACCACCAACCCAAGATGATCAGTTGAAACGAAAAGTCATTTACCTCATTTGGAGAGGAAATGTTCACAATGGAGAAATCAAAATGGCAACAAATATATTTCGATTTACATAGCAATTTCTCAGGGGCAAAAACCAATAAATATTTTTTCACTACTGTAAGAAAATATTTATTTTATACAACATGTAGACATTTTGGTCTACCATAGGAATGTATTAAACTATTTTTTCCCTGCAAGTTAGAACAACTGTAGTACAAGTAAGTAACGGGTTATGCCTTACATTTTTCATACTGTATCAAATTTATGTTGAAATAGGAACAGGAATACTTTATATTTATCTACAAATATATTTGTAAATACATAAATTTTCGTATATTCACAATTGCAGCACAACATATATTAATTTTTTCAAAATAGTATACTGTACAAAGACATTGTCATGTTTTAACAATAGTTTAGCTAGCTGGTTTTGTTGTGATCTATGTAACATACCAAAGAAATAAACCCCATTATATATATGAAACAAAAAGCATTAATCATGTGACTTGTTGAAGACATGCACTTTGAAAATTGATTCTAGCATGTAAAGGAAGAATTGAGTTGCATTACAAGAATAAATCAATCGTCCACTGATAGTTCGTCCAATCAAGTAAGGAAACAATATAGTTATTAAAGTCCATCTTTGATTAAGAATGAATCAGAATGAGGGAAACAACCCAAATCTGGAGAAAGCAAGTTTCCCCCTGTACCATTTGAAGAAAAGCAAAATGGTGCGTGTAGCTGGCAGACAGCCAGAACATGCCCAGGTAGCAAGTGAAGGGGCGGATCAGTTAGAGCTTGTGGGGAGTAGCAGTGAGTTAGTTAGTGATAGAGAGAGGGAGAGTAGTGCAAGGGATGTTGTTTCTGGCTTAGCATCAGCACCGTCAAGTGGAGATGCACTCATCAACCCTCTGCTCTCTATGGGCTTCCATTTGCCACAGTTGGCACGTATGATGAAACAGCAACAGCAGCAGAACCAATCCCTATCCTCCTCCAACCCATCATCTGTGATCAATACGGTCCTGTTTCCTCAATCGCTCTCCTCTGTTGCTTCAGACAAGTGGCCGACGGGGCGACCACCGGCTACCACTTCACAAGATGGTGTTCAAAAAGGAACGATAATGAGTGCATCTGGGGTGTATCGGTCTGCATCTGCAGTCATGGTTTCCGGGAAGGATGGCCAGGGGCCTACTTCATCGGCGGTTGGGAAAACCTTTGGTTGTCACTTGTGCAAAGACTGGTTTTTTTCTCGAGAGAAGTTCATCATGCATTTGGTGATGAACCACAAGATGCTGCAGTGTCGCTTTTGCTCGGATTTGTTTGAGACGTCTGACATGCGTGAAACTCACGAGGCCATGAATCATCTTCCTTTGGAATGTGATGCCTGCAAGTGTGTGTGTCCATCGCGGGAAGAGCTTGCAGAACATTATGAAGACAGGCATAACATGTGTACATGCCAGTTTTGTGGTGTTGTGTTGAATCCAAAGTCATATTACAATACTCACGCTCGTAAAAAACATTTTGTTACTTGTGATGATGCATTAAAAAATAATAAAGTACGGATTGTTAAAAAGTGGAGTAACGAGACTTCAGTATGGACATTTGTTTGCTATCTTTGTGATAAAGAAAGGAAGAAGGTGGAAACATTTGGGCATTTTTTTTCATACCACCGTTGTTCTTTGATTTGTCTCTTAGATTTGTTGGCCACAGAAAATATGGTGTTTTCCGTGCAAGGGACTCCAGCTTCATCATCGTTAAATTTACAGTCTTTACAGCTGGAGTCCCCTGTAGAAGACACTGCCAACACTAATGCCTCACATAACTCTGTGTCATCTACTAGTGGAAATGATTCTCACCCAGAGAGTTCATTATGCTCTATTTGTACAGTTCCCTTCTCAGCTCAAGTGCCAAAATCTGCTCATGACTTCTTTTGCCAAGGGTATATACTATGTAAATTTTGTAATGAAACATTTTCCAGTAAAGCAGTAAGAAGCAGTCACATTTCCAGCAATCATGCAAATTTTTCTTGCGTAGTTGGCTGTCCTGAAGAAATTGTTTTCCCAACAGAGGCTGACCTTGAAGAGCATTATCAGGATCAGCACGAAATCAAAGAATGCCCTTATTGCCAAGCTCTTGTATCAACAAGTGAGAACAAATTCCAAGATCACCTAAGGTCGGTACATGTTCTCACTGACAATAGTGTTTCATCTAATGGCTTTGTAAGCAATACTGATCATTTAAACTTTTTATTTAAAGTAGTCAGGAAAGGTAACTGTCTGGCAGTAGTGTGTTGCCTCTGCTACTCAGACTTGACTTCATTGGCAAAAAATATTATTAATTTGTTCAAACATTTTCACTATCACAAAATTATTGTTCAGTCAGCTGTGCATCTAATGGAAATTGACGCTCTAATGTATGTGAAGAATACCTCTGTCGATGATCAGGAAATTAATTTTGTGGGGGTAGATGAGCATGCAACAGCATGGGGAGAGTTGGTTAAATGTCTGGGGAGTCCTGAGCAAAGTACTAGTGCAAAAAATTCAAGGCCAGCAAATGAACCAGAAAGGGATGATGATAATAATGAAGAACAAAACAAGGTACCCTGTAGTTCTCAGCTTAAAGGAAAAGGCAAAAAAGGTAGTAAGTCATCAAAAGACTCTGAATTAGAGGAATCAAAACCAGACACATTAGATAGTAATCAAGGTCAGACAGACTCTCTTAGTGATGCAAGCTCAGATGACGATTCTCTGACTGGATCTGATGCAGAAAATGAGCAAGGGGAGTTCAGTGACTGTGGTATAGTTACAGACCTGGCAAACGAACCTATCGAGGCAGAAATTGACCCCTCAGAGGTGGAATGTGTGATAAATGAGACAAGTGATGAGGAGATGGGTGGTGATGATGAAACACAAGAGGGGAGTGGGTTCCTCTCAGAGCTGCAAGTAAAACAGGAAGGACTTGATGCTGTGTTAGACAGTTTGGTTAATGAAGCAAATTCTCAGTCTATGTCTCAGCCCTTGGAATTGGCATTGGAAGAACACATGAAGCAGATCTTCGACAACAGCAAAACAGATACTAGTGGTCCTCGTACACTCAATGGTGAAAGTTGGACAGGTCCCAGTGCTAACCTTCCTGGTGGAGAAGTTAAACAAGAACCCCAAGACGTGTTGGAAGATGCTCTAGTGCTATCTGGAAATGAAATTACAACATTAAACAAAAATGGGAAAATTCAGAGGAAGAAATTCACCTGTGATATTTGTTTGCGAAATTTTATGTTGGAAACAGACTTGTCTCAACATCTTGGCAGTGTTCATAACTTTTCCATCATGCCGTTTGCGGACAAAAACAAGTTCAAATGCATAGAAAGTTGCGGAAAAGTGTTCATTTCCAAAACGTCTTTGGATGTTCACAAAATGGAAGCGCACAATAATGCCAAAGTCTGTACTCTATCATTCCAATGCCCGTTTTGCAGCATTCGCTCACAAACCAAAGTGTCTATCAGGCAGCATGTGTTCAGTTGCCATGGCAGCATACTCGTGCAGAGTCCACCGTGCAAACCTCTGGCGTACCGCTGCCGCTGCTGCAGCGAGGAGTTTTGGAAAGTGGAGGACCGCAACAAGCACCAGTTGGCTGAGCATTCCGACACCATTGATAGTTTCTTCAAGTGCTACATTTGTTTCCAGTCCTTTACCAGCAAGGTAAGTGTTTTCTTTCACACTTATTTATAATTTACTAGCTCGCCATAAATGGCATGCAGGCTTGGTTATTTTCTAGATAATCACGGCTGACACTGTTTTCCATTAATTAAGTCAACCTACTCATAATCTGGCAAAAATGGCTGTCACATTAGATCAGGGTCTCCACTGCTAGTACTTTCATACTAGATCTGGTACGTTTTAGAGAGTTTTAGTATGTTCACCCACAGACCTAATACTTGTTTTTTAAATTAAAAATGCTGTAGGACTCCAAATGTTTCCTCTTTTAACAACATTACCAAAGTTGTTCTATGCCTCCTTTTTTCAACAGCAGCAACTGAAAAAAACATTTTCAGCTGTGTTATTAAACGAAAGTAAATTGAGAAACAGTTGATAAACTCTTTTGGTTAAATTGACTATTTTTTAACAAAAAAATGAATTATCAACTACAGATTTTACTGCTTCAGAAGATAACATTAATGCAGCAAGCTGGGATAAAAAAATTGATACTTTTTTATATTAAAGTATACATTTTATAATAATAATAATACAAAGTTTAAAGTGTGGTTATTTTAATTGTTATGAAAGTATTATTTTAAATACTAAACAATAAATCAGTAAACATGTCAAGTGTAATAATTACAATTCTGACATTTGTTGTCTTAGAGACTGCAAGTGGAGGCCTAAAATCATAGATGTTTACAGCCCCTAAATAGAGTTTTGACTTTTTGATTTTAATATTTGTGAGCTCATTGGGTTTAAATATTGATTTTGTTTATAAGAGCATATCAATTTCAAAAAATTGTCTAAATAGTATAGAACAATAGAAAATCTATTACTTTTTCTTCAGATCTAGTAACTTTTTCTGCCAAAGTTGGTGGAGACCCTGAATTTTATTGGTTTGGTTCGTTGTGTAGGCAGATATTAGCACAATTTGTTTTAAAATGCATTGGTGAAGTAACCACTTCTTTAAATAAAAAGTTTTGCATATTGATTACCTATGTTTTACATCCAGTGTGATGAGTACAAACACATACTTGGAAAACATTAAGTATTGTAGGCCCAGTAAACATAATATGAGAGAAAATTAGTAATAATGTATTTAAATATTTGGTTGGTAGTAAATTCATTCATTATTATTTACACAAGTCAAATTTCATGTACATTTTTTTCACAAACATGGTTTTCATTAACATATGTAGTTTTTTTTTGCAATAAATTTTGATCTTGCAGCAGATGGACACTGGACTCATATAATGGAGGGCCTTGGTTTGAATTGCATACCAGCATTTCTGATTTCAGTTTTCCACATTTTCCGGAAATAACTTCAGGAAAATGCTGGGATGTTTTCCAGATAGATGCTGTGGCCGATGTCTTTTTACTATCAAGCCCAATTTATGTTTTGTTTAATGGGCACATTCAGCAGGCAAAGTGTTGCAGTAGCGCTTAGTGTATTGTGTCATTCAGCCCCCCTGATGAATCAGAAAATACTTGCTGTCTCTCTTCTGCGAGCAGACAACTCACTTTAACCAAGTTGGTTTAGATACAAGCAAAGATTATTTGGCTTAGATACAAGCAAAGAGAATGTTGCTGATAAATTAACAAAATTACTTAAGAGATGAGAAATTTTACAGTAAACTGAGGAATTGTTAGGTTTGTTCAATTATTATGTCTTTGAACCTAATTTTTGCAGTATTAATGAGGATAGGTGTTTATCCAGTCAGTTGCTGTGTGTTATCTACACAAAAAAAAAGTATGTTTTTTGTTGCCAAATGTTTCGTGTCATATCGACACAAGTTTCCTTTTCTTAACCATGTTTTTATAGAAATTATTCACCAGATGGGTGCTGCTCACAAATGAGTTTGTTTGTGCAGTGATGCTACTTTGTAAATTGCAGAAGAAATCTAACAAGAGAAACTAAAGTTTTTTAACTAAAGATAGCACTAAAAATAAACTTCCGCAACTGCATTATGCCTTGATTTACAGACACAGAACAAAGCCATATCAGTGTCTCTCTCTATTAGGCCTCTGCAATCTTGCATTTTACTTTATTCTGATACACTTGAAAAAATATTTCAATAGAACAAACAGCATATATCGTTTTGAGAAGAATAAAAAAATTGTTAGAATGTAAAAGAAATCTTAGGAATAATGTGTAAAAGATAAAATGCTGTTTGCTGGTGGTTTTGTTCTTTGATCCATAAAACCTTGCCTACATATTGTCTTATCAATGTATGGTATGTAAGCCTGTAAGGGTATGAAAAATAGTTATTCGCTACAGTTTAAGTATTAAGTCTACCTTACTATTTTTTACAAGTTAAAAATACAACTAACAAATTGATGGCTTTATATTAAAATAAAACAAAAAATAAAATTACAATAGTATCAGAAATATTTTAAGTTTAGTATACAAATGCTAATTTGTTTTTTATAAACATCTTCAGTATGTAAGTATTTATAGACCTAGATTCTCAGAAATTAGAAGCATTTTATAACACACCTTTAAGAACTGCAAAAAAAATTAATACAGTAAACATTGTTAGGTTAATTTGTTTTAATGCGATTACCATCCGTCACTATTTTAGGGAGCTACTTTTAGTAATGCATTGAAGTACAGTAAGTCCTCTATTTACGTCGTACCGATTTACGTCGTTTCGGATTAACGTCGCTAATGTTTGAGTACTCATGTTTCAATTTAAGTTGTCGCCGATTCACAATAACGTCGTTTACAATGACCGTAAGTCTTTATTTTAACCAAAACACCGTATATAATTCGTTTATAATTCTTTGTTTCCTTCGGTAGTTAATTTATGCTATGTAGCGTAAGCTACACGTTCACCGCCTTATCTTATCATACATCATGAGGGACGCTTCCTGCTCTCCGCTGCTCTCCGCGCGGTGATGCAATACTACCAGCCCGCCCGCTCGGCCACCCACGTATCTCGCACGTAGGAGTGTTATGTACTTCCCGCAATGACACAGCATTTTCTCCTACCCCTTTTCGTCCAACTCCTTGGCACTTCAGTAGAGGTGTAAAAGTAACTAAAAAAAGTGTACCCGTATGTATTCGTTACTATAACAATTAGTACTCGTTACTTTCGTATCGTTACTCGTTACTTCTGATACAGCATAACATGCTATGTTATGTAACAGCAACGAATCGAGTCGTATTTCGTACGCGTACAGTATGACGTCGCGTAAATAATAATAAATCGAATATAAACAATTAAAAGTATTTGATAATTAACAGCTTTTGTTAACCAAGAAACAATAAAATCTCATTAGAGCAGCATTATTATAATATCTCTTTTAAGATAAGAACAAAAAACGTGAAAATACGCGATAATAAAAAACAAAAACATACATATTTATAATTTGTAAAAAATACTTTCTTACGTTGTTTCTATTCCAATCTCAAACTTTGTCTACACACACAATACCTTTAATAAACAGTAAAAAACTTGGACGACGAATTTCCAAATTATACTTTTCTTAATAAACAAACATCGTTCTTTGTAACGAATAAGCGCGCGCATGCGTAAAACATACGAAAAATGCGAGTAACGAAATGCATTCGTGTGTAACGTTTCGTTACTCGTTACTAGATGCCGCACCCGTTACTCAGTAACGAATACATACGGTTTGCTACAACTCTACACTTCAGTCGCTATTATATCGAGTTGGCCGGAGTTTTAAACGTGCCGTTGTTAACTTTATCGTGATCAAATGCGTTTGTAGTAGGCCTACAGTATCAGCTCACTGCAATTTATGATTTTTTCTTCATAAGATGTCTTCCAAACGACTATATATCTGTTTTTATATTTCAATCAATAAAGGTAATTAAGCAGCTGGTTAAATAACCATTCTATAAAGCTGAGAAGTACTAGTTGGACTTGTTTCCCACGCTGTCGGTTGTCATTTGCTGATAAAATTGCCCGACCGGTGGCATGAAACATGGCTCATTTTGCGTCGTTTCTATTTACGTCGCGGTTTTCAGGAACGTAACCCCGACGTAAACCGAGGACTTACTGTATTGTAAATTGTTTTCTTGCAATTATTGCAGTTGTGTGCTTATGTCCTGTTTTTTGTAAATCCATATTTTTTGTATGGTTAGGTCTGTTCTTTTTAGTCTTGTCATATATCTCCATTAAATTTTGATAGTTCCATATGAAAGACGTGCCTAATGATGAATCTTTCCATCAGATGGTTATTTAATGAAAAGCATGTTTTATGTGTGTCTGGTTTCCAAACAGTCTGTGTGGATCTGATGTGTTCATGTTACTTTAACTATAAATTCTTGTTTTTATATTTTTTTCAAAATGTTTGAGAAAGTAGTACTCTTTGCTGACAAGGAAAAATAAGACGATCTTGGCTAGCAAAGTAATATTCTATCCAGAATGTGGGAATTCCATGTTGTAGTAATGGTTTAGCCATTAGTCAGTGCCAAAAAATTACATTTCACATAAGGCCAATGTCTGTTTCTCTAGATGTTTTATTATTTTTTTTAGGTGGCCACAGCCATAAGGCCATATGGGTAAGATTCCAAGCAGGGTTAGTGTCACTTGGTTTTCTTAGGGTAATCCCATTTTCCCCCTCCCATTTATTATTCTGTTATCTGTGTTCAATTCTCATCTTATCACCTTTCATCTCTAATTACCGCTGTGTATAAGAGACCACGATGGATTCATTCACACTTAATTGTCTCGTGGCCCCAATGTTGATGAGATGGTAAACCCTCACTTATAGGTTCTTATTTTGTCAACAAAACATTTTATGCATAGTAAGATCTGTAATATAAGAGTGTTGTAAAGATAGTTTATTCTTTAAAACATTATAGGTTTTTTTAATATAGTTTAATTTCTGTGGTTCTTATTAGTTAAACAATACTGTTCTATATTTAGTTTCCGATTTATTGTGGCTTGTACACATCATACACAATACAACAACCCCTGTCCATCTTGACTTGACAGTGGTACCAACAGAGGCTATGCACATTTACCGTTCCAGGCAATTATCCCTACTACCATACATAACAAATACAATTAGAAGTAAAAAGATACTGTGAAAATTAAAAGTTAATGTAATATGTATTTTTACTCAGATGTAATATTTAAAGTAATAATTGAAGTACGTTGGAAGAGGCACAAGGTAATCATTCCGGCTTTTTGCAGTGCCATGGAAGTACAAAATTAATGTTAATTGTCATTGTAAAGTGGTCCTGTGGCAAGAAACAAAATGTTTCCTCTTGAAGGCTAGGCGGTCATTGTGCAGTGCTAGAGGTGTAGCCAAGTAACTCCATTGTTAGGATGTCCTGTGGTGAGGAACAACTGTTTCTTCTTCCAAAGCTGGGTTTTGGAGGACCAGAATTGAGACTGCCTTGGCGTGTTAAGTAGTTGCAATAATTTCAGCTACTCTAGTGGTGATTTTATCCATTTTATAATGTTATATTAAGTCTGTATTTAGCATAGTATTTAGTTTTAATACTGTTCATGTCTTCATTGCTACATTCGTGGAAAAGTAGGATTTTTAACAGTCAAAGAAAACTGGATAATGTCAGGGAATTTCACTGATAGGTCAAGGAATTTTCTCTACTATTATTACTGAAAGTGTTTTTATATTTTTTAATGAAAATCTGTTTGCTTTAAGTGACACTGAAACAGTGTCACTTAAATAAATTTTAATTCGATTTTAATATGAAATATATTGCTGTTTGCATAATTAGAAGTTAACATATATGAATCTTTATATTGTTATAAAATTTTATAATAATGGCAAATCTTTTCTAGTCAGCAATTATTTAATTCTTATGTGTTTTCTAAGCTACTTTGACACTTAGAAGTGTTTGCTATGCTTAAAAGTGTTTAAATTTCTACTTTAGCAATTACTGATAAATTCTCTTATCTACTGTGTGGAAAACTATATTTTTTGTGATTTGTTTATCAGGTATGCTTGAACAGACACATGCGTTCATCTCACGAAGGTCAGCTTGTTTACCCATATGTGTCGTATAAGTGCAAATTGTGCCTTGTTATGTACCCTGCGATTCCTCGTCTAAGAAAGCATTTTCAGGACTCGCATCCTGCAGCACTTATTTACTTATGTAGACATTGCAATCTCACGCTGAAGACCAAGAAAACACTTAAAACGCACATTAAGGTGAGTTCTAAATTCTAAATATTATTAATTGCAATAATTTTTTAAGTTTTTGAAACTTTACATTTAAACTTATTTTGTCTGAATGTAGCTGAGATTTATTCAGCTGTGTTGTTGATGGTAAAATGATAACTATAAAGGCATTAGATATTTTTAACTAATATGACTTGTTTGGTCTTTTTGGTGTAAAATTAGTACAGTATAGCCATATAATATTTGAGAAAAAATTATAGTAATTATATGTGTTCCCTGTATCACACTGTAAGAGTGCTCCACATGCTACCAGTTCCAACAAGAGTGACACAAAACAATTACTGTACCAAAACAAAACCTTTAGTATTTTATGTATAAAATGCATATGTACAAAACCTATCTCTCAAAACCCTTTACAAAAATTCTCCCTGGCATAAATGTTGGAAAATTTAGAGATCAGTGTGTGTAAGAATCAATTGTGAATTTTTGTCATGGTCAGGATATTAGTGCTGCAAAAAAATAGTTATAAGATCTCATTATCACACAAGTTTGCTTTTATGTACATATATGATGGCTTAAAAAGTGAAGACAGTTAAGTCGTCATAAGTTGGTCCAGGGCTGTGAAGAAATCTAGATACTAGACATAGGTGTAGCTAATTTAGTTTTTAAAAAAAAAGAATGTTTTGATAGTGTTTTCTGGAGTTTGGCCTAAATAGTTTTGATTATAAAATGTGACTACCCATATAACTTTAAATTTCTTTGTCCCCGCTTAGTTTTTTGTAATCGTGTGCCATTTTTCGGCCAGTGAAGTGTCGCAATGTTGACACAGGTCGTTATGAGCTTTGCAGCAGGGGGTGTTCACAGAATGGGAGAAATCAAACTCTTAAAAAACAAAAACATTATATTTACTATACATAATGTGCACTTTAACAAGACATTTTCATGCAATATCTAGATAATAACTTAGAGATTAGGTTGAAAATTCCCATATGATGAGAACCACATATGAAACTTCAAAATTAATTCTAGAATACCATATATAGGCCAGTAATTTTAAAGAATGGTTAGGTAATGAAAGTATTTTCAATTAAAAAGCTTTTAATGTCATAAGTTTAAGTATGGTTTTATGGTTCTCTCCAGGTTGAAAATGTATTCACTGTTGACATGACTCGGGGTGATGATGTAGCTAGGCAGTCTTTGGCATCCATGCTTACACTGTTATTTAAAGCAAGTGGAAAGTTCTTGAGTGGCTTACATCCAACATCAGGTTTAAAAGATATTGTTTCATTGCACAGTTGATAAAAAAAAATAAAAAAAGCTAAGGAATGCACATTTGCATTTGCACAAACATACATACATGTAATGTAACAATTCTAGTGCTTGGGAACACTATTGTTTTAATACAGTTACAATAATATCATTATTGCAAGTTGTCAGTTATTAAAAAAGTGACAGGCCAGACTCTTATCCCTTCTGGTCTTCACAATATGTGATGATTGATTACATGGGTGTCTATGCAGTTTGTTTTGTAACTTGTTGATATGTAATTATTTACATGATTGTAATATAAATTATGTAAATGCAAACTTTAACAACTAACCTCATAAAATGCTTTAGAAAATTTTAAACTCCATTAGGTTTGTATTTTTTCTCAGGTGATTTTTTTATATTTTGATTAAATTTCTTTGGAGAATGATACAAAATATTTTATTCAGAAATAATTTGTTTTATGTATCATGAATATTTAATCTACTTGTGTTATTTTTTATTTTTCATTTCCTTCTTGTGTGTAATGTTTTGTGATTTAGAATGTCCACTCGGAGTCTCGTCGTCGGGAATGTAGCCTTTGTGGAAAAGTTCTCTGGAGCAAACGAGCATATGCTATTCACTTCAGAATGAAGCATAGTGCTGTATCAAAAGTGGGTTTTCGCTGTCGTCTATGCCAGAGCAAGTTTGATTCCAAAGATGAAAGGTAAGAAGTAAATGAGGATAAAATAACAATGCACTTTGTAATTCTTTTTATTAGTAAATTTACATAACATTTTCTTTCCTGGATATTGTTACTGCAATGCAGTTTTTATTCATTTGTTTATTTATTGTTAAGTAAATCTGCTGCCTCAAAAGCAATTATGTATTTTAAAATTTGTCAAAAACTAAATTAGAATACAATGACATTTAATCTTAAAGTACAGGAATTTTAGTTGGTTTATTTTGACAGTGTCAAAATATTGTAGTTAAAATAATTAAATTGCTTTTTTAATACCAAAGCTTGCAAATTATTACTACTGATAATCAATTTAATTTATTTTAATTTTTTTTGAATAGCTATTTAAAAACTGGCAAATGAGTTCATTATGTTGTAAATATATTTTACAATAAACACCCACAATTAGAAATAAAAATTAAATATATGTGTGTGTGAATGTAGTTATGGTTATTTTTTTTACACACAATTGGTTTATAATTGGGTATTGCACATTTTATTTTGGTGAATGGATTAGCTAGCACAAACTGACCTCTGGGCTACAATGGCTGAAGCTATGTTTTTTGGTTCCTCTTGGAGGTTGAAGTAAGGCAATCACCCACTTAATATGACTGGGAAGAATAGTAGTAGTAGTAGCACACAACACAAGAAATCATTCGGAATTATTGCAAAATCTTCTGCTAGTATTACTGAATTGCAACGTCAATTCATACAGTACAAATTAGTATTCACTTAAGACATAGTTTGTAATTTATAGAAATACCTTATTAACATTATACTTTCTTTAATGGGCATCAACAGAATCAAGTAATCCTAAATTGCATAATATTTATATTACATTTTTTTCAGTAAATAAAACTTTTTATGCATGGTGATCTGTTACTGCTAGTCTCGTTACAAAGGCTACTCTGTATTAAATTTCGTCATTTCACTTTTTCTTGTTATGTGAAAATGTAGACACAGGATATTTCATCACATGGTAAAGCATAGTGGCTTCAGACAATAGGTTCTCAAAGACATTAGCTGTATGGGAAACGATTTGGGTACCAATATGGTGCTCGCTCATAAATATGAGTCATGCCGGGATGTTGCAGATGAGTTTTCATTATTCACTGATGGATTTGAAGGGGTGGCTTTTGGGTTGAGGCACTTCACAAAATTACATTGGAAACACAGGTTCCTAAAGTGATAAAAATAAAGAATGTAAAATTAAGACAATGGTTTCATCTTTTTTTATTAAACATAGAATTACCAGCTTGGCATGCAATTTACTGTTTTACACATTTTGTGTGATGCCTGACCTTCAGTACTTAACTTTGATTTTCCAAATTTGGCTGTAAACTGCTCTGGTTTTAGCCCGTTTCTCTCTCTTTTCGAAAGAAAAGAAGACTTTGGGATTTGTTACTGGCTATGGTATTAGTTAATATCCTTGTGTTTTAGAATTTAGTTTTTGCCATGGTTTAATACCAATTAAAGTTTAATTACAGATATGGCTGCATTACTTAGTAATAAACAATTGCAGCAAAAATTATGCTACATAATCAGCAAGCTAGGTGAGTACTGTGTATTTCTAATTTTTTTTTAAATTTTTTTATGTTAGAATATTTTTTCAGTAAATAATAAAAGTATTTGTTCATCTTGGGTTGATTTTTTTTATTGGTTTATAATTTTTGTGCCAAAAAGTATCACTTTGTTAAAGTAGCGACTGCATTTTTCTGTCTTTTATTGTCTTTTGATTGTTGTCTAAAAATTTAGCAAGACAAGATTTTACTTTGATTTAGTTCACGAGATACATGTAATGATAGTTAGGAAAATAATATAAAAAAGTTTAAGGTACCTTGGTTGAGTGTGTTGAAGTGAATGTGTGTTGTGAGTGAGCTTGTTTTGCAGGAAGTTACACTACCAGTTGGATCATGAAGGAGAAAGTCCATACCGCTGCTCTCAGTGTGGTAAAGGGTTTGCTTCCAAATCCGGGATGTACGGCCATAGACAGCTCCACACTGGTTCAGGAGAGAGCACTTGTGGCTACTGTGGCAAGGCCTTTAAAGTAAGATTAAGTAACATTTTTAACTTGTTGAAATTAATTTAGTGTCACAATTGTTAAAAACATTTATATTTTGAACTTTACAAATAACGGACACAACTGGTGATCCAAAAACTGTTCTTTATAGAGAAATAACAGCTCTTAATGAGTTTGTCAGAAAATTTATGAAAATCTCCCTATCCCCACACACATCTTTTTGTTCCAGAATTCTACTACATGTACATTATTAGAACAAAACTCAATAAACTTTACCTACTTTGAATCAATTTCGTTACATTTCATTCTTATTGATGACACTTTGTTTTACCTCAAAGAGCAAGTGGTGGTAGTTTCTCATCACAATATGAAATTTACATATTTTTAAAGATACCTTTACATTGTTGTTTCTTTTATTCTTTCCACTCAGCCACAACATTTTGATCTAAAATCCTGACTTGTCTAACCAGCTGACCATTCTACATTAACTTAACAGTTAAGGCATTGAGGCTTGCTTCTTATACTATTTAATAGTGTTTTAATGGAAACCAAGTTCATAGTAGCATTGTTATACAAACTCTACAAAAAAATTCATATGCATGTGTGTCTACAGTTAAGTTAGTCAATTGATTTTCTGAAACAACTTTATCGAATTTGATTCTTTTCAGTATAACTACTGAGTTTTCCCCCATCACTTTTAAGTGGCAAGTTTTTATCTCGTGAACTTAACATTTCACATCTGGGAAATGACCACTTCTTACACAAACTAATCACTGGCAATTGTCTGCCAATCTGTTAAATGAAAATTGGATGTGCCATTGAAACAAAATATTAATACCACACATATAATAAACACACACTTGTCACGTGCCAGGAAGGGTATGAGGGGTTAAATTGGCATGCGTGTTCGAGAAGAGATGTATTGTACAACCCCGTAATTCGCTGCTTCCTGCCAGGGATGTACAGGCTCTCCAGAACATATGCAACTCACGGTTTTAGCGATCATTCGTGTTTCATGAAGTTTTTCATATGGTTTCGGGCAAATGAGATGTCACAATCAAGCTACAAGAATTGATCCGTACCATCTTTATTATTTCCTTCAGCAAGAAATTAACACTCTAAAAATAACAAAAAAATTACAAATCAAATAAATTTAATGGAAAGGCTCCTTTATTGACAATTATCTATTTTCATTATAACAGATTGAACAACAAAAATAATGGTAAACCATTGGATTATTTAACTTAAGCCCCATTAAAAAAAGCAATGCCATTAATAAATGATGGATGGATAATACACCAATTCCTCACTTAGCACAACTAATGCATTCCTAAAATTGTTCGTGTTATCCAAAATTGCGTATTCTAAAGCATTGGTCTTCATAAATAGCAAGGCTAATTTACTTAATGTATTCCAAAATGTGTAGGAAAATCTTCTTTCTGTAATATAAATGTTTAGAATAACACTCAATGATAAATTTGTCACACCATTCATCTTTGTAAGCCTACCATCGAATACTTTGTTTGACAAATATGACACCGCCTAACGGGAGATAGTTATCGTCAGTTGACTGGTTTTCTTGCCCACCCGGTCATGAACTTCAATTCACGTCACGTACCTTTCCATGAACTTTCCAAACCATCCTTTACTGGCAGTGAAACCGATATTACTGTCCAGATATTTACAAATTAATTTTCCAAAAACTAAAGTGCTTATTTGTGTATCACCGCTTAGTTCACATAAATTCTGTCGGGCCCGTGATTTTTTTTTTTTCATTACACCATTCATTTAACAAACCTTTTCCATGTAAACATCTGTTCATTTCTGTTCCAGTATCTAATGTCAAATATATTCCCGCTAGTACATCCAACAGCATCAGACTTACATAAACGTTTGATAGAGTCCTTATTTCGTACAATTGTGCGCACAGTTGACTTGCTTAAAACTAAAATGTGACCAACATAAGTGTGGCCTTCATGGCATTCTGCACACTGTAATACTTCTATTTTGTCTCAAATACTTGAACATGATGCATTATGCTCTCACTTGGAAGCCATGATTCCACTATGATTCCAACTGCAAGTGCTTGCTCATGCACAGTTACTGGCAGACAAATGAGCAAATGTTGCTTGTGTTTGTGCATGCTGGCTAGACTGAAGTTCATCATTGCCCGATCTGTGGCCAGGTGACAATGGTATGGCACGGCGGCATAAGTGCAGACGTAAAAACATTTGGTCCTTTATACTCCATAGCCGCAACCTAACGTGCCATAGGTTATGTTTGTACAACAGCCGATAGCGTAGTCAGACCTGCACGCGCATCTCTTCCCCCCTTGTTTGGCTAACGGTATCCTACGGCACATCTGTTGTTTACAGAGTTAAAACAAACTTCATGGCATCATGCCCGACCTTTTTTTGCCTGTGGCGATATCATGCTAACTGAAATTTACAGGCTGCAATTCAAGACTGGGGCAGTAAAATTAATATCACGCTAAATTAATTTGCGCAATCTGAAAACCTGCTAAGTGAGAATATTTCACAAAAATCTCTAAATAGCAACAGACCTGGACACCCCTATAAAAAAATCAGCAAAAAAAAATTGTTAGAAAAATTATAACTCTCCAACAGGCATATACATCAAAAATTCAAAAACCACTAGGACAATATATACCACATATGCAAAAACATGGTGCATGTGCAGTATGATATATTCAAAACTCACTAGGGGATAATAAAAATGGCCTTGATTGATAGCCCAATTACCAAAATGCCAATAACTTTAATATTTAAACCCTTTCAGAATCATAACTCAGAACATTACAAGAAGCATAGAAAAATATTGTTAACATAGTAAATGATTATTCTGTTTTTTTTTTTTTTTCCACCTAGCCTATTTATGAATTATCTAATTGATATCTTCACCCTGAAATAGCCGAAGTTCTTTTCATTTTTATTTTCAAGGAAATAGTGCAGTTAAAAAAATGTGGTATCATGACAACCATGACAATAATTTCCAAAAGTCAAAAAGATGTCCACCAATCTTGTACACAGACACGTACGTTTTAGTTTTAAAGCAGTGCATGCGCGGATTGTTAATATGGACGGTTAAATGTGATGAACGGGCCTTCTTTTCTTACACTCCCACTTATGAATGTGGCAATTCAGTAGTGACATAGCCCACACCTCCAATTACTTTAATCTTCAAAAGTGAGAATGCATACCTGTCAATTACGTGAGCGGCTACTCGCAGGTAAAGTTACCTTCATAGTAAAGGATGGCCTGGTAACCAGATGTGCTGCAGACCTGCAGCTCAGCACACGACCCTAGCACATCGAACCACAGGCTAAGTCAGCATGTTAGGCAGCAGAGGGTAGGCAAGCAGGAAATAGGACATCACGCAGTCTCAACTTTATCCATGCAGCATCTATTCTCTCCTTTAGTAAGTGCACTCTGATGCATGTTGTCTTATCTCTCATAACTATTGACTGTCAGATGTTGTGTTGTGTACACCTTTATTGAGGAAAAATCAGATGGTTAAGTTAGTTTCATTAGGCAGTTTATTATTTTTGGCTGGCATTAAAGTTTCCACAACCCATACAGGCAGCATGTGTCGCTCTCTTGTAAACGACCACATGTGGTAGAAAGAACACAGTCAGTTCCCAAATTCTCATGCCTATGTTGAGAGAAGACCCTTCTTTCCATGGAATTTTATGGTGGGGCAGTCACATTGCCCCCTCACTCCACCTCACTCCACCTCACCCCATCCCACCCCACTTCATATCATCCCAGTTCCTATTGCCTCTGCGAGATGAGTGATTAGCTGCTTGCGTAATATACGTCCATGATCCAGTTGCCTATGACTGCATTGGTGTGCCAATTAAGCATTTACTTAATTATTCATTTATTTAAGTAGCCTGTTATGTATCTAGCATTTGTTTACATCCACTGTTTGTTTCATAAAACTGTGTGAAATACTTAATTTAGTTATGACCACCCTGATTAAGAATTTGTTTTTTTTTTTTCTAGCGCAAGGACAGTTACAATGAACACCTCTTGATCCACAATGGACCACGCCACAAGTGTCCTCATTGCCCTAAGGAGTTTGTGCAGCGATCTAATCTCGTACGACATATCCGAATCCATACAGGTGAGCGAATATTAAGCATATTTTAGTTCTAGGTAGCAGCCATTTTGAAGTTTATTTTCAGTGGCTTGTTGTAAAAAAACCAGTTTTATTGTCAAAATAGAAAATAATTTTGTTGTTCACGTGTGTCATAAACATTTTTTTACCATGGACGTACATCTAATTCTCACAGCAAGAAAGCATAAACCAAGAAATGTTTAATTTGTTTCTGTGTGTTTGTTGAAACAGTGTACTTTCATATGTGGTAATTAGGTTACGTCTTCGTAATAATAGTTGTATGAATCATAAATTATTTATTCACGGCAATAGGAAATATCGTGATGATTTTTCTTCTATCAAAGTACTGTGTTTTCTATACGTGCAAATTGAGGCTGACCTAAGCTCTTGTGTTGTTCTTGTGAATTGGCCTGTTTTCAGGTAAATATTTTTACAAAAGGCTAGTTTGGATAGTTTGGATACCCCCAAAGTTTTAAAATAAGGCAGGCTTTATCACTCAGTTATCACAGGTTTGGATGGTTCAAGTGGACTTCTTGGCTGTGTGCAGCTGGCAATGAGAACTGTTGTATGGAAGTCGGCATTTTGTTTTGCACGTGATAAGAGTAAAAGAGGAAGAGAGCAAGTGTTGTGCTGACTGCATGACAATGTGTTGGACGGGATGCCAAGGTGGTTGTGAATATGTGTGTAGATATTTGTAGTAGGTTAGTGGAGTGGCTTGGCTTTGGGGGCTGCTTAGGGCTCGTGGCGATTAGACTTTGAATGGAGGCTGAAGTGAGGGAAAAGCACTTGTCACAGTCGTTGACCTGCGAGAGAGCAGAGGACTGAATGAGAATTAGGCACATTTGATGTCACCAGATAAGTCATCAACTTAGAGTTAACTTAATAGGTGCCAAACTGATAACCAATCTTTATTTAGAAGTTTAATTAAAAATATGAGTTGTTAGTAAAAATTTGAGTTTAGAGGAACACTAACATTGTTCTATTAGTAACAGTGATTAAAGTTTATTCAAGGTTTTTTACAAGTTTAAAGATGTACTGTATTTATTTGAAAAAGTAGGTAGAGATGAAACACTAACCTTTTATTTGGTTGTTTTGAAACTTAATGGGGCAGACACTATTTCTGTTTTAACGATACAAGTTGTTTATTGACGTTGTGGAAGTTAAAGTCAAACATAAATAAATTATAAATTGTAATGTTAAATGTAAAATCCTGTATTAAATACTTTTCTTGCAATACAAAATTGGTTATGTAAATTTTGTGTAAAGTACTTAAGTTAAAGTTCCCCCACACATTCAGGGAACTGAAAAAATCTGGGAGTCACCTCTAGCTTTGCCAAGTGAGTTCAATCCCCCTTTGAAGTATTTTGATTTGTTAGCATCTGGTATCTGCCTAACCATTTTGACTTGTGCATCAGGAAACAATGGACTGGTGGAGGCATTTTAGTAAAGGTTTTGGCTCATGGTGGAAATTTAAGACACTGGTCACCAGTGCGGACTGGTTTTTACTTTTGATCAAATTTTAAAGAGCATATTTTTGACGTGACAACGTCTAATAAATCGATGAACGCCGGCTGCACGCACGAAAAAGTGTCCCGTTACGCTGTGTCCCGTTATGCTGTCAGCGAGTGCAGTAATAATAGGTTATGTTACAATTGACTAAAAAATTATGGTGATTCATATAATTGATAGATATTTGATTACAGTTTATTTATATGAAAACTTGTTAGTAATTATATTTAAACTTTATAGCTAAATGCCAGTTTTTAATATTAATTACAAGTCATCTACACGTGAACTGTTTTGTCGACTGTTTATAAAGTGAAGTGAAAAGTTAATGTGGTTTTCATTGCTTATTACAAAAACAATTTCGGCAATAAAGGTTAATTATTCTTGCATTTTAAAAATCTGATTACTAGTATAATTTGAAGTATTTATTCTTTTATTATTAAAATAAAAATGATTCAATTTTATTCATAAAAGTATGCAATCATTTCATCAATGTTTTGTTATGACGTCACGTTAAACTATCGTCCGTAAACCGACTTTACAGACAACCAATTTTTTACTTTTTCATTTTAATGTAATTACTTTTTTATTAAAGATTTCTTATAAGTTATGTAATATTTCTGTTATAATTTATTAGTTTAGTTTTTACTTGAAGTTTAAGTTGGACAGTTTCAGTAAAGTTTGTTAACTGTATGTTTTTGAAGTATGTGTGTGGTAGGTTTAGGTCTAAAGACAAAGGATTAAGGGGGTGTGTTGAAATGCAGTTGGCAACTCTGATTATGTAATCCTTCATGCGGTAGTGTTTTTTCAGTACAAT
The DNA here is from genome assembly GCF_032445375.1 of Bacillus rossius redtenbacheri. Classification (NCBI taxonomy): domain Eukaryota; kingdom Metazoa; phylum Arthropoda; class Insecta; order Phasmatodea; family Bacillidae; genus Bacillus; species Bacillus rossius. The sequence continues at coordinate 20,133,207 of NC_086331.1, forward strand.
ATATTCCCACATTTTGCTGTAAATGCTGGTGTAGCTCTAAGATGTATTTACATCTGCTATAAAGTAAATTTAAATGACATACTTAACACTTACAAATTGACTTAAAGGTTTAAAGTAAAACTAAATAGCATGCTCAGTATGCATGGTGTTGACATCTGCCAGTTATTTTTTGCATCACTCTTTATTCTTGTCACAAGAGTAATGTTAAATATATGAATATTTATGTAAAAAAATATTTATGTAAATAAACGTACTTAAACTATATCAGTAAGTATTTCATTTATGGATTAACTGTGCATGATAACATGTTTACCGTGATGTGAGGAAAAAAAGCTTCATGAATATAAAATGGCTACCGCCCACAGCTGTTTTGTTCACTGATGTGAAGTGTCATTAACATTTTGACCATAAATGACCGAAATCAATGCTATGTTACAAAGTATATAAACAAAATAAGTTGGTAAATTGCTGAAGAAGTACACAACACATACTAACCTTTCAAATAAAACTTTTATTGCAATACCCCCCTCACTCAAAAAACAAATAAAATTTTTTTCGGTGACAACATACTTTCTTCCTGCAGCAAGATTTGAGGTTTCCTCAGAAATTTGTACAATTTTCAATTTTTTAGCAACCATAGATGCAACTACAAACACACTTCCAAACCACATGCAAGATGTCTGTCGTCCATTAAGCGATAGCAAGTTGGAGCTCGATGGAACTTATATGCAGCGTTGCTTTAAGGGATTGTCAAGTTTTGAATAAGCCACGCACCATCCTTTTTCAACACACATTTTACAAAAAATTATTTGCTGTTTATTCGGGTAGAAACTGTATTATTTAACTTATTAAAAATCTAAAAAAAATTATATAAAATAAAATTTTGAACAGTAAACGAAGTTTTCAATCATTTGAAGTTTGTTGGTCTTAGAGATCCCTTCATAAAATGCAATCTTGATTCTACTTTATTTTATGTCTATTTATGTAGTATTTATTTATTTATTTATTTATTATTATATCTTTTAGGTTTTTAGACACTACAGTAAATTATGTATTCAACATGCACAACTAAATTAATTAAGCACATTTATTTGTAAATTTTATATTTCATTTCTCTATGTCAGCTAGTTGTGGTGGTAATGTTTTTTTTTGTGGATTTGTAGTAATAATTTTTTTTTCAGTAGTTTTCCAATATTTCAATATAGTAGCTAGTTTTTTTTCTCTTGCGAACATGGGAAAAAAATACTTTCATATTAATTCTGAGTATAATTAAATCATCATTGCATCTAACTTCAGAATACAGGCTATTCATAAAAGAATGTCCCAACTTAAATGGTATATTATAACAGTTTAATTTAGACTATTTACAACAAATCATACATAAAATTAAAGGTAAACAAATGTAATTTTTTTTAAAATGTTCAATATGTGCACCTTTAGTTGTATGGCACACAGTCCAATTCTTCACACTGTTGCCCCCCGTGAGGGGAAACAAGGGATTGAGCTAGAGCGAACACAAAAAACTGTGTTGTGAGAGTTGCACATTTTATTATCAGCAAATAAATACTGAACAATTTCAAACATTTTAAACTCTAGCACTCATATGGTCTTATAAACATGGTCATTCTTTCTTGAATTGTTCAAGCTTTCATACAGCATGGGGCTGTCAACAAACAAATTTCAAAGATTGAACGAGTCATAGACAAACCTTAACATAGCACAAACAAGGCGATTGAAAAACATTCTTTTCATACGTGAACTAAAAAGGGATAATTAATATTTAAATAATTAATGTCTGCTAACTTCACAATGCATAAGCATCAACACTGAACTCACTTGAATATTAAAAAGAGCAAGGCAGAGCGGGATGAATTTATCGGCGAAAAAAAATATTAATATAACGTGCTTGCAAACAGATATTTAAAGCAACAAATTATTTACAATATTAAGATTGCCTCAAATATTTATGTGTGCAATATGTCTTGAGTGTGAACATGGTTTCATATGCCAACATCATCAACCCCCAACCAATTCCAAACAAACCCCTCGTGTCTGTGGGTCAAAGCCAGCCGAACACACTGCAGACCGTTCTGTCCCAGGCTCACTCCGCTAGTCGCCTCTTCATAACAGCACGCCTGCTGACTAGCGCTCTCCTGCCCCAACAGCACTTGAGCCGGACTTCATTGGTGCGCTCTAAAACAGGAACACCAAGATTCCGCGATGACAGCACTCTGCGATATAGACAGGTCTATCCCTGTCAGACTCATTCCGGTTCGTTTGAACAAGTGTTCTGTCATAGACCCATCACATTCGTACACAAATACCAGCGAAACACAATAGCTGCTCGAAAGTCTGAAATCAATTGTAGGGAAAAATGTCACAGTTGGTTGTACATATACACTGCCATAGCAAGCCTGCCTCAAACCAACCACCACTGATTGTTTCTCGTCATGCACAAACACACATAAGCCCGCGGCATTGCCCTCATATTTTCTGCTCGCTACTTCCTACTCATCCAGTGAGTAAAATTAGACACGTCGACGGCGAGCATTTTACTACCTCTGGTAGTATTGGCCACCTCTCACAGGGCCCAAAACTGCAGAGCGACTTTTCACCAACAAACTTGGCCAATGAGACCCCAACTCGCAGCGCGAGTTGACACTTCAAGTCGCTGATGATTACCTTCTTAACTCTGTCGCTGTCCACAGCAAAACACTCCGGGATCCCTCTTCAACGACTGGGTGAAGTCAGATTCCATAGTTAAAGTTCCTCTTACCAGTCACAGAAACTAAGTCCAATTCTGGCGATCGGTGCGCTGTCGGGCATAGTGATGTTCTTCAGGTGGTCTGGCAGGGCGGCAGCAGGATGACGTTCTTGGAGGCATGCCTCTCGTACTCCTTCACTCCCTCTCTCTGCTTGCTGTGCCCAGGTCGGGTCTATACATACCTCTCTGCTGCGCTGCTTCCCCTTTGTTCCGGAACGAACCAGAAGGTGCGAGTTTCTCCTACTTCAGCGGGGAAGAAAGTAGAGGCGGTAAAGTCACATGACCAGTCACTTGGTCACCCCCACCACTCCAATGCCTCGGCCAAGATAGGCAAAACATGATGAGAAAGAATCCTTGCTGGGTGGACAGGCCACCCGTAACAAGCAGATGTTCGACGGGAGTAAAACCATCCAGGGGTAAACGAAGTCCAGTCCAAGAAAAAAACTTACCTTGTGAACCACGAATAGCAACCACAACAACACATTTTGGTTAACACGTCCGGAGTAATCTTCAATTCTGTGTCTCAACTCTGGCAAATCATTAGGTGGCAGCAGAATGTAGACACAATCGTTTATAAAGCTTCTAAAGGAAAAAAAAAATGCATCATCTGTCTTTAAAGCATTTAGCAACTTTATCCGGTATAGACATGTTTAAAAAAGTTCTTAAATCCTTCCACATGATCGTCTTTGGCAAATGAAGTTCAAGATTTGCTTTCCGAACAGATTTCTTAGGACCGTGTAGGTAAGTGCTCTGACACGGTCAACATCCTGTACAGACACTTTTGGTCGTCCCGTGCTTTTCCCTTTACAAACGAGTCCATTCCTTTCGAATGTCCTATACTATCGGCGCAGGTTTTTGCCACATGGGGATCGCAATCAAACTTTAAACAAAATGGCAGTTGAACTGAAATCACAGATTTTCTTAGCAAATTGCAGAACACAAAACACATCATGTTCAGCAGTCGCCATTTTGTGTAGGTGATGTTGCAAGCGAGAAAACAACAAAGTAGTACTCGTGGTTGCGCTTATCAGAAACTGTTTAGTTACTCTTTGTGACCTTGAACCAACACACTATACTAGTAAAATTTATTACTGGGACATTCTCTTGTGGACATACTGTGCTGTGTGTGACCATTAGCTCGATACTTTGACATGTAAGTATATAAATTTGTAACCTTTAAGTATAATTGATGACATTTGTTCTCTTACCCACTCCAAATGATTTTCATAAATTGTATTTTTATTGATGATATTTTGTTAATTTTTCTGTGCAGGAGAAAAGCCTTACAAGTGCCTTTACTGTGACAAGTGTTTCTCCGACAAGGGAGCATGCAACTCTCATATACGTGTGCACACAGGGGAGGAGAATTGTGCCTGTCCTTTTTGTGGACAAAAATTCTCAAAGAAGCAGGTCAGTTATTACTAAAAAGCTATATCATGTCTAGTTGTATGAAAGATTAGCATGTTGTGGTTGGTGGGAAAGTAAATGTAACTGTGGTGTGCCTATTTGTTCTGCAAAAATAAAAATGGATAAATGGGAGTATCTGATTGAATTCTGTACTCATAATCAATTTGTGGCAACTGTAATGTTTGGTTTTACAAATATAATTACATAAGATAATGTTTAAGCATTGAACACTTTGATATTTATAATATAATTTAACTTAATAAGAAAAAAACATTGTATGATTTCAGTTGTTAGTGGTGAGATTTTTTGCTTATCCTGCTATTGATGATGCTCAAAATAATATGCATTTTAACATGTTCATAAGAAATTTTTCATCAGGAAAAAGGGTAGGATTTCATTGTGGTACGTAATATTTTTCTTTAATAACAAACAAAAAACTATAACTTAAGGGGGTGATGTATGGTATTGATATTGACACCAACTGAAATTATATGGTTCTTTTATTATTATAAGTTGTATTTTATCATTATTATTAGTATTATGTGTGGTTATTAATTCTTAAGCATTTTCGTATGTTATTATGTTTGCGAAAAGAAACATTGTAACAGAGTATATAAATCTGCAGTAGTTTCATAAGCATTATCTTGAAGATTATAAAATCAGAATTGCAAATCGAACCTTCAAAATTCATCACAATGAATGATTTTATTTGCAACACCTTTTATTTTTTTCTCATTTCTTATTATTTCTAATGTTATTTAGCTGTTTCATTAAGTTTCATCTTTTGAGACCTGATTTCATTTTTAATGTTTCTTTTTTTACTACAGACAATAATCAGAGATAAGAGAGAGACAGATGGAGCTACTAGTGTATGTGATGTCAGTATTTCAATTCACAGTTTAAAATCACCTTGTGTGAACACACATCCTTTAAAAATTATTATTTATCTAATTTACTACAGAGGTGTGAAAATTAATATACTCAAAAGCAAAAAAAATTATATTTTCAAGTTTACACAATTTGTAGAATCATTCAGCCATATAATATTGACAAATTAATCCAATGCACATAAAATACTAATGTACTATTTAATTAGTGAAAAATTGTTCTTAGACTATAAAATTTTTCTTTTGAAAAAATAATCATTTTGAGTTTAATAATTTTCACACATGTGTATAATGTAATGTTGTTAACAAGTTTATTTACTTTATTTTAATAAATATTCCATAAAAATCTATATTGGTGTGAAACAGCAAACTCGCGGATGATCTTGGAAGCTGAGAAGCATGTGGAAATGTGGAATTAGCTTTGCTATTTGTTAGACAGTACAGCTGTAGCTGAGGGAATAAACTGAAGGAAAACATAGGCCATTTGCACTACTTTCAAGAACTGTCAAAATTGAGACTATATATATGAAATGTAGTATGTTAAGATTGAATATAATGTTTACAGTTTCAAAAAAAATTCCATGGGTATATAGTAATAAGTTGGCCATTTTATGATGCATTAGTTGAATTTATTCTTCATGAAAATTATTTTTGCTATCCCGACTTAATTTCTGGCAACATGGTCCTGCTATATTAACTATGCAGATGAATAGTAGGGAGATATTTTTATATATACTGCGTCACATTTTCATGTGAGAAATTACTCATAATTTTTGTAAGTCCGTCCATTATCTTTTTTTGTAGTGCACTATGAAGTAGTTTAATATTAGTAACATGTTGTAGTTGCAATTCCTGTTGCAGTTCTGAAATTAAAAAAAAAAAATAGATATTGTATGTTTGGTTTATTATATTTTGTTTATCTTTGTTTAGCTTATTTTTTCTTACTGTATTTTAAGTTATAACCATTTTTGTTACTTTATTTTGCAGAAGCTGAAATATCATGTCAGAAAACATACTGGAGAAGGTTTGATAAACTGTGAGATATGTAGTAAGGTAATGTAACATGTTTATTTTATTTAAGTGAAAATGTGATTATGTTTTTAACTACAGAAGTCAAATTTATTTTCCAATTCCTTTGATCATTGAAGATACTGAAAAATGATAATGCATTTTTGTAAATCCTTGTTTTCTCTTATATGTTAAAAACCAATTACCAAGGATTATAGTACTTATTTATCCAAATTTAGAAATCCAATAAATTTAATTGTTAGTAATGTGCCTTTATTAAGTAAACTTATATCACTTTTATTATTTTTCATGAAATTTAACTTTATTTAATTTGTAATTTTTTTACTAGGAATCTTAATTGTTGGGTATTTTACTATTCTTATTTAAAGTCTTTCTTGCATTCTTCACAGGGGCACCCTTGCTAGACATCAGTAGCTTTTTCTTGTTTTGTCAGTGCGCTGCATTCGCACTCTCTGCCATTCTTCTGGCCCGGCATCACGCCACCATCCCACAAAAATATTGCCAATGCAGTTTGCACTCTGCCCACGTCAATCCTTCCCCTCGCTCCACTTGTCTAAGTCCTTTTTCACAATTCTGCAGCGTCTGTGCTGAGGCACAAGTATTGCTCCGCTTAAGTTTTCAATTTTTTCTTTCTACCGACTGTTTCCTCCCCCTCCACATCTCACCTTAAAACTGCAGATTTTTAACCGCACTACGTTTTGGACTACTTTCGCTCTTCAGTGGAAGGACTTGTCCGTTGTCAACGTCATCTGGCTCCCGCCAAGACGCAGAGAAAACTGTTTCTTACTCCGCCGCGGCCAGTCGACGTCTCTGCTCATCGGTGTTTCGTGTTTTTGGTGATTCATGGAATAATTTGCTTTGATACAATATAGTCACTTAGCTTCGGGAATCTTTCCAAAAAGACTTCATCCTTCAACTTAAATAGTTTTACTGGTTGGCTAGTTTATTTTCGTAGCCTTGTGTGTGTATGGATGTGTGCTGTGCTCCGACCAACATAGCCACTTTGTGTGTTCCTGTGCTGCATCTCCATCTGCTTCCTATGTCTTGAGGACATAATTAATAATTTGTAAGTGGAATCCTTAATTTTTTTTTAAAATTCGACCCCTTTAAAGTTCACAACCGTTACAAATTTTGTGTGTCTGTTTTATGTTGTGTGTAACCACAGTATTTCTTTTGTGATGCAATGGGTTCACGAGTATGAGTTCATGAATACCAGTTGGTGAAGTGTCATCTGTAATTTCCCTTGTACATCTCCGGCTTGTGTTCTAAATTCATTAACTTCTATCAAGCTCCGGGATAAGCTGCCACATCGTGTTCCTAGGTGCCATGATGATCTGCAGTGAAGGGAATATAATCTATTCTTTTGTGTTATAATAACTACAAGCACTGAAAAAATTATGGTTGGACTTGAATATTTTGAAGCAACTATATAAACTGTTAAAAGCTAATTAGATTAAAATTCATATTCACCTGTAAGGGACCCCATTGATTGATTTCATTTACACTATATATTTTCTGTAGCAATTTTAACTTCTTTGTAAATGTGTCTTGAATCTTAAAAAGTTGTACCAGTATAAGAAAAAAAAATTAACTTTATATAATTTCTTAAACCTTACAATATAATTTTAATCTTTCAACTAGTAGTTTCAAAAGGAAACTTATTAATTTTAAGCTAGGTTTGTAAATGCCATCTCAAACTCTGATTTTATGGTAATTGTAAGTGTTTTTCCAGTACACATCCAAGTTTTGTTTTAAATAATAAGTTAGTTAATTATAATAAAGAGGGATGTTACAGTAAGAAAGTTTTATTTTGAAAAATAATTTACTAACTTGCACTGTAAGTAACCAGACCCACAAGAATTACCCTGAAACCAAAATTAGATGAAAAGGAAATAATCCAATAAGGGTATTGTAAAATTAAATATTCAACTGAATTTGTGCTAATTGTGATTTTAGACTAAAATTCTTATCTAAATTTAACAATTTACCCATGATATCATTACAGAATTGGTCATTGTTTGGTATATATAAACTTTAAAATACATTGTGTTTGAGATGGTTTGGCCAATTTTAAGTGGGGTTTAGGCACATTGAAACAAGAATTTGTCAAGGAACGTGTCCGCAAATAGGCCCTGCATAGTTTAATGCAAAAATAAGAACAGTGTAATTTTGACTTTTGCTCATGGGCTGGTGAAGTTGATTGGCTTGGCTGTGTGGGCTCTTCACATGGACTTTTGACTAGGGGAGGGGGAAAGTACTAGTGTGGCACTGCTTAGTACAAATGGATTTTTGCATGAGTGAGAGTGCCTTTAAAGGCTCAAACTGCTACAGATTTTCATCAGGAATTTTTAGGTTTGTTTTGATTTTGAAAATTTGACTCTTCTTTATTGATGTTCAAAATGATGTCAACTGGTCTCGATGCAGGCTCAACACTGATGGGCAATGTTTTTGTCGTACCCTCTTAATCCTTCCCAAGGTTGACTTAAAAAAGGCCTTTTTAAGTAGTACCAGTAGTAAATGTTCTAGGCAGTAAGTCTGGTGACCAGACAACCTCGGCCCAGTTATTTCCAGGGAAATTGTTGTGAAGATATTTGTAATGCCATTGTTCAGTCTGCCGCTGGCACTGTCGTACAAAGACCACATTCTGTCATGGGATGTCTTCCAGTAATTCTAACAAGATTGTCACAAGAAGTGGGAAAGAAACCACTGACTTTATTCCACACATAAGGAAAAATCAGCAGAGCATGACAACTGCACTTTCTGAAGGTGATATGAGCTTAGATTTTCTTGTGAGTCACTGTGTCACACACTCCAACTGCTTATGCCCGTGTTGTATGCAATGGCGCGGGCGCTAGTTGTTAGCTCCTTAGCAACTTGATCTAGGACTTCCTTTTATAAACTAGTACTGGCACAGTCCTTCTGCCACTGCAGGGTTTTCTAACGCCTCTAACATCTCATATCATGTAGCCGCTGGTGCACGAACGTTAGAATTGTCCATGTGTGGCACGCCTGTTTGGAAACTGGTCTTGACAAACATGGACAGTAGCACAAACTTTACCTTTAGCCTCACCATACATCAAATGCATGTCAGCTAGTCTGTGCATGTAAGTTGTTCACTTTTGGTACTTAGGGCTCCCCGAAACCTAAGGACAGCACTGTTCGTCTGTAACATAAGCACAGAACTACCGCTCTCCTTGCTCTACAACGTGGCTGTAATGACTGTTCACTCATCCAAGGGGTAGGGGCGGTCTGCACCAGAAATTCAAATTTGTGCTCTTCTTTTGCGCCTGTAACTTTGCAAATACATGTTCTTCAAAAAATTTCTTGCCTCTGTGCCCCACAACAAATTTCAGTTTGGCCAAAACAGTTCCCAACAAGCCAGTTTATTTTTAGTATTTTATATTGAATGTTATAAAACCAACATTGTGAAGAGCATGCATGTATGTATGCATTTTTGTATGCATGCATGTATGCATGTGTGCATGTGAGTGGGTATGCATGAGTGTGTGTGTATGTATGTTTAGTGGGTATGCATGTGTGGGTAGGCATTTATGGATGCATGTGTGTGTACACACACATACATTTTAGTCTTTATTAATTTTTAGAGGTTTTTAAATGTTATTTTTAGTTAATATTTTGCTCATAGACTTTGAGTTTTAAGAACCAGCAAAAAGAAATTATAAATGCAATCATTGATTTGAATTTTTTCCTTACAGTCTTTCACCAACAGCTTTGCTTTGAAGGAACATCGTGTCATTCACAATCGTCAAACTCAGATCTTATGCAGGCGCTGTGGAAAAGGTTTTAATAGTGAAAAGTACCTTCAGCGTCACGTTGCCATAGTGCATGAGCCTACCCAGATCTTCAACTGCCCTTTGTAAGTGCCATTGAACTCCACATTGTTTTTCCAGAGATAAGATACTATCATTTTAATTTTACTCTCAGTGCTGTGAATATTTTACCATTAGGTTTGTATGTGCAGTGGGGAGCTGCAAGATGTATGATTTACAGTGAAGATTAATTTTCTGGTAATTTTCATCACCATTCAGTGTAAAATCACTAGAAATTTATAGTAGTTTTACGCACTAATTAAAATAATCTTGTGAAAATAGTTTACAGTTCACTCCCTCTTAACTGGCCACTTTTTAACTGGTTATCACCACAGTAAATGGGCAGGTAACTGAACTAAATAGGCTAGTGGTTAGAGCCACAACGCAACAAGCCAGTGAGTCATCATCTCAAACTCATGCAATGGTTAAAGCAAAGGCTGGTTAAAAGGTGTTGGTTAAGAGGGAATCATTATATTTAAGTTAAAAATTGAAGAAAAATAGAACGTGTTTTGGCTCAGTTTATTTGTGATTGTGAAACAGCACCGAAAGGCCAAGAAAAGGTGCTAAATGTTTTTCTGCAACGTGTTCATAGTTTCTGTGAATATTATTGTTACGTACTTGGGTGTGACAAAGGGTGTTTGTTTTGGTTGAGTGGAAGAGCACAATCTAATTTCTTTGTTTACACCACTACTGTTATAAATTAATCTACCACCAACACATTTATCTACCACCAACACATTTATCTACTATCACACCATATGATACTATAATCTATTTGGTTTCAATATCACAACCTGTAACTTGCTACATTGCACTTTTTTTTGGTCACTAACATTGAAGTATCGTGAAGGGGAAGGGGAAATCCACCTCACTTTACCTCAATGACGTTAACAATAAGAAACATAAAAAAAAAAAAACTATGGCCCTTGTAAAGGGACAGGCAGAGTGCCAGACGTGTTGTGTAACCCCTAAAGAAATAAGCGTAAATATCAGATATACAAAAATACACAATTTTATTATTCTTTAAATCAAGCCCCATATGAATATAGAGGGGCAACAAATAACAAGAATTACGAAAGAAAGAATTACGTAAACAGGTACTGATGAGCAATACAAATAGCCAATATACAAATGTTATGTGCTAACGTTATTTAAATCATGGTAATAGCAGGTAGAATGCTGTCTGTCCGGACGTAAGAGGTGCGGCGGAGAAAAACGACAAACGCCCCGACGGAAAATGGGTCGAAAGCAAGAAACAAATTCAAAGAAATGCACAAGGTGAAACACACTGGCAATGCAAACCAGGAATTACGAAACAAATTCGATGTCCAGCAAACATTACTTTATGAGGCCAAAAAGGAGGCAAGCCAAACATGACGCAGAAGGCAAATTACATAATTATCAAGAAAAAAAAAATGTAAGACACTGACCAGAGAACACCTCGTAGCCATGCGTAACACGGCGCGACGCCGAAGCACCCCTCACGGCGATCGCTCCCGGAACAGAACAGAACGAGCAAAATAATTACACCCCTATATATAAAAAATCCAGATGGCGCTAGTGTCGCATTCAGTAGGCCTGGAAGGAGGCGCCTACGTCACGCGGACGTCACAAGGGAGTGCGGGAGGGGGCTTTAAGGGGAACAAGGGAAGGGGAGGAGCCGGCGGGCCTCTGAATGCCGAAGCGCACGTTGCAAATTCCCGCCCCCTGGCGAAGCCTTCCGCAGGACGATGAAGCAGATGAATGCGACGATACGAGGAGCGACGAGTAAAGTATCTTGTATGTGGTTTCTTTGAAGTAGAGTGAAAACTCAGCGACGCCAGTAGGCAGCTGGAGTACAGATGGCTCGCACGCACCAAGTCCAGTCCGCAGACGGGGGAAGCTTCGAACAGGACTGCAGCGCCCGGAGCACCCCAGCAGCGCGGAACGGCGATAAGCAGGAAGAAGTATCTAAAGCACAATCCATGAAGAAGCCGCCACACGACACACAGCGCAAGCGCCCGCCCCCAAAACACGACAAGGGCTGGTGGCAGGCGAACTAGAAGAGGGGGCGGCGGTAACGGAGAATAAGAGCAGGTAGGTATCACAGCTTCCGATCCAGCCCGAAACTGCAAGTCTCACAGGGCACCACCGCCGGGCGCAGCAGTGCACGGAGGGGAGGCGGCTCGCAGCGGCGCTCGAAGAGGGGCGCCAGCATGCTGCCACATCACAAACACTCCGACGAAGCGCGCCACAGCAGGAATCACTGCTCGACGAATCTCTGGGCCAGGCAGGGGCTGCGTAAACAGTACACGGAAGTCTCTAACACTACGAGAGGGCCCACCTCGTAGGAGACAACCAGCAGGAGCGGCGGGCACACCGACGAGAAGTGATGGCGCAGTCACTGTCGAGGCTTATGTCCATAACACGTAGGAAGCAGGAGCCGCCCGAAGAGCGTGACACAGGCAGTGAAGAGTGGACGTCTCCTCTCTTCGCTGGGTGATGACTGAAGAAAGGCGGCGAAGACGGCTCGCCAGCAGCAGGATAATGGAGTGGCGGAGAGGAAATTACAAAGAAAAACATACAACACACTGCGCCACCCACAAATACTAAAAATATAGCTTCCCAATCACACAACTTACTTTCCAGTGCACTGGAAAGATTCACATAATTTAGTAGGAAAAAAAATATACAATAAAACATAAAATACATTGTAAAAAAAAATAGCACCCCACTCAGCCAACAACCCTTTTATAGAGCTGGGCTGCCATACTAGTTGCGTACTGTAAACACTTATTCAAAGATTATTAGGACATAAATAATAAATCATAATATGGCTATAACTGTTAAAATACAAGTCTTAAACTATCCCTAGAAAATAATTCTAAACTTCTATGGGAAGATTTTGACAATAAGGCTAGGCCAGAGCAAACAGCTCCAGATGATTATTCATAAATGACATGCAGGTAAAATCAATAAAAATACAACGGGAGAGAAAACCTGCTAATACTTACTAAAAAAACAACTTACACGTTAAGACACATAAACTTTCAGCTGGCTTACATGGCACTTTTTATACCTGGATTTTTTCTTACAATCCTGGAGAAGTACAGTATTACTGCCCAAAAAACGCACAATAGTGAACGGGCCCTCATATGGGGGAAGCAACTTAACATTGATCTGTGCCGCTAAAGAAGGGAGAACATATGAACGCACCAGTACAATATCGCCAACCTTAAAACCATGGGGCTGCCTAGTTTTGTTGTACTGCGTCTCGACAATGTGGCGGGCCTTCTGGAGATTACAAGGAACAAGATCAAGAATTTTCTCGAGGTCAGCCTCAGTTAGGGCGGAGCTTAGAGACGGCAGTCCCCAGAGATTCAGGAGAGGGTGAGTGAGCTCGCGGCCCAGAAAAGGAATGGAAGGAGGAAAACCGGTGGCGGAGTGCACAGCAGAGTTAAGACCCATGTTAATGTAGTCCAGATCGGAATCCCAAAGTGTCTGATCTGAACGATAAAAGGAAGTGAGAACCCCCTTGAGCACCTTGTTGACACGCTCTGATTGGTTGCCCTGAGGGAAATATGCCGAACTATAGATAGGTTTAATTGCCCATTCAAAGCACATATCCTTGTAGATGTTAGACTGGAAGTATCTGGCATTATCAGACACGAGCATGGCAGGGGCTCCAAAGAGCTTCCACACTTGTTCCCGAAGGGCTTTGACAATCGAAACTGCTTTCATGTTTTTTAGAGGTAGAAGTATGACAAATTTAGTGAAAATATCGACCAAGACAAGCAAGCATATATTACCCTTACGCGAGCGCGTCAATGGTCCAAAGATATCTAGATGGACAACATGCCAGGGTGCCACTGGTGGGTCTGCACAGTACAGGCCCACCCTAGTGTTTTGGGGTGGCTTCGAAATCTGGCAATCATGACAGGATCTGACAAAGGCACGAACGTCGTTGCGAAGATCCGGCCAGTATAAATGCGCAGAAATGCGGCGGAAGGTTTTATCCATACCAAGATGGCCTCCGATCAGGGACGAATGGTAGTATTTAAGTACCATAGGCCTTAATATTAATGGCACAACTGCCTTACGAGCTCGACCCGAGCTGCCAGTAAAATAAATCAGACCCTGTTCCTCCACAAATGGGACCACTTTCTTGTCTCGCAAGTCCTTACGGATTTTCTGACAAACGACGTCGTCAAGCTGACACTCACGAACATTAAGGTAGGACTCCGGGAAAACCTTGCACACACATAGGAGTTCATCGGGACTAGGTGACTCGTTCTCTTCAACCAAAAACTCCTCGGGACAAAACATTCGCGAAAGCGTGTCGGCCACTACATTGTCGGCTCCTCGAACATGATGGATATCAAAGTTAAAACGAGAAAGACGAAGTATCCAACGTCCCAGCTTGCCCAGTTGTTGAGGATGGTTACAGAGCCAGCTCAAAGCCTGATTATCTGTAAAAAGATCGAATTCCCTACAGTCGAGATAACATTCGAACTTTTCCAAGCCGAACAGGCAGGCAAGAGCCTCCTTCTCGTAAGTACCTAACTTTCGTTCAGACTCCAGTAACGAGCGGCTGGCGAAGGCTATTGGCCGGAGTTTGCCCTCTTCCAGGTGGCCGAGAACAGCTCCTAGAGCAATGGACGAGGCATCAACAAACAGGGCAAAACGCTTGCTGAAATCAGGCAGGACCAGAACGGGAGGAGAGCCCAATTGAGACTTCAGGGTAGTGAACGCCTTTTCCTGTTCCGGGCCCCAAACAAAGGGAACGTCCTTTTTACGAAGGGCATTTAAGGGGGCACAAAGGGCAGCAAAATTCTTGATGAAGCGGGAATAATACCCAAGCATGCCCAAAAAACGTTGCACGCCCTTGATATTCTTAGGTCTGGGGAAGGCGACAATGGGGGCAACCTTATCCGGGTCCATGAGCAAGGAGCCCTCGGAAATAACATAGCCCAGAAACTTCACGAACTTTCGGCCAAGGGAAATTTTCTTAGGATTGACCGTAAGTTTGGCAGCACGAAGGCGAAGGAAGACCTCCCTTAGGTGGTCAAGGTGCTCCTCAAAAGAATTGCTATATACAATAATGTCGTCGATGTAGTTGAAAACAAAACGAAATTTGAAATCACTTAACACGTGATCAAGCACGCGGCTCAAGGCCTGGCTGCCAAAACTGACGCCCATAGGAATTCTGTTAAACTGGTAATGACCGAAAGGGGTTGAAAAGGCAGTATATTTACGGCAACTTGGGTCCAACAGACATTGGTGGAAACTATGATTAAGGTCGATAACAGAAAATATACGAGCCTTGCCCAAGTGCTGTAGAGCACTCTCCATTGTAGGTAATGGCCATCTGTCATCAATAATCTTCTGATTCAATTCCTGGAAATTGTGAACTAATCGCCATTCCGTACTGTCCTTCTTGGGTACCAAGAAGGTTGGGGTACTGAAATCGGATGTAGATGGGGTAATAACATCGGCAGCCAACAATTTTTGAATAATTTCTCTCATGAACTGAAGTTTCGGGGGTGACACTTTTATATATCTGCTACGAACGGGTACCTCATCCCTCACATAGAATCGATAAGGCAGTACATCACACCTGCCAATCTTGCGGGTTATCACATCTGGAAACTCGCTTACTAAGTCAGCGATAGCCTGGTCGGATTCGTGACTCGTCAGTTCCTTACAGGACATGACAATGGGCACGCGTTTTTCGTGCCGCAGCTGAATTTTTATAGATGGCTCAAAACCAAAAGACAACTCGTGTCAATGCAAATCCAACACGCAACGCGTGTTACTAAGGAAATCGAGACCCAAAACAAAATTAGACGCAAGTCCAGAAACCACAATAAACTTCCAACTCCAAGAAAATCTGTGAACCTTAAAGTGTAAAATCACCGAGCGACGGGCGCGCACGATGTCGCCATTGGCCACGGAAATGATTACATCAGGCTCATTGACAACGAAACGCTTCAAATGACGATGCTGGCTAAGCAAACTGTCAAAACATGCCTCACTGATGCACGAACAAGTGGCTACTGTATCGATGAGAGCGGGGTAAAAATTACCCAGTACAAGTAAGGGAAGAAAATGTAAAAACGCTTGAGGAAAGGATTTGCGCATAACACGACGACTACGACCCTTCCTGCGTGTCGTCAATGCCGGTTTCCCGGACATTGGACTCGGTAATGGCCCGCCTGACCGCAGCGGAAACACCGCCTATCGCCAGCATTAACTCGAGAACTAGTGCACTCGGCCGTAACGTGTCCGAAAACACAACAATTAGCACATCGGCCACGGCCGCGAGTATCAATCCTAGCGGGGAGCGCGGCTGCGTTATTCACGGCCAAGTTCAAGGTCGCGGCAAGGGGCGGCTCGCTTACACGAGCAAGCGCCGCGCCGCTCGACACACCGCGGGGGCTAGCAAGCGCGCCAGGCGGCTCACTTACACAAGCATGGATACCGCCGGTCGGGCGGCCACGAGGACGGGCCGGCCCGCCGGGAGACTCGTTCACATGAGCGCGCACCCCGGCGCGCGTGGCGACATGCGGGAGCAACTCTTCGAACGAATGACGTAACACGTCACTCACTGGGGCGCGTCTCTCGAAAACAGGCGCGGCGTCGCCGTAACATGCACTTCCGTCAGGTGGTCGCGCATAAGTAGCAGGCCGACAGTCAGTCATGCCGACATGCCTGGGGGGAAAATATTCTCTACTGAAAGGTGACGACTTAGAGTCAGCGCCGCGCGTAGACACGGGAAATTCAGAGCGGTACTTGCTTGCCGCAGCGATACGGCTTTCTACCTCACCGCCCCACTCACGTAAGGCATTCAGGGTAGATGGAGGTGTCAACATAGCGCAGTTCTGAAGCACCACCGGCACAAGATTACCTAGGATCAACTGCACAAATTCCCCTTCAGGAATTCCCAAACTCAAAGCATCGGCATAATCACTAACAGAATTTACAAACTGAGTGACAGATTCATCGGGCTTTTGAAAGCGAAAAACCAGCTCTCGTTTACACACGTCGAGAACACGGGGCGGACAAACAGTGTGAACCAACTGTTTTTTAAACGCCGCGAAATCGTCTCCATGTGAAATAGCCTGCGTAAGAAGTTGCACATTAGTGCCAGTGCACTTACTCAGTAGGGCTTTCATGAAAGCCTCAGCAGGAACCAAATTCAATTTAAACAATCGCTCCACGGCGATCACAAAATCCAAAGCGGCACGCGGCTCACTTCCGCCCAACACGGGGAGCGGCTTTAAGGCTACAAAGAAGAGCTTCTGATTAAAGGAAGCGCCCGTGGGCGGACTCACGTCAGGAGGGGACTGCTGTGTCCGGGGCTCAGGAATGGCTGCACACGAGTCACGCACGAACTGAGCGAGGCGCGCGCGAAGCACCGCCACGGTGTCCGTCGCCGAAGCCTCTAATTGATTTTCTTCGCAATGTTGGATGAGTTCCTCCTTGTGCAGCTTATATAACCAGGCAACCCCCAGCGAAGACATGGCTCTGAAACAGTAAACACAACAGCAAAAACACTCCGCAAGCAGAGTTGCGCAGAATTTGAAGTATCGTGAAGAGGAAGGGGAAATCCACCTCACTTTACCTCAATGACGTTAACAATAAGAAACATAAAAAAAAAAAAAAACTATGGCCCTTGTAAAGGGACAGGCAGAGTGCCAGACGTGTTGTGTAACCCCTAAAGAAATAAGCGTAAATATCAGATATACAAAAATACACAATTTTATTATTCTTTAAATCAAGCCCCATATGAATATAGAGGGGCAACAAATAACAAGAATTACGAAAGAAAGAATTACGTAAACAGGTACTGATGAGCAATACAAATAGCCAATATACAAATGTTATGTGCTAACGTTATTTAAATCATGGTAATAGCAGGTAGAATGCTGTCTGTCCGGACGTGAGAGGTGCGGCGGAGAAAAACGACAAACGCCCCGACGGAAAATGGGTCGAAAGCAAGAAACAAATTCAAAGAAATGCACAAGGTGAAACACACTGGCAATGCAAACCAGGAATTACGAAACAAATTCGGTGTCCAGCAAACATTACTTTATGAGGCCAAAAAGTAGGCAAGCCAAACATGACGCAGAAGGCAAATTACATAATTATCAAGAAAAAAAAAATGTAAGACACCGACCAGAGAACACCTCGTAGTCATGCGTAACACGGCGCGACGCCGAAGCACCCCTCACGGCGATCGCTCCCGGAACAGAACAGAACGAGCAAAATAATTACACCCCTATATATAAAAAATCCAGATGGCGCTAGTGTCGCATTCAGTAGGCCTGGAAGGAGGCGCCTACGTCACGCGGACGTCACAAGGGAGTGCGGGAGGGGGCTTTAAGGGGAACAAGGGAAGGGGAGGAGCCGGCGGGCCTCTGAATGCCGAAGCGCACGTTGCAACATCATATTTTGCTTGACTTCTGAGCAAGATAGCATAGTAGTAAAACATTAGATTAGCATTCTGGAGGAGCTGGGTTTGAATCCTGGTCTGGTCATGCTGAATTCAATTAGTCATGTAACACCTTATTTCCAAAAATATTAACTCTCTGAAAACTTAAAAAAAAACTTCACTTTTACATAATTTCAAGTTGAATCCCTGTTTACATTTTTTAAGTATAAATGCTGAGTTCTGAAATTTTATTTGAGGTGAAAATATTTTTTCCCTCAGTTTTAAGTGTTAAAAAATTTTTTAAATGCCGTTGGAGATGAGTTGTGTTGGGTTGGAAATGACTGATGTAAGGTGCATACCTGCCAACTTGTACGATTTTCCCGGAAAATGTACGAAAAATAGCTTCGTTGTACGATTTTAGGGACAAGTGTTATTTTGTACGAATTTTCCACAACTTTGAATAAGTTCTGCGTAACAGAACGATTTATCTCGAGTATTGTAATCGATATATCGATGTGAACCTTAGGAAACGATATATTTACATTAGAGTATGTGTCGATACTGTTGTATCGTTTGTTTTATCCCGTTTGTTGATGCTGATGGTTTTCTGTTTTCATTAGTTGCAGTTGAGATGGCAGTGTTTTAGCGGAGTTAATTCATGCGTGATGTAATTTGATTTAAAGACTTTTTTAATGTAGCAGTATACCATTTGTGCAGTAATTTGGTATTGTTACGTTTAGTTTCTTTATTCATTATGGTTTCGGCCTTTGAGGCACAAGTTTTTTGTTAGGTAAGACGTTAATCTGTTTCTCAGGTTATTGTTTGATTTAAATTCGGTAAAAATGAGTACTACGAAAAAACAGAAAGTGTATAATCAAGTATTTAGAGAACAGTACAGTGTTGAATTCTCATTTATTAAGAAGTCTGTAAAGGGTGACATATTTGCTTACTGTACAGTTTGTCATTCCGACATAAATATTGCACATGGTGGGAAAACGGACATAACGGTTCATTGTCGAAGCGCCAAACATGCCGCAAATGTAAAATGACAGGTAGAAAGCCAGAAAATATCAACTTTTTTTGTCAAAACGGGAAATGCCGACTTAGACGTGATAAAAGCAGAGTGCCTGTTTACGGCCTTTTTGGTAGAGCATAATATACCTTTGACTGCTGCAGATCATGCAGGTGCATTGCTGCGGAAAATGTTTCCAAACTCAGAGATAGCCAAAAAGTACGGGTGTGCCAGAACTAAAACTGCAGCTATTGTAAGTGAAATGGCTTCTGATAAAACAGAAGACCTGGTCCATTGTTTACAAAATGGACCATTTGCTGTTGCTACTGATGGTAGTAACGACTCAAATACGAAACTTTACCCGATTGTTGTCACATTCTATGATGAAAAGCAGCAGAAAATTGTTAACACAGTTTTGTCCATTTCTGCATTGGAGGGTGATTCCACCGGACGTAATATAGGGAACTTAGTGCTTTCACAGTTTTAACTCAAGAAAGTACCTGTTAAGAATTGTATAGCATTGTGTTGTGATAATGCAGCTGTAAAGGTAGGTCGCAAGAACGGCGTTGCAGCTGTATTAAAAGAAAAGCAAAATGATCTCATAGTTGTAGGATGCATTTGCCATCTAATTAATCTGGCTGCCGAAAAAGCTGTAGGGGGTTTACCCATAAAAATAGATGAAATACTTGTGGATATATTCTATTACTTAGAAAAAAGTGCGAAGAGAATAGACAGATTCCACAAATTCCAAGAGCTTCATAATAAGGAAGCAAAAAATATTTTGAAACACGTTAGTACAAGGTGGCTCTCTCTTGGGCGTAGTTTGTGTAGGCTAGTTGAACAATGGGACCCATTGGTTAGTTTCTTCAGTGAAGAAGTTGCAAGTCAGAAATCGTCATCATCTGGTAGCCTTAGCTCGTACAGAATTCCTAAGATGAGCCCCTCACAGAAAAAACAACCCATTCCAAACCCTGTTGGAGTAGGCCTAAATGCCAAAAATTATAATGAACGCAAAAGGAAATCAGATTCCATTAGTGTCCCTAGTTCCAGTAGTAAGACAGTTGCTTTAGCAAGCTCTCGTGACAAACCTTGTTTGAAGAATCTAACTCCTGTCATTAATCGAGAAGAAAAGTTGTTTATGTTCCTGACATCTAAACTCAGCAAGGCTTTTTGTCTATTTCTTCTTAGTGTAATACCATCATTTGATAAGGTAAATACAACCCTCCAGTCGGCATCTCCACATATCCATGTCCTTAGGCAACTGTTGTTTGATTTTTTGAGAGACCTGTTATCAAACTTTGTCAAGCCGAAAGTAATTAAAGGCAGCTCCTTACTTGAACTCGACTACCACTCCATTGAGAATCAGAAAGAAGACGCTGATTTAGTTGTAGGGAATCAGGCTGTAAACATTGTGAAAACACTGGAAGACAAAGAAAAAATAGTTTTCTATTCTTCTGTTCGTAAGTACTTTGTCTTAGCTTGCGATTACATTGTCAACAAGTTTCCTTTAAAAGATGAGGTATTGAAACATGCAGAAGTTGCTAGACTCAGTAACATTGAGAATGCCAGCTTTTCTTCTGTCCATTATTTTGTGGAATTATTTCCTATTATGCTTGCTATAAAGGAAGGGGAAACACAAGATGCTGCTATAGACGAAATACAAAAGCAGTTCACAACTCTTCAGGTCAACGACATTTCAGATATTTGTGCAACAGAAGTAAGTGAAGATATAAAATGGTCTCAGTTAGCCAGTATTCGAGGAGTAGATGGAGTGGCAAAGTATAATCGGATAGCTAGAGTAATGTTATCAATCTTATCCATCCCACACAGTAACGCAGAGTGTGAGCGTACTTTCAGCTTAATTAAGAAGAATCGAACACAGTTCAGGTCATCAATGTCAAATGAAACTCTGGAAGCAATTTCTATCCTCAAGTCAAGACAAACTGGTGTATGTTATGAACAGAATTATAGTGCAGAATTTTTGAAGAAAGCGAAGAAGGCGACAGCCTCCTTTTTGAAATCGCAATGCTCAACCTCAAATTAAGTTAAAAGACAATGAAACAACTGTTTATATACTTTTCTGTTAATTTACATCATATTTATGTGATAAATGGTTGGTTTAGGCTATTTAGCATTGCTTCTAGAATTATTTTTAATCACAGTAATTTTTGTGGCATGGAGTAAAAATTGCCGCGTGTCCTTTACGCGAAAAATTAACATTTTGAAATGTCTTCCTAATTTTCATCTTGGAAAGTTGGCAGGTATGAAGGTGCAGTTATTAGGCATTATATAATGGTTAGAAATATTGATAACAAGTAAAAATATTTTATTTGAAGCATTATTTGGTTTGAATACTTTAAACATAATGTTATAACACTACTGACAATCTTGGAGATGTGTGTTTTCCAGATGAACCACCGTTTAACATATCATTTCCTTGTGCCTGTACATTATAGATGTGGGGTTTGTGGTGTTTTTTGCAGAGTGGATTTGGCTTGTCCTGAATAGTAAATTGACATGGCAAACTCATTTTATAAAAAAAAAAGAGGATATAGGTGTTTATCAACTGACATGATTCAGTTAGGTCCCATGCTTTCCCAGAAATCCTGAGGTATTTCTTTATTATAGGCCAAGGCAATTCTTTACATGATATCCCTGGTTTATGTTGTGTGTTTCTTTCTCCATTGATGTTACTATCAATAAATTCCTACATCTCTCACAGTTAGGTGCATGTTACACAGTTTATAAGAGTCAAATTTAATGGTTTTATATTTCGAGAGATTAAAAAAATTGGAGTTATTCTTTTTTACTTTTATGAAAGATGTACATGTATAAAGACATAAAATTACTGGAATTGTTTTATAGTTAGCTTTTTATACATCAACATAAACCATCTTAGTAACTATGTAATCAAAATGTTACTGGTAATAAAAAAAATTATATTTTGTGGAGTTTAAGGTTTCAGATATATTATGGAACTCAGATAGATTCTAATTTATATTTTACTTTTATCACTATCTAATAAGAAAATTACACATTGAAAGTAGAATTTTTTTTACATTTCCTTATGTATTTCTCTGTTGGCCTATTTCAGCTTAGCAACTTCTGTATGGTATCAAATGAGGTCTCTGGAGCATGGTGGTTAAGTCAACAATTTTTCAGATTTGAGTTTTCCGTACCAAATAATAATTTGAATGTTTCTCTCAAAGCTGCAAAATTTTTGATGTAACACTGCTATTTTCCGGAGACTCTCAAATATTGATTGCTTTTATTTACTTCACTATTGGATATGTTTTAACAAGTAATAGTACTAATATCTAAAAAAAAAAATGAAGCAGATATAAATTAATGGGAGCACTGCCAAATGTGATTTGAAGTTTGTGTTCTGTGCATCTGCTCTTCTCAACCCCTCCTGCTTTGCTTCCGGTCTTTTCCATCACCAGCCATGATAAGTAGGTTAGTGGCAAGCTGTGGCTGGTTGGGTCGTATTTTTGAGTGCCAGGAATTCTAACAACTGAGCTGTATCACTGCCAGAACCATGCTATTAGATGTAGATAGCATGTTTACTAATTATGTTTTTAATTAGTTACTGGCAACCTGCCATTGCTTTTTTTTCCCAGACATAACAGCATAGTACACATAAATTAAAATTTTAATATTATTTTAATTTTTACAGTATTTTTGAAACAACTTTGAATAAGAAAAAAGTAGATTCATTTTATTGGTTCTCAGTTTTGAAAAATTTATAAATGAGTAGAATATGTTACCTTGCAAAAAAAATTTGTTATTCAGGTACAGTAGAATCCGGATATAACGACCTTCAAGGGACCGGCGAAACTATGTCGTACTAACCGGATGACGTACAAAACGGTTTAGGTAAATAAAACATTTTGTAGGATATATAATCACATATACTTTATTTTAATGGTTCTTACACATTCCAATTATAAACATAGGTACATAATGTACTGTAATACAAAGAGATAAATTACATACACACGCACTACATGAAAAACTCTGTTACTAACGTAGAAAGTCTGTTATTTGAATTTGTTTTTGACAAGCTTTTGTTCGGTAGTAAGAACTTTGAACAGCATTGTGAATTAGTGACATCATTGTTTTCATTAGATCATTATCGAAGTTAGTCTGAACAAACACATTGAGCGTTTCCGCAGCCTTCAGAACATCAGACACACTCACGGTAGGGTGATTCTCTGCTGGTTCGTCATCATCACCATCACTATCTTTGCCATTCGCGTCGTTGGCGATGATATTTTCCACAATGTTTTCATCAGACGGTTCTTCACAAGTGGCGACAGCATCGTCGACACACGCGTATTGTTCAAAGTCCTCGTTTGTTATGGGTAACTGATGCTTATCAATAGCCCTCGCCCAAGTGCTCAGCGGTACGTCGTCTCCTTCGTTAAAATCATCTGCGTTCGAAGTTATGCTACATTCTACATTGCTTTGGATAAAACCAGCGTGTTTGTAACGGTTAAAAATTGTCCCTTGCTTGAGTTGGGGCCAGGCATCTTGAATCATTAGAATAGCATCAAGAACAGTGATCTTTGGGTCCTCAACACTACTGCTTCCGCGGCCGTCTAGTAACTGGATCATTTTCAGGACAAGGTTTTTACGAAAATGTGATTTCAAAGCTCGAATAATCCCTTGATCCATGGGTTGCAACACTGATGTCGTGTTTGGAGGCAGAAACACCAGGGTTATGTTTTTCAAGTTTTCAATATGGGGATGTGCAGGACAGTTGTCAACTAACAGCAGGATTTTCTTGTTCTTTTTTGTAAGTTCACGATCCCATGCGCATACCCATTTGTTAAAAATGTCAGCAGTCATCCAGGCTCTTCGGTTGCTCTCATAATCCACTGGCAAATGCTGTACATTTTTAAAACATCTGGGACGTTGAGATTTTCCGATTACTAGAAGTTTTTTTTAACAGTGCCACTCATGTTGGCTGCCACCATTACAGTAATTCTCTCCTTTGATAATTTTCCTCCTGTACATTTATCACCTTAAAATTTCAAAGTCTTGTCGGGTTAATTTATAAAACAGCCCGGTCTTATCCGCATTAAACATTTCATCATCTCTAAATTGCGCACGTAGAGTAGGCCAAACCTTTTCTAACCAATTGACTACATCACCTTGTTGAACTGATAAAGACTCACCAGCAATCTTACCACTGACGATGTTGTGTCTTACTTTGAAATGGTTTATCCAACTCATGGAGCATGTGAAATTTTGCATGTCTAACTGTCTAGCAAAAAAGTTTGCTTTCTCTTGTAGCAGAGGTCCATTCACGGGTATTCCCCGGTGGCGCTGAAGCTTGAACCACTGTAACAATGCTTTATCCACCGGCTCATGAGTAGAAGTCCTTACACGTTTGCATTTTAAAACATTAGCACTAAACAGCGGCTCAATCTTATCTTTATTCTTCTTTATTGTTGATATTGTAGAATGAGATACGCCAAACTCCTTTGCGAGGGTTGCATTTGATTCACCGGCTTATAATCGGTGTAATATTGCACTTTTTTCTTCAATTGTAAAACACTTTCGCTTCATAGAACTCATTTTGTCAAGCTTTAAGAACTTGTCATAACAAGTGACAAACACTAACTATGATTCACGCGTCAATAAAGGGGGGGGGGGGGGGGGGTGAAGTTGGGGCGCCGAGGTATTGGTAGGTTGTGTAAACAAAACATTGTGCGTCGTTTTAACCGGACGTAATATCATAATATTCATAATTAATGGTCGCTATAAGCAGTTGGTCACTTAAAACGGAGTCACACTAAACGGTTTATTTTCTCAGTACCTAACTATGAAACCTAACTTGAGTAAACATTATTGTCGTTAAAAGCGGTTAGTCGTTACAAGCAAAGTCGTATATGAATTCTACTGTATATATAATTCATGTTTTGGCCTGGATTTCTGTTTAGTGTTGTATTGTATCGACATGAATTTTGGTGTTATTTATTTTTATCGCTATTCACCGTTTAATCTTGCCTCTACGTACAAGCAGATAATATTGTTTTCTATGGTGAGACTTACCTGCATTATATGACTGTGATGCATGTGAGAGTCATTACTTAATGTGCAGCAGTATATACAGGATGCAGTGAGTAAAGACATACAATAATTAAATGGGGACTGTGGGATGACCTACCAGACATTTGAGATTTATTATGTGTGGTCTCCAAAGCTGATGCAAGAAGATGCTGGCCCAAGCATGTCTAACATTACTGTTCCATTTTATTTACAGTCAGTCATCACAATTATACCACTAATAGTCACAGCCTGCCTTTAACATTTTTCTTTACCTGGAAATCTTGGCACTGTGGGCAATGAACTTGTGTTATCCAAAATGTTACAGTATCTGAAATGGTCTTGGTCCTGACTATTTAGAATTCCGATGTTCCTTGTAATCGTGCTGTTGTATGAATACATTTTTAACATAACATTTTATTACTACACAAAAACACTTGCATGTTCATAAAAACACTTACCTTGTCCATATTGCTTTCCACTTAAATACAGTTTGATCGTAAGTACAGCAATTCTCTGGCACCCAAATTCATTTTATTTTAATTTTTTAACATAAATTTAGGTTAAAAATGGCTTCTGATTTTCTCTCCTTTGTTCTTTCATACGCTAGATCAATGCGAACCATGTTCTTGGCAATCTTTAACTTGAGGTTGCATCTCATTACTGTGTGGCCAACTCCCCTTATACCGGGGTAGCTGCACACGCCCGCACTCGCCACGCCAGTCCCGTGTACGCGTCACCACTGTCATACTGATACTGAGAGTGTAAAGAAATTAAGTTTAACAGACGCGCATCGACTGGTCTAACATTTGGCAAGTGTGCAAAAAAAAAATATTACCATACTAAATTTACCGACAGTCCTGGAAACTCTATCGTGATAGGTATAATAATGAATTACCAAGTATAAGATGCTCAAACTTAAATACTGTAAAAAGGTAAAGGGACTTAAAAGGTAAATTCTAGGTATCATTTAAATTGGTATAATTACTTTCTCGACATGTAACAACATGGGTTTACAGACACTCTTGTACTATAATTAATTCTAATCCAAAGTCCCAAAAAAGTCTATTACGGAGGAGGGGGGTAGGAACCGAAATAATGACGTTCTTCAGCCTAGATAATCCAACCACTAAATCCTGTCGCCGCACTCTGTTTTAAAAACACATCTTCTGTAAGTCATACCAGCCAGGGAAAAAAGTACAAAAATCCAGTTCTCACACTTACTTGTTACTGAAGCATACCTCTGAAGCCGGTGACTGCCGGGGTCGGGTGTAAACCCCACTCACTTTTTGCGCCTCTTGCATCGCACTGCTTCTGTGGCCCGTGCACTAGGCCCACACTATCGCGCTCTCGTATACCACCACTTATTTCGCTTCGCCAAACGTGTCATGGCATTACCGTCATATTGCCGTTAATTCTTGTTCACGTAACGTAACACAACTTGCCCTTCTACTCAGCACGAGCAGTTCCGCGGCCGGCGGTCTCAAACACACTCCCCTCGCATCAGCTGGCAGCCGCCTCCCCTTGTCACGTCAGCTGACGTCACCCCCATCCTCTACTACCACCCCTCACTCCGCTAGATCGTTCTGGTTACTTCTTGTAGGTCCCACTACAGAGTAAGAGTACTTAACGTAAAATAAACCAAGTATACTATTAAAAAGTTACAATAAATAAATATTAAAATACACCATTAAATAATATAAGGACATAAATAGTGTTATAAAAAATTAAATCATCTAAGAATTAACTTTACGCAAAATTAAAATAATAATAATATCCAAGACGACTGAGGCCGCCACAAGTGGCCTCAACCACCCCGACAAAAAAAAAATAACTTCCTTGAGCCCTTTAACTATCAGGTCCGCTACACGTAAAGCCACTCAAAGAAACACGTACAAGAGAAGAAAGAAACGCGAAAAGACTAAGAAAGTAAACTAGAAAAAACTCGTAAACAGTAAGTAGACTCGAAAGCACAAAGAAAGGGCAAGGGCACGACCTACAGCCAAAGTCTCAAAAAAGTTTTACATCACCCAAAAAACTAAATTGAAATTTAAAAGAGAAAAATACTAAATAAATTGATTATTATAAAATAAGAACTTACAGTTTATAAAATCTGGAATTACATTAAATGCTTTAAAGCTACGGTCCTAAAGGGTGCTAACTTCCAAAAAATCCGTTCGGAAAACAAACCCTTTTAAACAAGTGCTGTAGCAATCCAAAATATCTTATCAAAAATATACGTATAAAATGGCTAATGCAAATATAAATGCAAAAGGCAAAACGTATCCTAAACATTACATACTAAAAATCTAAAATTCTAAAACACCAAAAAAGGATAACAATAAGTTTATGCCACATAGTTCCTTAACTTATTAAACCAAACATTACAATGTACATCTTTTAGCAATTGAAGACACACCCAAACTCAATTAACTGCTTTTAGATGACTAACGTGTGCCTACTTTACTCTTAAGGACTCACCTACTTTCTGTAACAAGACCGTCACTGGCCCCAAAAATTTGATTATCCGATAAGGCCCACCAAAGGCAAATTCCAATTTGGCAGTACGGAATTTACTTTTATCACTCAAATGATGTTCACGACACCACACCTCCTACGACACCACACCTCCTCCCCCACCGCGAAAGGATTTGGAGTCCGACCTTGATTATACTGTGAGCAAATTTTCTTTCTAGCCTTTTCTAAATTCATCGCTACATCTGTCCATACCTCTTCCAAACGTCTAGGGCTATGAATACTCAAAGTTTCCGGGTGTATTCCCCATACATTTAACAGAGGATGGCTCAAATCTCTCCCTAAAAACACCTCCGTGGGAGTATGCTGGGTGGAGTCGTGCTTATTCAAATTAAAGGCCATGTTCAAAAATTGCAGATTTTCATCCCATCTCCGATGCTCCTTTTGACTAAAAATAGTCAAAGCAATCTTAATATTTTTGTTTACCCTTTCCACCTGATTCGGATTGGGGTAATAAGGGCTCGTAGTGAAGTGTTTGATACCCCAACTAAAGCACATTTGCTCAAAAACCTGGCTCGTAAAATAGGTAGCATTATCAGTGACGAAACTTTCAGGCGCACCAAACAAACCCCATACTCTCTCAATTAAAGCACTGACTACACGGCCGCTAGAAGTACCACCCAAAGGTAAAAAAAAAAAAAAACTTACTAAACCCATCAACCAAGTTCATCAAGTATACATTCCCTTTTAACGACCTGGGTAAAGGCCCAAAGATATCCAGAAAGACACGTTCCCACGGACGTTCAACCCTTTCCACCGCATATTCCCCAATTTTAGTGGTACGTGGCTGTTTTGCGGCCTGACAGATCCGACAACCTCTGACATACTTCTCCACATCTTCCTTCATATCGGGCCAATATAAGGACTCAGAAATCTTCACTAAGGTTTTCTGTATTCCCCCATGTCCTCCTACCACAGAATCATGATAATACCGTAGAACTAAATTTACTACTGATTGGGGCACCTTTCACATAATACAACAATCCCTTAAAAAAAAAACAAAATTCTAATACCGTGATTCTAATATTCCTTTCTTAATTTTCTTTACTTCCCCATCCTCTTGCCACTTGCGTAAGTCTACAAAACTTTCTGGAAATTGCCCCCAATACATTGCAACATTCATCATCTACTACCCCTCCTTCCTCATCCTCATCCCCTTTCTGAATAGGCTCATTCGATTCCTCCTCTTGCAGTCCTTCGGCCTCATACATACGAGATAAGGCATCGGCGACAGGATTCTCGTTTCCTTTAATGTGCTTAATCTTAAACCTGAATCTTGTTAACCGCATTACCCATCGACCTATTTTTCCTAGTTGGCGAGAATGGGTAAACAACCATGTGATAGCTTGATTGTCGGTACACAGATCAAATTCGTCATGCTCAATAATATTTTCAAAACGCTCCAGGGCGTAAATGCATGCCAATGCCTCTTTCTCGTATACACTATATTTCTGCTCATGTTTATTGAGCGTGCGGCTTATATACATCACAGGTTGTAATCCTTTCTCCCCTTCTTGTAAAAGCACCCTCCCTAAGGCAAGGCTCGAAGCGTCTACCTGTACTACAAATCTTTTGCTAAAATCGGGCAATGTCAAAACCGGAGGATTAGAGATAGCTCTTTTTAACTCTCTGAAGGCGTGATCCTGCTCTTTACCCCATTCAAATACAACTCCTTTCTTTTTTAGGTGATTTAGAGGACTGCTTAATTCAGCAAAATGGGAGATGAAACGACTAAAAAACCCAATCATTCCAAGAAACCTCATCACCCCCTTTATATTTTTAGGTGGGGGAAATTTCACAATTGGGGCTATTTTTTGGGGGTCCATCTCCATCTTTCCATCTCCTGCGATAAAACCTAGAAAGTGTATTTTCCTTTGCGCCCAACAAATTTTTTCGGGGTTCAAGGTGAAACCTGCTTCACTTAGTTTACCAAGTACGACACGCAAATGTTCCAGGTGTTCATCAAGGGAATTTGAATATATGCATATATCATCTAAAAAACTCATGGCAAACTTGTATTGTACATTCTGAAGTAGTTTCCCCAATATTCTAGATAAGCATTGCGCACCAAAATTCACCCCAAAAGGGACCCTCTTCCACTCATAGTGCCCCCATGGGGTTACGAAACCTGTGTACTTTTGGCTAGCGGGTTGCAGCAAACATTGATGAAAGGCGGCATTCAAATCTAGAACGGTAAAATATTTGGCTTGGCTTAAATATTGAAAAATAACCTCAATTTTAGGCATGGGGAAAGGATCTACCCGGATCTTTTGGTTCAACATTCTATAGTCAAGAACTAAACAATATTCACCAGGTGTTTTCTTTTTCACTAAAAAGGCGGGAGAAGCATAGGCGGAGTTAGATTCGGTTATGATATCTTGTTTAAGCAAGTCCTTAATTATAGCCCTAAAGGCTTGCATTTTAGGTGGGGTGCATTGGTAAGGGGCACACTATACTGGGACTTCATCGGTGACTTTAATTTCATAAGGCTCCATAACACACTTTCCTACTTTCTTGGTAATAACGTCCTGAAACTCATTAATAATTCCCTGAATTTTCTCAATTTCTTTTTCACTAAGCCTTTCTCTCGCCCCTTCAATTCCACCACAAATCACCTTTCTTTTCCCCAAGGGTTTCACTAAACCTACTTTAAACCGGGGCTCAAAACCAAAACACAACTGTTGTTTCTTACAATCGATTACAGTTCGGGTGTCGCTTAAAAAATCCAAACCTAAAATCATCTTACAAATAAGGTCGGGGATTACATAAAATTCACGATCCCACGAAAATTTCTGAATCTTAATATGTAATTTAACCCTCCTATTACTTTCTCGGACTTTCCCATCAGCTAGCTGAATGGTTATCCCCTCTTCAATAAGGTCACTTACCTTTTTAACTAATTTGTTTTGTTTACAATGCTGATAAAACTCCCAACTTATGAAACTCTTACTCGCTCCCGTATCGACTAAGGCCTTTATCGACTCTGGGCCCACTTTAACAGAGGCATAGAAATTGTTAGATTCCCGCATGACCATTACTCTATGCTTATCTTTAAATCTAAAAAGATTATCCTGCCGTTTTAGCCTACACTTCCGCGACCTATGGCCGCTTTTCCCACAATAGCCACATAATTCACATTTCCGCCGTTGTTTACTACATTCTTTACGAAAATGTCCAAATTCTCCACAATAATAACAAATAACCTCTTTATTTTTATTATTACTGTTATTCTTAATATCCCCGTCCCCCATAGATCCCTTTGAACGCCGCCAACAAAACTGTACCAAATGCTCTTTTTTCATACAAAAGACATTCCTTTTTACTGCTCTCCCCATCTCTGTAATGATTATTGCCTTTAATCACTTCAACCACATTTTTAATCCCCCCCATACAAACCATAGGATCAGGAACCGACTTGGAGTAAGGATCATCACCTGTCACTATCGCATACTCCTCCTGTACAAATTTTATATCATCGACTTCTACAGCCCATTCATGTAATTCTTCTAAATTCCGTGGCCTCTTAATAAAAGAACATTCTCTCCTTATATCCGGACGCATGTTTTCAATAATCATATCAATGATTTCCACTTCAGAAAATTCTACCCCAAACAATTTTATATGTTGTAACACATCCAACATAAACACAGCCACCTTCTCGTCGGGTTTCTGAAAACGTCCAACTCGTTTGTGTATTAATCCCAACTTGACCCGCTTAGGACATAAATTCCGCCATAATAACTCTTTAACCTTTTCCCAACATAACTTATCTTTTACGCCACGAGTAATAATATGACGCGCTAACCCATAGCTTTTACCAATTACGCTCCTCAACAACTTCGAATCACTATCAAAAATATAACTTTCTTGCACCCGATCCACTTCCCAGCAAAACCTAATTAATTCATCAATCGTATTTTCTTTCAACACCGGAAACTTATCTAAGTCTTTACCAAAAGAATCACACACAATCCGACCAGCCAAATCCTCCGCGGGGGGTTCTACCGCACATCCCGATACCAACATATATCGCTCCTTTTTTAAATTATACTCCGCCCTTAGCAATTCTAAAAAAGGTACATCATCATCAGATGTTACATTAAAACGCTTCCCGTAAACATACTACCAAATCTTCGCGTTCCAAACTTGAATTCAAAGGTTTATTTGAGGTAGCCATTATGCTTGAAAACGTAATTCTCGCTATCACTGCAAAAACCAATAACAAGACTGCCGTAGCAGAGTGGCACACCTGTGGCCAACTCCCCTTATACCGGGGTAGCTGCACACGCCCGCACTCGCCACGCCAGTCCCGTGTATGCGTCACCACTGAGATACTGATACTGAGAGTGTAAAGAAATTAAGTTTAACAGACACGCATCGACTGGTCTAACATTTGGCAAGTGCGCAAAAAAAAATATTACCATACTAAATTTACCGACAGTCCTGGAAACTCTATCGTGATAGGTATAATAATGAATTACCAAATATAAGATGCTCAAACTTAAATACTGTAAAAAGGTAAAGGGACTTAAAAGGTAAATTCTAGGTATCATTTAAATTGGTATAATTACTTTCTCGACATGTAATGACATGGGTTTACAGACACTCTTGTACTATAATTAAGTCTAATCCAAAGTCCCAAAAAAGTCTATTACGGAGGAGGGGGGGAGGAACCGAAATAATGACGTTCTTCAGCCTAGATAATCCAACCACTAAATCCCGTCGCCGCACTCTGTTTTCAAAACACATCTTCTGTAAGTCATACCAGCCGGGGTAAAGTACAAAAATCCAGTTCTCACACTTACTTGTTACTGAAGCATACCTCTGAAGCCGGTGACTGCCGGGGTCGGGTGTAAACCCCACTCACTTTTTGCGCCTCTTGCATCGCACTGCTTCTGTGGCCCGTGCACTAGGCCCACACTATCGCGCTCTCGTATACCACCACTTATTTCGCTTCGCCAAACGTGTCATGGCATTACCGTCATATTGCCGTTAATTCTTGTTCACGTAACGTAACACAACTTGCCCATTACTGGGAAGCGATTTCTACTCAGCACGAGCAGTTCCGCGGCCGGCGGTCTCAAACACACTCCCCTCGCAACAGCTGGCAGCCGCCTCCCCTTGTCACGTCAGCTGACGTCACCCCCATCCTCTACTACCACCCCTCACTCCGCTAGATCGTTCTGGTTACTTCTTGTAGGTCCCACTACAGAGTAAGAGTACTTAACGTAAAATAAACCAAGTATACTATTAAAAAGTTACAATAAATAAATATTAAAATACACCATTAAATAATATAAGGACATAAATAGTGTTATAAAAAATTAAATCATCTAAGAATAAACTTTACGCAAAATAAAAATAATAATAATATCCAATACGACTGAGGCCGCCACAAGTGGCAATTGCAGAAGAAGTACAAAAACCATTTTTTTTTTTGCTTTAGCTAAAAGGCTATGCTAAAAATAACTGCTAAATGAAATATCTGACATTTTAGGGCTTGCTTTTGATTATTTTCTAAGCTATGTATTTAGTAACACTCTGAATTATGTATCTATCAGACAACTTAATTAAAACTGTAGCAACTTAAATTTTTAATGGGTATGTCAATGCAAACTTGGGTACCTGGCCCATCAGTGTACATACTTGATTTATGATTTGTGTGACTGATAGATGTGTGAAGTTTTAGTTTGCCTAGCTTCCTTAATCCAAAACATTTTTCACTTACAATTATTTGGTTACAATCTGCAGACACACAGTTGCATTATGATCATCACCCACTGTATCTGTTCAGGTCAGGTTTGGTCTGGTCTGGTTAGCTCCAACAGATATGATAGGAACCATGTAAGTGAATGCTGCACTGCACACTGCATCCACTCAAGATGTGAATTAATAGTCAAATTATGGTAAATTCACCATCCTAATGGCCTTAATAGGAAGAAAATAGTTTATATTTTTAATATAACTAATTTTTTAACAATTAGGTTCATAGTTACGTAGTAATTAGAAGTGCAAATGGAAGAACTGTTCAAATTTAAAACATTACCAAGTGAACATCAAGACAAAATATCAAGCAGACAACCGTATGCCCCAAACAATATTTGAGCATGCATAGGATAAAACTAACGTTCACTCATTAAAAAAAATTGTTTGGGCCTTATTTATGGAAATCCATTATTTTGACCACAAAGTCTAGTATTATTTATATACATGCATAGCTGCCAACCATTACGGATTTTCCGTAATTATTACGGATTTAACACCGAATTATGGAATTACGGAACATCGCTGGTGTATTACGGAAACGAGGCTTTGTGCTGCACGGAGACGGAAAAAATGTAGTTTCTGCTGTGGTGTTTTGTGAACGCAGTTCGAATACATCGCGTGGTTGCACAAATAACGGAACTAGTATGTGTGCGCATGTACTGTTGAAATAAGTAGATTAATTCTCGTGTTTTGAATTAGTAATGGGATGGTATTACGTCCGTTGTACGACACAACTAGTACATATTCTCCGACTTTTCGTTTTTTGGCTACTTACATCACGATAATTTTTGTACGGTACTTTGGCTAACCTGTGTTGTTTTAATTTTTTTGAAAGCCATTTTTTTCATCATAGTGTTTTTGTCTTTCTACAGACGTGAATTTTTTTAATGTTTTTCGATAGTGTTTTGTTCTTCAGTGCCGGTTGTAGAAATGAAGCGTGTGACAGAAAAAAAGTGTTTCTGGGGGAAAAAAATAACGCAATTCTTCAGAACTTTCGACCTAAACTATTCAAAAGAATGGCCATGCTTGTCGTCTTCAAATGTTTTGGAACACCACGCGTTTTGTAATGTATGCACGTGTGACTTTTCGATTGCACATGGTGGAAGGGATGACTGTAAACGGCATATTGAATCAAAGAAACATGCGGAACATTTTATAGCCATGACGAGCAATAATTCTATATCGTGGTTTTTCGCTACATCTGAAGAAACGAAAGTAACGAACACAGAGTTATTGTTTACAAGTTCTTTTGTTTGTCTTCTGTTGTTTGTTTACAAGGCAGTTCTAATCCAACCAGGATAAAAGAAGCAAATAAAAAGAACGTTGTTCACAAGTTTAACTTTGAATACTTTCAATTGAAGCTTCAAAATTTCCAGTAAAATTATTGACATTTCTTACATATTCAGATGATTGTATTGTTCAAATAGTTTTTTTTTTGATTCATTAATTTACATTGTATTCATATATACCTATAGGCCTATATTTTTCCTTTCTTTGCATATTATTTTCCTTGTTTTATCTTGTGTGTGTCATAATTCCCCAGGAAAAATTTATCGTGCATTATTTACGCGTACTGTTTTCTTCATATAATTGTCATTACTGATGGGTGTGATTTGAGGTTGGCAGCTCTGTACATGCTGTACTTATAGAAATAATTTTTAATATTCTTATTTAGTATTGTTACTTGTGATGTGATTGTATTGTGAGAAAAACTTTTATTTTTTTGCAGGTGTCCAAAAGCATTTTCACAGCCTGGGCGAGTGAAGGCTCACATCATGACCCATGCAGGTGTAAAGCACATGAAATGCCTGCTTTGCGACAAAGAATATTCGGTGCGCAAATCTTTACGTCGCCATCTTTTAGAAAAACACGATGTTGCACCCGATCACCCACATTATAAACGTTGCTTTTATGCCATGTCACCTGAGGAGGCTGGCCTCTGCATTCCCAACGATATGGTAGCCAGTACAGTCGCTGCCGGTGGTGGTGCCGTCAGCCTTCTGTTGGCTCAGGCTAGCCTAAGTGAGCCCCGAGGTAAGAGAGGTATGAAGAAGTCTTCGTACGGCAGGAGGAAGTGTGACGACCACATGAAAGTTGTCAGCAGAAGGGGTGGGCGGGGCGGGAGGGGTAGCCGGGGTAGGCCACCTGGTAGTCGTGGGAGCAGAGGGGGAAGAGGTGGACGGCGGAAGAGGGGTCAGGCATATTACGCGAGGCTGCCAGAACCTGTGGGATCACGAGATCCACACGATCCTTCAGCTTCAGGTAGTAGCACTAGTCGCGTCCTTCGTAAGAAACCCCAGTTAAAGGATTTATTCAAAGAACTGAGTGACTCGGAAGAAGATGATAGTGAAGATGACAAATCTTGCAGTAGCTATGAGTATATGCAAACAAATTTTAAAAACGCAATAGTTGACACTGATTTCAGTGTAGATATGCAAGAAGTGGAAGAAAACAAGGAAGGAACTCCGACACTTCTTGACCTGGTAGGTGTTGAACCAGTGAAGAAGAAACGGCGTGTGGAAGCAATTGTAGAACTGCTTCAAAAATGTAGCTCTGGTCCTCTGGGAGAAACACTGCCAGGATTAAAGAGGAGAGAAATAAGGTCAAATGAAAATGAAAATAATGATGAAATGGATTCTGAAAATATTAATAATGATTTGCAAGATGAGTCAAAAATTCAGTCTTCTGGAATAAAAGAAATTAGCAGTAAGACAACAAATGCAGATAAAGAAGCTATTAAAAATACAATATTTGTAAAAAATAAATCTAAAGAAAACAAGCTGGTGAATGATGTAATTGCTGAAAATGAGTTGCTGAGTGATGATTTGGAAGATGAACCGGAGGAACCTACAGAATCTACAAGCATTTTGGCACAAAAATCTAAAAACAGAAATAATGCAAATGAAGAAAGTCTAGTGAAAAAATGTGTATTTGAAGTAACAAGAAGTAGTGAGGAAGAGAGGAAAAGAAAACTGGAAAGGCGAGCAAGGGGAGAAGATGTAGAAACAAAGAGAAAAGAAACTGTAGATGTGAATGATTCCGGTGAACATCAGGAAGAGGATGATAACACACCGGTGCTAGCTCGAATTAGTGCTCTGATTAGGCCTAGTAATAGAACAAAATCGGGGGAAATTAGCTGTTTGACATATAGGTATCAGAAGCCATCATATAGAGAAGAGGATGAAGTTGATGATGAAGATGATGATGACGATGATGATGACGATGACGATGATGACGACGATGACGACGACGATGATGATGACGACGACGATGAGGATGATGACGATGACGATACTTATGGAGACAATAGAGAAGCAGTAGGAGAGGATGGCACTGATAAGTCTTCAGATGAAAGTGATAGTGAATCTGGTGTTTAGAAATCTGGATCATGTTGGTTAGATTATTTCTATAATATTCCGTATAGTAACCAAGTGATACATTGACTAATGCCAGAGTGAGAAGGTTAGTTAAACCTGATTCAAGTCTAGTCATGTGGCCACTATCCCACTGCCATAAATCTGTTGTACTCCAAAGTGTTCACAAACATCTTGCATCATTTTATAACTGACTTCAAGCAAGCTTTTATTCAGTGCTTTTTTTTTACTTCGCATTGACAACTATAAAGTCACTGAATATGAGTGCAGCAAGGGAGGTTGGTGGGTCCTGTCTAATCTGTTAGCCTGTCGCCTAATTTTTTTTAGCCAGTAAAGACAGTTGCAGTTGAACTTCAGTTTGCCACTCTGGGGTGGGATTGGAAATAATTATTTTTAGAACTATGAATTTGCAACAAGATGGGCTGATATCATTTTATGGAATTTATAACTGAAGA
This sequence comes from Bacillus rossius redtenbacheri, assembly GCF_032445375.1. Lineage (NCBI taxonomy): Eukaryota > Metazoa > Arthropoda > Insecta > Phasmatodea > Bacillidae > Bacillus > Bacillus rossius. The sequence continues at coordinate 20,170,733 of NC_086331.1, forward strand.
TATTTACTAGCAATTAAAAAAAAAACTTCAGTAAAGTAATCGTTAGCTAGAAATTTTACTGTCAATTTCTTTTCTAACTATGGTGAGTGGTTTTGTTCTTATTAAATAGTTACTGTGTGTAGCTGTATTGTTGCACTCAGTATGCATATAGGTAACCTGAGTTGTATGGGTGGTATTTCCATGCAGGAAAACATTCCCAGTAATTTTATTGTTGAATTATTTTGCAGTTGTTGTAACATATATACCATATTCAAGTTAAAAGTCTGACTTTAAAGGTACCATTACATTATAACAGCTTAGGTTTATGTTGAGAACACAAGAATAGGTGGGAACATATTTTAAGGGACTATTTCATGATAAATAACCATCTACATTATTGATCAGTATTCATATTTTATCTGACTTTTAACACATTAAAATATAACTTTTGAGATGTAATAGATCAGATGAATTACATTTTCTAATTGTCTTTCTTACCATTACTTGAGAAGTGTGTCTTGTCAAATGTTGTTGTAAATAGACTTTGCATTATTGGCCCAGATTGTGCTCAGGTTATTTTTGTTACCACTTTCAGTTTAAAATAGCGTTAATTATTGTAGGGAATGGATATGAAATGTGTGTAATTGTGACACTACAATATAGAATACTTTATTTAAAAGTGCGGCGACTAACGTAATTTATTGACTATGTGTACGTCATAAAGTTTAGTTGAATACCAAAGTTTTTCTTGATATTTAATGAATTAGTTGCTTTTCAATCGAAAACCTAGATTTCCTTGCCAGGCATGGAAAAAATGATGCTGTAATTTACTGTGGAACTGCCTTAGTTGGCTATCTGTATATTTGATCCTGTTTTACTTTAAAGGCTTTCAGTTTCTAACAGATAGATACATATGTAATTTATATATATTTACTCTTATAGTAAATTTTATATTTATAAATAAAATTTACTGGTGGAGTAAAAAGTATTCAGCTTAGCAATTGAATAAGACTTTTAAAATTCATCTTCCTTCACAAAATTTACCAGTTAATTGGCAATGTACATATTACCAGTTAATTGGCAATGTACATATTTCAAGTTATGAGACATTTAAAGAGATGACGATAAAATTGTTCCTGTTAGTTTATAACTTTCATGGAAAGTCCAACTTAGTTACAAAATCATCTAAGTAGTGTGTATGATTTTTTCTGACAGTACCTGGTAAAAGTCAAGTTGATTCTCCAGTGCTGTTGTTTACTTTGTACCTTAACTTCAGTAAAGTACCTAAATTTCAGTAAAGTAATTGAGAATCTTAATTTACACTACTATTGTTAGTTTAGGTGTGTGTGTGTGTGTGTAATTTTTTATTACACACATTAATACATTACCTGAAAATATTACCTAATTGGCAAGCATCATCCATATTTCCCTTAGACCTACTATGTAAAACAAATTTGCCTGATTTTTATGTATTGAAATATTGTTTTGCCAGATGGATTACTGGAAGCCTATTAAAGTGTTCAGTTTAAGTGTTGTGTATTTTTATCTGTAAATCATGTTTCAAAATCCATAACAGCTAGGATTTTCATAAAAATTTCTCTGTAATTACTATACTGTACCTATAAGAATACTTTGACAAAGCATGCATATGTATACAAACACTCATGTGTGCATACACACTTGCTGTACTGTCCTAATAATAAGTTGTATCACATTTGTAGTATATAATATTTTTACCTCATCTCAAATGCAACTGGCAAGGAATTACTTTATTTAGCTGTGGTTATCTCTATTAGAATCTGCTTTTCTGACATTTTAGCTAACTGTTTGTGTATGGATTTTGTCACTTTGTCATTTGAAAAAACTTATATATCTGTTTCCACACACAAAATTGTTTGGGGTATTTTACTCAGTATTGTTATTATTTAATCACCACTGTGTTAATGTATTACTAATGAAACCAAGGCTATGTAATTGACAAGCCTGTGTTTGCTTATGTGAAGACAGAATTAATTGGGGCTGCATTTGAAGCTTGGCTAGTGCTCTGTGGGCAGTGGACAACTGTATGGCTGTGAGAGTTCACACTTCTTTATTAAACATTGTGCTTTACCATAAAAAAATTTAAAAAAATTCCATAAATAGAGAGATGGTGCATCATTTGATGAAAACCTGCATGAAATATATAGCAGATAATATCTGGTGCAGAAAGTAACAACATAGGTAACATGCCATTGCTAAACAGTGAAACTTTCATACAAATCACAATAAAATAAAACTTACGATCATGCTCAGTCTCATGCTGAGTCGATTATTTTCTTTTCTTGTGATTATTATTAATTAATGGAATTTTTTTAAAATAATATTATAATAATTCTTGTGCATTTATCATTGGTTAACAAATTTTGTCACTAAATATTTACGTTAGTTCCGAGCTGTAAAAGGTCACACAATTGATCATAATTACGAACATTTGCATGACTGACCACTGTTATTAGATGATATTTAGTAAATATCTGGTGACAAAATTTGTGACCACCAAAAAGTGCAAGAGATTATTGTGATGAATAACAGAAAAAGCCCTTAAATAATAGTAATGATAATAAAATGAAATAATCAGCATGGCGTTTGAGAGCAAGCCGTAAAATGCAATAACACGACGTGGAGATTATGTAGAGCCTTAAAATAAGCCTCCCATGTGCATAAAGTAGGGTTTGATTTGTAATTATAATAAAAATTACTGATATCTAAATTTCTTGATTGGTGAAAACAACTGCACAAGTCAAAATAAAGCATGACAAATGCTGTCACAAAAAACAGCTCTTGAGGTCATATTGACTGGAAGAAGTTCAAATCAGATTCATTCTTAAATGCATCCCACCAAATTCTTAAAATCCATTAAATAAATTCAGATCAGCTGATTAAGATACCTGTTTGAAAAAATTAATGGCATTAGCAGTAGTAGTTGATTAGCCATCCATCAAGATACAAGTCAAATCTATTTAAGTCAGCTCTTGATTCTACAACTCTTAATAGTTCCCAGGAACTATTTTTAAAGGGTCACTATTAGATTTTGGACCAATTTTGACCTTTCCCTGACCATTTTATTCGAAAACCACATACGTGTGAAGTTATGTTCAACACAATCTAGCATGAATATGAGACATGGTTTTTTTTTAAAATAAGAATTAATTTTTGTCAAATATCTTGCAAACAAAGTTGTAGCCTGAAGGGGATATTATCCTAAATTAGTTTGTTTTAATATTTTGTGTTTTTACACATGATTTTTAAATAAATTCACAATATATATGAATATTTGATGGTTTGTAAAATGTTTTTTGTACTGAACAACTTCTTATTTAATAGTTTCTACTAATTTTAAGGCAAATTTTTATGTCAATCCTATTATGTACAAAAATCATGAAATGTATACATTTCTTGATTAATCATTAGCTCATAGCTGCCATAAAACTTTTTTTTATTCATAAATCAATAAAAATTAGGTTTTGTCAACATCGTATAAACCTTAGTTTTTCAGGGTTTTTGGAAAAACCTAATTTATTGTATTATGAATGATATAGGCCTACTAAAAATAAAGAGTTTTATGATGAAGGCTATAAACTAACGGTTAATTCAAAACTGTATACCAAATGATTTCATGCTTTCTGTACATGCTAGGACTGATTAAAAACTTTCCTTATATCAGGTTTGCCTGATATAAAAACTTGATGGTAAAAACTATTAATAAGGAATTGTTTAGTAGAAAAAAATCATTTACAAACAATTAAATATGGACATATTCTGAATTTATGAAAAACCACGTGTAAAAATGCAAAATAATAAAAGCAAAATAGTTTAGGATGCCAACCCCTTAACACTGTACTCTGTGTACATATTAATGAACTCACGCGAAGGTCATTTTCATCGGCTTGTGGAAAACTAAGGGGATTTATTACTAAGCATTAGCATATTATTTCAGGTCTATTTCCCAGTCCTTGCAGCTTTAAATATCTGTGAGGTAGAAGAGGGGAAAGGTGTGAGACGCAATGCGGAAAGTGAAAGAAAGGCCGTGATAGGAAGGTGGGCTTTTGTTGGTACAGATATAAGAACCCTAACGACTTCAGATTACATTGTGCATATTTGACGTCAAGTTCTCTCACACGTCGTACATGTGGCAGTCACCATCACTGCAACTGCCACTGCCCAGGCATGAATGTGCCTCTCTGCGGAGACAGGTACCTTTTATTAGGACATGGCAGAGTGAAAGTTAAAACAGCAGTAAGCAGTCACGGACTTAGGGGTTGTACCATTTGATACCTGTTGTAACTCACAAATGTTTAAAGTAAACATGTTACACATGGAAAAATCTTAGAATATTTACCTACAAACATTTGAAACAGAATGACGATGCTCCGTAAATGCATAAACTGACTCACTATCACACGACATTCATGTGTCCACGTGCAGTTTTCTCAATACTAATACTGCTGGAATAAAGTTCAGACAGACAGCTGCACCTGTTAGCTAGTTGAATATAAATATATTGTTACGATTTACCGTGGGTTCGTAAAGGATAGTCCAATTAATGGTTTTTTACACTACACAGTTTTATTGATGGCCACTACTTATGTCACTTACAATTAATCTTATAAAATGGCAAATAATCAATTGCACTTAAAAATGTTGCTTCCCCAGTCACTCGTTTTCACACACCGCACACCTCGCTGGGCCGCACTTTGGGAGCAACTCTCGCCGCAGCATCCCTGTGGGTCTCCGCCGCCGACGCACTTGCCTTCGCCGAGGAGCCGCTCAACACCTCGCTCGGAACTTCGCTGGGGACTCCGCTGCGTCCGCGACACTATCGCCCAAAACTGAACTCTTCACCCTGGAACCTTCGTCCAGGGACTTTGCCACTCTGCCGCACACGCAACACTATCGCCCCGGAAACTCAGCCGGGGGAGAACTCCCGACTGAACTCTGACTTTCAACTCCACTGCTCTCTCTAGGCCGGCGTCCCGGGCACATGTATATAGGCCCAGACACCTTCCAGAACTCCCGAGCGCGGCTGGGGCCAGTCGCGTTATTCCGCGTCGTCCTGGCGGCAGAAATCTCTCGAAACACGTGTCGGCGGCTCGCGTAACTCCGCAGCTGTAAGGTGTCGGTTACGTGTCAAAGGCAGGGCACCGCGCGGGGAGTGGAGGGAAGGAGGGGGGAAAGCGACAATCCTTGTAATCTTTGCATGTTGCGGCAGCTGCCAGCCAGCTCTGCGTCTGCACGTGTCGCGGCCTTGCTCACATTCGTAACATTGCCCCCTCCTTAAACCTGTTTGTCCCAAACAGGTAACACTGCGCTGCTGTGAGCCATGCAGCGAAGCCACCCTACACAGCGGGCAGGTGTACTGAATATGGCCCACTTCCTGACACATGTAACATCGCAGCCATCCTCTGACTTCTCGGGTCCATAGGCCAGCTTTGCGGTGACTATGGGTCTTGCTCTTCCGCCCTTGCTTCTGTGGCGCTTCCCTTTCCATTAGGCAACCCCGCTGAACACGTTCCCATGCTGGGCACCTCCCTGGAGAATGCCCTTGTCGGCACGCAGAAACAGAACACCGTAGGCGACTTCCCGTTCCTTTAACCAGTGAGTTACCACCCTCCTTAATCCCACTGTCACATCAATGTCCTTCCTCCTTCGGCTTCTTCACACGATTCGGGCAGTCACGTTGGACGTGCCCTCTTTCTCGACACGCGTAACATCGTGGGCGACCTCTTCTCCATCGGACCGGTAGACTCTTCTTCTGTTTGATCGTTGTTTCACAGCGTTGTACTTCTCCCTTGGGCTTCCTACCACGATTCGGACACTCGCGCCGGTTGTGTCCTAGTTCTTTGCAGACGAAGCACCGCTGTTTTCCCCTTGTTTTCTGAAACTGTGATCCATTCAACAGCTTCCTCAGTGTTCCAAGTATAATCTCTTCGTTAGTATCTGAGCAGCTATTCACATGGTGGTAAGGTTCTAACATGGCCTGTCTCGCTCTGATACTCATGCTTCTTGAGACAAAGCAGGCACCTTCGATTTCCAGGGCGTGAACAAGAGCATCGCGAATGTTTTTGTGGCGGGCCAAATGAAGAGTTTTCTGAACCTCCACATCTCTAAGCCCGTTTATAAAAGCACTGGTGGCTAGCAGTTGATGGAACTGTTGGTGCTTCTGGGTAGGCGAGGTGCACGAGTCGCTCGATGTCGGCTTCGAACTCTTGGAGGGTTTCCGAATATCTCTGTTGACGTGTCTTCAGGGCTGTTCTGTACACCTCGCCCATGTGTCGGTCGCCATACCTCAACTCAAGGGCGGCTACTAATACCCCATATTCTTTCTGGTCTGGAACTGGTATGGTCTGCAGCAGCTCTAGTGGAGATTCTCGCAGGGCCAAGACGAGTGGCGTAGCCTTTTCTTCATCATCCCAGCCATTCATTTCAGCAGCTGCCTCGAACTGTCGCCTGTAGACAGTCCACGACGATTGCCCATCAAAGGTGGGTGGCTTTAATTTTGGGTGACTGGTTGCGCCTTCCACCTTCACATCTCCAGAATAACTGCTCCTATTCGTACCCGATGCAGCTTCTTTGATAATCTGACGGCACTCTTCAGTTAGAGCTGCTACTTGCTGTTCAGTGGTCTGCTTGATCTGAACTAGCTGTTGTGCCATCATTTCTTCATGTTCGGCTAGCTGTTGCTATTGTTCTGCAAGATGCTGCTCGAAACACTGCACTTTGCCTTCCAAATGGATGCTAGTTTCATCAATCTTCTTCTTCATTTCTTCTTGTGCAGCAACTATTTCATTTTGCATCTCTTCTTGGTTTTTCTTGATGTCTTCGATCTCGGTCTTTATAACATTCTTCATCTCTCGGCAGTTATCAATTTTATTCTTCATTTCTTCCTGGCCACTCACTCTTCATCTCGTCCAGCCTATTTTCCATTTTCTCCTGGCTACTCTTCATTTCTTCCCTGTTACTCTTCATTTCATTCTTTATTTCTTCCCTGTTACTCTTCATTTCATTCTTTATTTCTTCCCTGTTACTCTTCATTTCATTCTTTATTTCTTCCCTGTTACTCTTCATTTCATTCTTTATTTCTTCCCTGTTACTCTTCATTTCATTCTTTATTTATTCCCTATTACTCTTCATTTCATTCTTTATTTCTTCCCTGTTACTCTTCATTTCATTCTTTATTTCTTCCCTGTTACTCTTCATTTCATTCTTCATTTCTTCCTGGCCGTTATCAATTTTATTCTTCATTTCTTCTCTTATTTCAGACAGGAACGACATTAAATTCTTTTGCTCGTCGGCAGCCATCTTTCTTGTCCACATTTACTACAAGCCTAACACTAAACTCTTAGGATGACAAAGTAATTTCCTCAACGAGCTAACCAAAACCCCTACTAAACACTAACACTAATTTCCAAACTACTACACTAAAAACTAACTACAGTTCCTAACACTTGTTGCAATCTCAAAAATCTAATTAAATTTTAATGCACTATAAACTAATGCTAAATTCTTTAAATTAGGGCTATCCCACTTATGACACCAAAATATTACGATTTACCGCGGGTTGGTAAAGGATAGTCCAATTAATAGATTTTATTACACTACACAGTTTTATTGATGGCCACTACTTATGTCACTTACAATTAATCTTATAAAATGGCAAATAATCAATTGCACTTAAAAATGTTGCTTCCCCAGTCACTCGTTTTCACACACCGCACACCTCGCTGGGCCGCACTTTGGGAGCAACTCTCGCCGCAGCATCCCTGTGGGTCTCCGCCGCCGACGCACTTGCCTTCGCCGAGGAGCCGCTCAACGCCTCGCTCGGAACTTCGCTGGGGACTCCGCTGCGTCCGCGACACTATCGCCCGGAACCGAACTCTTCGCCCTGGAACCTTCGTCCAGGGACTTTGCCACTCTGCCGCACACGCAACACTATCGCCCCGGAAACTCAGCCGGGGGAGAACTCCCGACTGAACTCTGACTCTCAACTCCACTGCTCTCTCTAGGCAGGCGTCCCGGGCACATGTATATAGGCCCAGACACCTTCCAGGACTCCCGAGCGCGGCCGGGGCCAGTCGCGTCATTCCGCGTCGTCCTGGCGGCAGAAATCTCTCGAAACACGTGTCGGCGGCTCGCGTAACTCCGCAGCTGTAAGGTGTCAGTTATTTATGTTATGCACAATCATGTAGAAAAATCTGATATGTTTGATAAATATGCAAGAAAGATATCCCTTGTATTACATATAATTTAACTGGAGCCATTTTACGAGAATACAAACATAAGGAGCAAGTAAATTATTTAAGATTATCATTTCCATTATTTGTTATCCCTAGTTAACTTTTATTTGCATACGGGTACTCTTTTCTTGGGCAAATAATTAACATTCACAGAGGTCAGTCAACAGAATTACTTTTAAAAAAAATTACTCTCTATGTGCTAAGTCAGATTGTTTGTCAATTTTCAGCCCATTTTTTTTTTTTTTTTTTTTTTTTTTGGGTTTTCAGAAAATGGAGTTTAACATAAACTTATCCCACTTCCTGTGAATTTTTTTATGTATGTATAGGATGCACATTTTACATCACTGTAGTTTTTCACAGGCCACTCCTTTGCAAATTTTATGACTGCCTTTCCAGATGGTAATTTTGTAGGTTTCTTGTGTTTCTTTGAGTAAAACCTTTCATTTAGTGGTGATTTGTGTAACTAAGATGCTGAAATTTTTTTAAATTTTAAGCTTATGTGTTTCATACTTTTACACAACCACTGCTCACAGTGTTTCCATTGAATATGTTTGTAAAATTATCTCTGGTATATTAATACATTTATTTTGCAGTGGAAACAGGTGTGGACTTAAGAACCAGCATTATCAAATTTTGTATATATAATTTGACTATTCATAAAAGTAGGGGTTTATTTGTTTTAATTTAATAATTTACTGCAGTGAATATTGTTCAGATAGTAGTAGTTCGATATACGTTCAGTGAATTTATGATTAGATGTATTTGGAGGGGTATAGTTGAATAAAAAAATTAAAATAGAAGGTAGATGACCATTTGCAAAACATTAAATAGAAATGTTTGCTACCAAAAGTACATTTATACTACCTTTATGTTTTTTGTTATGTTTGAAACATTTATTTTTAAATAATATTGAAAATTATTACATTTTATGTATCAGCTACATTAAAAAGTAAAGAGGAAAAATGATAAAATAGTCAAATAAAAGTTTCCAATTAACAGTTATATACATTGAATTTTTAAAACACATAGAATATGGTCTTAATATACAGTTAGTTTTGACTGTATGCATGAAAGAATATGAATCACCAGAGTAATGAAAAAAATCAAATAACTTTTCGCATGACAATTGGCTGAAGTTTATATGCAAACAGTTGGCTATTTGGAAAAAATATGGAAATGGAGAAATAGATCATATTAAATGAATTTTCAGGAAAATTAGTGTTCCCGATTAAGTGGTCTCTAGTAGCATGGTCATACCATACAATTGATAAATTTTTATACCGTATTTGTGTGTAAATTAAGATATATATATATGTATTTGTAAAATGAATTCATTTTGGTTTAGGTTTGTATGTACAATATATGAATTTTTACTGTTGTATATCGTTTATGTTATTTCACAATTATTTTTGTTACAATTTGTTTTAGTGGTTATTTTGTGTTGTGTCATTGTTCTTGTCTGGTATACATTTTAATGATTATTGTTTTGATTTTTGTAGTATAAAATTAATTTCTTTGAATGAATTAACATTAACTTTATTTGTTGAATTTGTTCATGTAGCTGATCAATTTTTGTAGCGAAACTTGATTTATGAACTTTTGAGTAGTAGTGTTGCACTGCATTTCTATTTTTTGAGAACAAGCTTTTGTTTTCAAGATTTTTTGCTTCCTCTTAACAAAATGTTCTCTTATTGCTATAAAGTAACAATTCACTCACACACATACTTGTATTGGCATTATACTCAGAAGGAAAATTAGTTAAATGTTTTGTGCAGTTGCATCTGAATATTAGAATAAGTAAATGGTGTACATGGAGCTAAGGCATGAATGATTTTTGTAAGTTACATTATGTGGTCATTTACTATATTTCGTCGGGGAATTACATCAAAGTCCTTTGTAGTTTTTATTATGAACTGAAAAAAAAATTTTTAGTAGTGACGGTACATTTTTCAGTTTTGTGATCCTGTTATATGTAATCATTTTGTAGTGAAGAAAATGAAATAATCCTATTATTTTTATTATTATGAAATATTAAGTGATTAGATTACAAAACAAAGTTCACTTAGTGGTATTATTTGATTTTAGGGTTTATATAATCATCTGGTTGGATAAGTACATTATAAGATATGATATATTATATGATATGATGGAAACAACAGTTTTAATTTTTTTCTTTTTCAAGAGAAAAAAAAATTTGGGTAGTGCTAGTTTACTTATTTGTTTGTCTGGTTTCCTGTGTAAACAAGTTAGTAATGAAGACACTGCCTAAAATTCATAATAGAAAACCATGAAATTGTAGATAACTTGAAGGTACAGATATACTGTGGAAAACATGGTCTTGGTTAAATTGCATTTTTCCTTAAAACTTAGCATGTTCATAAATTATGGTTTTACTTTAAGCATCATCATGTGAATGCAATAACTAGTTAACTTAATTGTTTTAGTATTGTGAGTTACCTAGTTCTTATGTTCATGTTATGTTATGGGTAGACAAAAAAGTTTGAGTTTCATAAACCTAAGATTCCTTTAATTTTTGCACATATAAGTATAAAACAAACCACAAAGTTTAATCTCTTGGAGCAAGTGCAAACATTCCATCTTCTTTATCAAGCCTGTGTTTTAAAGAGTATTTACAGCGTTACAAACATTTGCTCCATACATAGTAGTGACAAATAATTTTCATTTGTGGTATGATTGACTTGTGTGCTCTTTTAAATTTTACTCTTTAAACAAAATATACTTAAAGAAAATTCATTACCGTAAACTGCATGAAAATGTTGTTTGCAAGCAGCACAATTTAAATGAGTGTTTCGACTGAGTGATTGAAAAAAATAGCTAACAGCTGGCCCATTAAGTTTGATTTTAGTCAGTTGTTGATAATATATAACCAGGCTTTTCAGTTGAGATGGCTGGTTTTTAATTGTGTTGGTTTTCTTTGTGTTCATTTTCTGTGAATGAGAGTTGCCGTGTAGTCCCTTTAGCTGAATGTGCATTTTGCCAAAAAAGGTGCTTCTCGCTAACCTCAAACATTTAAATGGCAGTGTTGCTGGCAGATTATTTCTTTTAAGCTTCGTTTCAATCTGGTATTTTTAGGAACTGCATTTCGAAGGAAAAGGTTTATATTTTTATAATTACTTGTTATATTTAAAATTTTTGGTTCACAAGTAACTAAATTAAGTATACATTTTTAAATTGTACAACAAATACACTTCTGTAGGTTCATAATAAATGCTGCTCATAATAGACTAATGAATCTGATTTAGTTTTATGGTAAAGTAATTTTTTTTAAATATGTTACAGTGCAACACTGCCTTAGTGTAAGTCAGGCATAAGTTAGCGCTGTGTTATGGTTGTGAATTTGTATCAGTAGTTTTTTCCTCCTTTTCAGTGATTCAGTGTTTTAAATATAGTATTTTTTTATTGATGTAATTACGTACTTTGCAGACCTCGAGCAAAATATTTTTTGGCCATTAATGCAAAATGGAGCTAAACTTTATCAATACAAATGTTGGCTGCCATTTCTATTCAGTAATGAAATAAAGTGTTGGTTGGTTGTTTGATTGATTGGTTACTTCTGCCAATGAAATGTTCCGTACAATTCCATTGTATATGATGTAGTGTAGAATTGTTTTTTTTTACAATTATAATTTTTGTTAATTTTTTTTAAACACAGATGCAACTGTTTTTAAAGCTGGTAGTTTATTGTCATGCTATTATTATGAAAATTTCTCACTTGCAGTTTTCAGGGTAATAGATGACAGGTAACATATGCAGAAGATTAAAAGACTGAATACAAATAAGCATTGTCAGTTGTTCGTAACCAATATAAAACATACATGTGTAAGATTTATCTAGCTGGAAATATATATATATATATTTTTAGTGAATGTTATATCTAATTATGTTTGCTGCAGGTACAAATAATCAGTATTTTCAATAGGAAAATAATTATTGTTATTGGAAGATGACTGGTGAAGGGCTCTTTATATTCATTGGCTACCATGCATCATTAAAACATGCACAGAGAAGCAAAGTGGTAGTTTACACTAATTTTCAGCAAAGAGATGCCTAATTGAATCTCCATTGTTAAGGCCTCTACAGTTGTGTGTTAAGTTGTTGTACTATGTATTGCAGTGGTCTGTGTGTATGTATATATTCATCTACATAGCTGTAGTGTTGTAACAATACGAATATAAAAGGAAATGAGTTGTGAGTAAAAGTGTACTCTGAGAAATTTTTATTAATTTTTTATATTTTTTTTCCAAATGTTTGCATATTCTTTTTTTTTCTTGTTACAAATAGCTACTGAAATTCAGCAAATGCATACTTTTTTTTTATTAAATTGTATGTGTTAACATGAGACAAGTTCACTAAGATGCTGTTTTAAGTCAAAAGAGTTTGATCAATAAATACCAGCTTTAAAACTGTACAACTCATAAAATGGATTTTGTTTGTAAATGTTCTAATTGTGCATACCAATTCTGTTTAACAAGTTTTACATGCTTTTATGTGTAACAATGTTTTACCTGTCATTATAAACCAAATAGAAAACATTGTGATTTTCTACCTTGCAGATAGAGCTTGACTGATATTCAATAATGCTACTGGGTATATTTTGTACACTTTGTTACCTGCACATCATCCAGTTCTCATATTCATCTGTAACTTACAGTTGAATAAAGGTTTACATTACAGATTCTAGTTTAGCACAAAACTTGGTTTGTTTAACCGCTTGTTGTTAATTTCATTTAAGCTAATTTTCACCGTACCTATGGCCTAAATACTATTGTTATTTGTTATCATGACAGTCTTGCTTGGCCCTCCTCACTACCTACACTTCGCTGATATAATAGTATACATTTTAGTTTAGCAAAAATATGTTTCAGTTGTTTTAGATTTCAAAAGTTAAGCATGTAAGGAAAATGCTATTAGGAATTTTATGTAGTTTGTACTGAAAAAAGTCTTAATGAATTACAAATTGTAAATGACTCAGTGCTTTAATATTGCAGTCGGTCAACATATTTCTAGCTAAAAACTAATGAAATTGATTTAATGTTATTAAGTAAGTTTTAATTTTTTTTAACTTTGCTATGTTAAATGAAAATGATTGTAACTAACAAATGAATATTGTTCAAGGAGTGCATCCGTAGAACATGGGTGACACTTACAATAGGACTGAGCTTTTGTGTTGGAACATATTTGTGTCTCTCTTCTCTGAACATGAAATGAGGTCTTAAAATGAAGCACCAAGAAAATGTGTGGCTAAGTAAGGTGGGTAAACAGAACAGCCAATGGCAATGGTCTCCTTTCCCACAATGTGCAAATGAAAATGGTTCAACAAGAGGGCTGCTTGGGGTTGCTAATACTTGATGCTCACGCATACCTGCTGTGTTTTACCCAGCATTTGGAAGGAAACATTTCAAAGGTATGTTTTTTTGGGGAAATTTATAGAAAATGAAACATTTTGTACCTAAGTGTAAAAGTATAATAAAACCACAAATTAAATTTTCAGTAGGGACATGATTCCCATGCTTATGGTGTTATAGTGAATTGACCATTGACAAAATAATATACATATATAAATACTTTCGAGATACAAGTTACAGCGAATAAACACCAGTAAATACTGATGGTGACAATTTGCTACTAACTTGCAAAATAGCACATTTACATGATATTATAAATAATGACAACAGTGTTTGTAAGCAAAACATTCAGATATTTACATCAGGGTTGAAGGGTGGTTTTCAGTCTGGGAAACAAAATTTTAAGTATCAAAATTTGTATAACGGTAAATGCTTTTAAAATTTTAAGATGCTTAACATTAATGTTTTTTTAACCATATCTTTATTTATAATCGAAAATGCAATACACAGGGATGTGCAAGAGTAATTTTTAAAAATATATGTATAAAAATATATACAGTGTATGGATTACACAGTGCCACAATGGAGAAATCTTGTATTAACTTATCAAATACTTAGTCCACATCCCTTCTTATTAATGCACATCAAAAAATAAAACATTGCTCAAAAACAAATTTATTTTTTTGTTTTTGGCTTGTAAGTAATTTTAAATCTCAACCTTTTGATATATTATATGTTACGACCAAAGATGGTCTTCTGCTTAAATATCTTACCACTGAAAGAATTAGGTAAATAGCAAGTTTTCCAAAACAATGCCACAGTTACACGCCTGGCCCTATTTATTTATTATTTTATTTATGTGCAACTTTGTTTGGCGTAGCTAATGCGTGTCTTAGTTTAGAATCTAGATGGATCTTTCTTACTCCATCCTGCTCCCATGCACTTCTCCGTTTCGTCCCTTCTTCCATGATCTCTCCCGACTTAACACTCCGCTGCTTGGATGGCTGGAGGAAGCAAAGCCAGCCCTCGGTTCTCTTGCGCTGCCTTTACATACCAAGGGACGAGTTTATATTATTCATTACGTTTAAACAAACCTTTTTACCTATTGAGGATCAAAAAATATGTTTGCTGAAATTAGTCGTTAAAAAGTCACCATTCTTAACGCATTAATTCATAATGTGCTCACGTTATTGTTGCAGTGAGGGAAGCAGAGCTAAGGTTTTATTCCCGCAGCCCAGCTGCATTCGGGCTTAGGGCACCAGCAGAAAACGTGGAGATAGCAGAGCTCCGAGTGGCTGCGTAAGAAGCAGAAAACAGACATAGAATGCGACATTAAGAGTAGTGAGGTGGAGAATGCTGTCCCAAATATATATTTTTTTAATGTCAAAAGTAGGGTAACTGACGTATCCTTTGGTTTCATGGAATATTCTCCCCTGATTTACATTGACATCATGAAGCAAATCAAGTTAGTAGATAAACATGTATAAATAAATACTGATAAGTTTTGTCTCACCTGATGAAATTTGGTATATATATTTTTAATTTTTTAAAGATGTTTATTTTTGTTGGGCGTAAGATTTTATACTTAACATTAAAACATGCTCCATAAAAAATAACCGAAGTAAATGTCATTGTTCCTGCATCTTCAAAGTGTTTGTCTTTAGAGAAGATATCCAAGGAATAATACATGCCAGAATAAAGCTTTGTATTTATGGTTCTGATAGGATTTTGCAACTATTAGAAATGGGCTGCATATGTTGATTGGCTGGAGCACTTGCTTCCCAGGAAGGTTGAGTGGATTCGATTCCTTATGAGGTCAAACCTGAATTCTTTGCAAATGGCATGTGTGGTGGACATGGAGTGGTCTGGTGGATTTTCCCAGGGTTCTCCCATTTTCATCAACAATGCATTCTGTCAATGCTCCATTATCATACCACCTCTCATCTGTCTTTTATAATTCCAAGGTCAGTGAGAAAGTAAGCCATAATTAATTTATTCAGTCTTATATAAGATCTATTAACCATAGAAGATAAAAAATAAAAGTAACTGTAAAAAATTAATTTTATCAAAGGGATTGTGTGTAAGTTGGTGATTAGTATTTAGTCTCTATTTTAATAACTTTGTTAGAGGCTAGAAATGAATAGGCAAGAGTGCATAATTTTATACATTATTTTATAATTCTCATCAGTTAATGCCTTAAAAATGAAGGTGCTATTTATTGAGAAAGAAGCTTGTAAGAAAAAGCATGAATTATAACTATTGTAGACACACAACTTGTTGTTTATATTTTATTTAATGTTTTTATGGACTATTTAGGCACGGTTATTTTAATTTTATTATATAAAGACTATGTATTTCATCAGAAGATTATGTTGATTATGGATTAGATTTTGTTGTGATATATAAAATGGATTTGGAATGTTTAAGCACAGTGTTTTTAATAATATTAATATGTTATTCTCAATCTTACGTTATTTTTCATTGTGCTAGATAGCAGTGATAGTCTTATGTTCACATAATGTACATTTTACGATTACGCCTAATTTGAACGTGAATATGCCTTTTTTAGGGGGAAGTCCTGTGTATCTTGTTTCCTTCCTCCCTTCTATCAAAATTCACACATGTGAATTTTATCACATGTTGGATTGGGCTGTCTATGCATGGCATGGCTGCTTGTTTTGCATTGCTATGCAATTAATTTTTAACACTTCCGTTGAACACATTTTGTTTTTTTAATTGTTTTGTCTAAATCAGTTTTGTAGTATGGAATTTTAATTTTAAATGATTCTGTATTTTTAATATTTTAATTTATTACTTAAAAAATTTTTAATAGCCATTTTATTCTCTAGAAGTGAAGTATAGCTAATGGGAAACGGCCAAGAGCAGTGCATGCTAAAATTTTGTGTCATAACCACATTTATATGAATGACTCCGAACAAACCAAGTTTTGGGTATAAACCATACATACAGGATATATTTTCGTTGACAGTTGAAACGTAATAGCAATTTCAAATGGTTCTACCTCAATCCATACAATATACCAATAGTTTTTACATAATGTGTTTTATTAATGTTGTTATATGCTTAATTAAATCAATTGTAATGTAATGAATTACATAATTGCTACCACGAAATGGTGAGCTTAATTTTATACACAACAGGTAACAGACGTAACTACTAAATGTGTATAAGTACAAAGTATTTAGCAAATAAAAATGTAGTTAAAATAACGACTTTCTAAACAAATAACTGCATTTTGTATGTTATGTGTATGTTTAAATGTTTGACTATGTAAGTATCTTTCTTAACTTTATACATATACTACTGTATACACTGCATGCATACAGATATATTTCGCTAAATGGAGGCAACATGAAATAAAGACAATTCGAAGTGCCAGTATGTAAAGAAATTAAAATTTGTCGTTGGTGTACCATTTTTTAAGTGTATGGTTTGGATTTGTTTATGAAATTAACTACTCAAAAATATCTTTTTAAATAAAACATAAATGTAGAAAATAAACATTTTGGTGAACATGTTTGTACTATTTGATCTTATTTTAAAATTTTATTGTAGTCTTAAAATTTTTTAATCCTACCTTATAGGTGTTTCCTTTGCCTTTCCTTTAACTTCATAAAAAGAGATTGAAAATCTTTTTTTTATTTAAATGTACCTCTTAATTTTGCAAGTGCCAGAACATATTTTCAAGCAAATTATGTAAATAATTATAAGTGTTTTTTCTACAGAATAAGTCCAGTTATTAAAAATTTACGGGTAAGTAGAAATAGTATGTAATCCATAATTTTCCTGAATGTTTTAGCGTGTAAGAAGAGTCATAACATTTTATTTGAATTATTTTTGACATCTTAACATTTTTCACCTTACTAAGCAAATTTATTTAAGAAAAGAAGTAAATATTAGTTTTGGAAGCTGGTGGTAGTAAGTAGTTTATGTACATACCTTGAGTTTTAAAGGTACACAAATGACAAATTGGATTACAGACCCATTTTTGGCAGGATATTGGGAAGGTAAGAAGTGAAAACATTTTAAAATTGTTTTAGTATTAATGTACCTGCTGAGTGCATGGTAGATGCAGTAAAGCTTTTGAATTGCATTGGGCGAAGCTATATACGTAATTGTTGCAGATTTAAGCATTAAAAATTTATATTTTGGGATCTAGAGTTTATAAAAATTTATTTTTTATGCAAAGAAACTTAAAAATTACATGATAACAAAATTAAGAATTCACCATGTTTTAAAACTTCAAAAAAATTTGTGTTCCTGATTAATTTCAGACTTGTGCAAGTCGGGTGTGGCGATCATAATAAAATAAATAAATGCAGCTGTTTGCAATCTGTGGCTGAAATGATTTTTACCATTATTTCAACAGAAATCATCATAGTGAAATTAGGTGTAGATATATAATATACATATATTTTTAGTGAGCTGCATTTAAGGCATTTGAGGTACATATAAAAAATATTTTTTCTCTGGACATTCTTTGAATGAAGTATTCAGTACTTACCAACAACATTGCTGTGTGTATGCAAGTGCAAAACCAGTGAATGAGGGCGCGGTTACACGGGACCCTGAACTACTTCAGGTGAACATGTTTAAGTAAACACGTTTACAAACGCGAAAGTGTGCGGTTACACGGTAGTTGCTGAAACGTGTGTTTAGCTCTAAAACCGATTGTCTACTGTCAACGAATGACTGTGTTGTTGATCTCTATTTTTTAATTGCATCCAGAAAACGCGGGATTTTCTCACTTGTTTATACAGCATTATCAGCAGAAATGAAATGTGTTTACATATTACTCAATATTTTTTTACAAATCGGGAATTCAAACATGCACAGTAAAATTTTTAAACTTATTTTTTATTATTTTTTGAGCGAGAGTACCTATCTCAGTTTTAAGAAAATTAAGGTCAGGATAAATTAAAAAATATGTATAATTATCTGTTGGTTTTTTTGTTGCATTCGATAAAATATTACTCGAACTTGTGCCAGAAACACTTTCCATCTAGAATTTCTGCAAAAGACTGTTTATATTCTAACCAGCCAATCAGAGGCTAATGTAGAAGATATGTCGATCTGAACTACTTTGCCAACCTGTTTAAGTTAAATGAGAAATGGCCTCGAACGAAACATGTTCAGACTGTGTGTAACCGCACTCAACAGCTGAAAATGTTCACCTGAAGTAGTTCAGACTCCCGTGTAACCGCGCCCTGATAAATGTATTTGAATCGAAACCTACTGAATCACAAATAAGCCAACATAATCATTTCGCCCATTCATACATGACCTTAAGAGTAAAATATTTTCAGTTTTGTTGTATTTTTGTTAAATACAAGAGTTACATGTTTAGGACCAATGTTACTGTCATTAATTTAATAGAAATGAAGCAATGTTTTGATTGTCAAATAAAAACTATTATGGTATTACTGTGGGAAATAATTTTAGTTCTGTGTATGCAGACATGTTTTTTTGTTGCACACAGCACTCATATATTGGCAGCCTATGCAATAGGTGTAATGTGAGGGTTGTGATTATTATAACATGGCCCCGAACTCACGTGTTCTAGGAACAGTCTTGGTTGATTATTTTACTGGATTTGGCCACTACCGTAAATTAATTACTCTGGCAGAGTTTGTGGCGTGGTTAGGCCCTACACCATAAATAGGCCCAGGGATGTGTGGGGAAAAAGTTAAAAGAACCAGAATTACTGCTTAGAGTGGCAAAGTTGAAGATCCCCCATGGAACAGAGCATCTGCCCTGGACCGTGGCCTGTTTGGAATACCGGTAGGTCCTGGTGCGGGGTTGGGAGTAGTGAAACCCTTGACGTCCCTCGGCTTTTGGTCCCTGATTCCCCGTTTGCGTAATTGCCCTGTATTGCCCGTGCTGCTCTCGTCGGTGAGGTGTGGGTCCAGGCCAACGTGTCCGGGACCGGGAAATGCGGGACCTGGAGGGAGTTTAGGTAAAGAGGAAGAATGGTAGGCAGTTACAAGGATAACTCGGTGTTGACTGTTCCACGAGCCCCTTTTATTGTCGCTTAGAGAGCCTGCGGCAGCCTGGCGGATCAGTCTCTGAATGAGCGCCCTCCCCGCTACGACCTGGACCCCCGGAAGAAAGTCTCGTCCGTTAACACGTCCCGACACAAACTGGGAAGTTGTTCCCGTAACAATGGCTCCGATTAAGATTGCTCCGTAACGATGCGCAGCGCGTATGCTGTCCTTCACGTAAGAGTCTCGTACTGACGGCGAGGTTCTGTGGTCCGTAACTGCGCGTACACGGCCTATGACGTTCGTATGGTGACGTCCCGGAAAACTTGTAAAACTCAAGACGGTGAGCGATACAACGGATGCAGCTCGGCTGCAGTGACAACCCGTGATGTTACACTGTCGTCGGACTACGAGCTGAGAAGACGCGCCTCACGAGCAGCGCGGAGCGGCGTACACGTCTGCTCTCGATCGCGCCCAGAACACCACTGCCCTTCCCCGCCCACCAGCAGGCCGTGGAGGAGGGGAGGGGCCCGCCTCGCGACGCGCCAGACTGCGACTACATTACTAGCACGGCAAAAGCACTTGAGAAAAATCACAGAATTATTTACACAACTTAGCGGATAATTAATTAAAAAGCGAATTTACACATGAATTAATTAGTTACGATTACAAAATATACACAATTGTTAAGGCTCGTGGCCATTTAAAAAAAATACATAAAAGCACAATTATTTATAACACTAAAAGAAGCCCATTGGCATGCTAGGGCGCACGCGGGTGCGTCCCTGACCGTAGCACTTCACAGATGGTGCACTGGGGGGACAAAACTCCCTCAGGCCTACGTCGGTGGACAGGTACGATGACTGTCGTCATATGCCCCCCCCCCCCCCCCCCGAGGCCGTCCTGGACCCCGACGTCGACCTAGACCGGCAGCTGCGTCCGCATCTGGCCACGTGTCTGGTCGTCGGAGTTCGTTACGTAAATCTTTATGGGTTGGGCGAACTGGGGCAGGAGCTGCATCACGCTGCAGTGTAGCTACCCGGTGGCCGTCAGTCGTACGTCTCGGGGCTTGTACTGACCCCCCCACTCGTAGTCCCGGAGGTAGTGAGGGGCCATCGTCTCACGTGTGGACCGGCGCAACGCCGGTCCTCTCCCCGCGTAAGTGGTCGTCATCGGCTCCCCGGAAGGCAAGTCCAGGACCACCTGCTGGGCCCTTTCGACATCGCCCTCCCCACTGAGGAGCCGGACGGTTACCCCATCTGTCACGTCCTTGTACCCGTCCGTCCTCGTCACCCGCCGCTCCCAGGGGTGGACGCATCTTCATCCACGTCTCTGGGCAGGCTCTGGCAACGTCACTACTGGTTCACTCAGGTCGACCGGGTCGCCCTGTGCAGTGTCGTCATGTGTCACGTCCTCGATGAGCGGTCTGTCATTAGCGTTGGTGTTGTCGTCATCGGGCGGAAGCACCCGGTCCACAAAGCGCTCCAGCTCTGCCATGCTCGCGCCACGCGGGCCCCTTCCGCCCCTCCTGTCAGGCGTCCTTGCCCCGCCCCCTCTCGCCAGCCGAGAGCCGCCGTTTCCTCCCTGATTTCCCCTCGTAGGGGGCGGAGTCGGTATTGTCGTGCAGGCCCGTTCGTGCGTCGTGCCCCGTGTGTCATCGTCTCCATCAACGTCCCCGCTTACCTGGTCACCCGCCGTGACCTGGGGTGAGCGTGTCCCCGTCGACGTCCCTGGTCCAGCTCCGGTGGCATCACCACGGGGTCACCGAGGTCGACCAGTATTCCTACGGCGATGTTGTCATTGGCCCTGTCCTTGGCCACTGGCCCGCTGCCGTCGTAGCCGTCCTCGTGCGTCCTGTCCCGTGTGTCATCGTCCTCGTCAACGTCCCCGCTTACCACCCGCCGTGACCTGGGGTGGGCGTGTCCGCGTCGACGTCCCTGGTCCAGCTCCGGTGGCGTCACCATTGGGTCACAGGTCGACAAGTATTCCTACGGCGATGTTTTCATTGGCCCTGTCCTTGGCCACTGGCCCGCTGCCTTCGTGGCTGTCCTCGTGCGTCCCGTCCCGTGTCATCGTCCTCGTCAACGTCCCCGCTTACCACCCGCCGTGACCCGGGGTGGGCGTGTCCCCGTCGACGTCCCTGCCCAGCTCCGGTGACGTCCCCACGGGGTCACCGAGGTCGACCAGTATTCCTATGGTGACATCATCATTGGCTCCGTCCTCGACCACTGGTCCGCTGTCGTCGTGGTCGTCCTCGTCGTGAGGCTCGTCTACCAATCGGATGTCGTCTCTGTGTACTTTAGTCGTCCGTCCGTCGGCGCGATGTACGAGGTACGTGGTGGTCCCCAGTTTGTCAACTACCTCCTGCGGGCCTGACCACTTACGGGCCAGACTGGCGCAGAAGCCCCTCTCGCCAGACGACAGGTGGTGACACCTGACAAAAACCTGCTGGCCAGGCTCCAATTGTCCTGGGGGCTGGTGCGTCTGCGGCGTGCGTCGGGCCAGGTAGTCAGCCTGGCGACGTCGGGCGTCTTCGCGCAGATCGTCCGTGGTCATGTCGTGTGAGTCGGGGGGTGTGCGTGCTTCCCCGGGCAGGGCGAGGTTTCGGCCCTGCACCAGTTCAGCGGGGGAATGGCCCTTAACAGCGTTCGTCCGACGGCGCAGGCAAAACAGCAGCGTCGGCAGGTGCAGGTCCCACTTGGCGTGGTCCTCGTCCAACCGGATGCGCAGCTGAGTCTTAATGTACTGATTCTGCCTTTCGGTCGGATTCGCGCGCAGATGGTAGGTGGGCGTCGTGTGATGCTCCACCCCCCATCCCGCGCAGGACATTCACCAGATTCTCCCCGGGAACTGCACCCCGTTGTCCGTCAGCAGGACCGCGGGGTACCCGTATCGCGGGAAGAACTCGCGCTCGAGCAGGGCAATCATGGTGCCGGCCTTCACGTTTGGCACTGCGAACGCCTCCGCCCAGCGGGTGAAGACGTCCGTGACCACAACAATGAAACGCCGGCCACGGGACGTGCGAGGATACGACCCCATGATATCCACCGCCACAGTGTGGAAGGGATCCCGGGGCTGTCGCGGGACCTGTTGCTCCTTGCCGTCGGGTCGCCTGGACTTCCGCTCCTGGCAACGCAGGCAGGCCCGCACGTAGCGTCTCACTTCTGCCGCGTCGCCAGGCCAGTGGAACGTCCGTCTGACCTCACGCAGCGTCTGCTCCGTACCCGGGTGTCCCACCAGGGGGTGGTCATGCAGGTAGCCCATGACCCAGCGCCTAGCCTCGGGTGGCACGTGGGTCTGTCACCTGCTCGTCCTGTGAGCCCCCTGGTCTGGAGCACCCCGTTCAGACTTCGGCAGCCCGGTATTACCCCTTCCCCGCACTCCGTCAGTCGAGTCTGGGTGTCGGCGTCCCGGAGCTGCGCAGCGTGGACCCACGTGAGCAGTTCAGTCATCGTCTCTGGTCGCATTTCAGGTGCAGGGGCAGTGGAGCTGGACAGCGCGTACAACGCACACGGTCGCAGCACCGAGCCCTCCACCCCGCGTTCGCGCTCAGGGAGGAGCACTTCCTCCCAGCCCTGGTCGTCGCGGAACTCATTCTCAGGATCCAGATTCCGGGACAACTCGTCGGCCAGCTGATTTTCACGTCCAGGAATATGTTCGACCGTGAACGAGAATTTCTGGATCAGCATGGCCCACCGAGTGAACTTAGACTTCCGGCCCTGAGCGGAGTCTAGCCAGCGGAGGCATTGGCTGTCGGTTCTCAGCGTGAATGAACGCCCCTCGACGTGGTGACGGTACCTCTGCAGGGCCCAGACCACCGCAAGACACTCCTGCTCATTCACGAGATACCTCCGCTCAGCCTGCCCAAACTTGGCGGTGGCGTACTCGATCACGCGCCTCATGCCCTGGTCATCCATCTGGTACAGTACCGCACCCATCCCCTCCTGACTCGCATCCGTCTGGATGAAGATGGGGCGACTGGGCACCAGGCGCGAGAGCGTGTGACAGTTCCTGAACCGGTGCTTCACCTGTCTCAAGGCCTCGTCCGCGGCGGGGGTCCACCGGAACTTAGTCTTTGGCGACAGCAGGTCCGTCATAGGGGCCGTGACCATGGCGAAGTCGGGGACAAAGGACCGCAGCCAGTTGAGCAGCCCCAGCAGCTTCTGGAGCTGCTTCCTGGTCTTCGGTGCCCCCTTTCCCTCGATCAGCTCCAACTGCTCGGGCCGGGGACGGCACCCCTCCGCCGTCACAATGTGCCCC
Organism: Bacillus rossius redtenbacheri; assembly: GCF_032445375.1. Taxonomy (NCBI): domain Eukaryota; kingdom Metazoa; phylum Arthropoda; class Insecta; order Phasmatodea; family Bacillidae; genus Bacillus; species Bacillus rossius. The sequence continues at coordinate 20,194,613 of NC_086331.1, forward strand.
AGGAACTCGATCTCAGTGGCCCCAATGTGACATTTCTTTGGGGCACACGTCAGTCCGTGTCTGGCCATACGTTCTAGCACCAGTGCCAGATGGTGCGCGTGCTCCTCCCACATCCTGGACCAGATGATAACATCGTCCAGATAGGCACTGGCGAATTCGCCAATGTACCCATCCAGAACACGTACCATCAGGGCCTGGAACGTTGCAGGGGCGTCCATGAGACCAAACGGCATGGCACAGAACTGGTATCGCCGGCCGTCTGGTGCTGTGAATGCCATCTTAGGGCGGTCCTCCGGGCATACCGGCACCTGCCAGTAGCTCGATTTAAAGTCAAGTGTCGTGAAGATAGTCGCGTCCCCCAGTCCGGCTAGAGCGTCCGTGATGTTGATCTGCGGGGGCGGGGCTGGAATGGTCAGTTTGTTTACCACCTTGAAGTTCACGCAAAAGAGTAAACTACCGTCCTTTTTGGTGGCCAGCACCACCCGCGAGTTGTACGGGGAGGTGCTGGCCTCAACTACCCCGTCACGTAACATCTCGTCAATCTGAGTCTGTATGGCCTCCCGCTCTCGGATACCAAATCCGTACACCTTCTCAAAGGGAGGGCAGTGCGGTACCATCGGTATCCGGTGTTCGGTCACGTTCGTCCGTCGTAGCCGGTCCGTGGCCGCAAATACCTGTGATTGGGAGGCGAGGACACAGTTTATGGCGTCGACGTGCTCCTCGGGGACACCGTGCTGAAGATCCTCCAGGCGGATGATGACTAGGGGGACTGGGGGGAACCTGGTGCACACCGTACACCTTCCAGCGCCCCCGGGTGCCGAAGTGCATCCGCCCAGCTCGTACTTCCACGGTTGCGTCGACCTCGTACAGCCACGGGACTCCCAGGATCAGCCCCTCGCGGAGCTCGGGGACCACCCAGGCCTCGATGTGGCTAACGTGACCAACGATACTCAATTTTACCTGAGTGACGCCCCCTGCTGCGACGACGGCGTCCCTGGTGGCCAGCTGCACCAGCTCCCTCCGCGGGGTCACCGCCTCCGCCCTCACCAGGTGGGCCGTGATGTAGGATCGGCTGGTGGCGGTGTCCACCAGAACCAGCATTTCCCGTCCGTTAGCGTGGACGGGAACTCGCAGCAGCTCCTGCTCCTCGGGGCCGACCTGCCCCAGCTGTGCAGCCGTCTGTTCCCCACCACCCTCGGCCACCTGGCCGTCCGGGCTTGGGGAACTCGCGGCAAGGTCCTCCGGTCGTCCTGGAGTTGACGCGTTGATGTTACAGTGGTCCACCTTGTCGACGGCAGGTCGACGAGGCGGCTGGTCCAGCCCCGGAATAGCCTCCGTCGGGGCCGCTGCGGTCGTGGTGGTACTCAGTTGTCCCTGAGGTTGTCCTGGCACGGGAACAGCTGACGGGTAGCATTTCTGTTGCCCCTCGCTTCCCGGCGACGGACATGATGCTGGTGTTGTAGGCGCAGGCGGTGGTTGACTAGTCCTGCTGGTTCCACGAGCCCCTTTTATTGTCGCTTAGAGAGCCTGCCGCAGCCTGGCGGATCGGTCGCGGAATAAGCGCTCTCCCCGCTACGACCCGGACCCCCGGAAGAAAGTCTCGTCCGTTAACATGTCCCGACACAAACTGGGAAGTTGTTCCCGTACAATGGCTCCGATTAAGATTGCTCCGTAACGATGCGCAGCGCGTATGCTGTCCGTCACGTAAGAGTCTCGTACTGACGGTGATGTTCGGTGGTCCGTAACTGCGTATACACGGCCTATGACGTTCGTATGGTGACGTCCCGGAAAACTTGTAAAACTCAAGACGGTGAGCGATACAATGGATGCAGCTCGGCTGCAGTGACAACCCATGATGTTACACTGTCGTCGGACTACGAGCTGAGAAGACGCGCCTCACGAGCAGCGCGGAGCGGCGTACACGTCTGCTCTCGATCGCGCCCAGAACACCACTGCCCTTCCCCGCCCGCCAGCGGGCCGAGGCCCGCGGGCCGTTGAGGAGGGGAGGGAAAACCGGCTGGCATGGGAGAGGCCCGCCCCGCCTCGCGCCAGACTGCGACTACATTACTAGCACGGCAAAAGCATTTCAGAAAAATCACAGAATTATTTACACAACTTAGTGGTTAATTAATTAAAAAGCGAATTTACACATGAATTAATTAGTTACGATTACAAAATATACACAATTGTTAAGGCTCGTGGCCATTAAAAAAAAAAAATACATAAAAGCAGAATTATTTATAACACTAAAAGAAGCCCACTGGCATGCTAGGGCGCACGCGAGTGCGTCCCTGACCGTAGCACTTCACAGATGGTGCACTGGGGGGACAAAACTCCCTCAGGCCCACGTCGGTGGACAGGTACGGCCTCTGCACCTGGGAGGGTACGACGACTGTCGTCACCCTTATGTGAAAAGCTCCAAAAAAAGAGTAATATTACTTGATTAAATGCTTAAACATGTTACACTTAACTTAAAACCATCTATAGTTAGCATATGGTTAATGACCCAAAATTGTTATTAATTATAAAGCAAATAGTTTTAAATAAGATAAAGTTGGACAGTGTCCAAGTGCAATGTAGTACTGCAAGACCAATGAACGCCATCACCAGTAGGTTGATTGTCACCTACACAACAATCTGGTTCATTTTTATTAAAATATGTTAATTCTGTACTTTACCTATTAACATTTTTTTACATTGACATTCAGTTATTAATTAATAAGGAATTTTTAATGTGTAGTGCTTCAGCTCAAACACTGCAGTTACCCATGTATTTGCCCGGGGAGAGACTTCTAGTAACCAGAGACCATTCAAGGTCAACTCAGTTCGCCATCAACTGCCAACAGGGCAGAGATGCATTTTGCACTGCAGCGCCCTTGATCCTTTTGTTTTATCAATCTCCACAGCAATAGTAAGTTGTCTTTAGTTTTCAGGCTCCGTAACTCAGGGCCGCAACTAGAGTCTCTGGCACCCGGGGCATGAATGGATTCATGCGCCCCCCCCCTCTTTTTTTGCACATACCACACCAATAAAGCGGGGGATCCGGGGGCCCTCCCACGGAAAAATGGTGCTATTTAAGCATTTTCGATACCTACATGAAACAGTTTCTGTGCTACTGTAACTTCCATGCATGAACCCACTATGTCCATAAAGTAGTCAGTATAATCACTAGACTTGTTCATTAAATTCTCGTTATAAATGTTTTCTAAAGATTCAAATTCAACTTGCGAGACCTTTTTGCAGCAAATATTTTGATATCATCATAGCAAATAGAGGATGCTCTCTTGTGTTCTATGGAAATAATGCTCAAATTCGACAGTCTGTCTTGCCTCATACTATTTCTTAAATAATTTTTTACAATTTTCAATTTGCTGAAACTTCTTTCGCCTGAAGAAACTGTTACAGGAAGAGTAAGAAATATCTTAAGGGCTGTGGTCAGGTTTGGATATCCTTCTTCAAGTCTGTGTTCGTGAATGAGCTTCAAGAGGGTCGCTGCAGATGCTGTTTTCATAGTGTCATCAACTTCCAAGGCGTGATGTTTAAAACTTTCCATTTCTTGAACTATTTCTTCTCCATTGATGTCATCTTTGTATGTTTCAGACAACCGTTTGGCTGCAGTCTTCAAATCTTTAACTTCCATTTTGTAGATGTTATTCCCATTTAAAAAGCTAAACTTGTCATTAATTGCTTGAAGAGCCTGAAATCGGGATTTTAAAGCATTCACTATTCCATCAATGATCGCTACAAAACTATTCTAAACAGATCGTGCTCTGATAAGTTGGAAATTTCATCTTCGCAGCATTCGTCAAACATTTACTTCTTTTTTCTTTTCCTTTTTTCTTTAAAATCAGCCGGTACATTGTTTGTTCTCAGCAATCTTCTTGGCTTCCACAATAGCATCGGTTGGTGCATTGTCCCTACTAGATTCTAGATAACTTAAAAGACCATGAATGTTTCTGACTGAATCATCTACAGTTATAAAATCTCTTTGAAGAACCTGGTCCACACGATCAATTTTCTTTAGAATTTTGTACCAGAAACAGGTTACGACAATGAACTCAAACTTACTGATATTTCCTAACAAAAAGGAAGCCTCAGTCTTTGTCTCAGGAGACGTAACAGGGCAAACAGACAGTTCTTCCAAAGCTTTGTTAATCTTGTCCAAATGTTTATATACAACCTCTACAGCTTCCATTCTTGCTGACCACCTAGTTTTACTGAGAGGTTTTAGCGAAAGTGGTACATGTTTTTCTAGAACTTCCCATCTTGATGTTGAGGCTGAAAAAAATATATACAGGCAATTAATTGTCCCAAAGAATGTTTGAGCTTCAGGCGATGCTTCAGCGGCATGTGCTCCAACTAAATTCAGAGAGTGAGCTGCACATGGCACAAAATATGCTAATTTATGTTCCTTTAGTATTCTTGATTGTACCCCTTTATAGATGCCAGCCATATTGGCCCCATTGTCGTACGACTGCCCTCTACAATTTCTTAAGTCCAAGTCATCTGTTTCCAACTTTTTTAAAATCTCTTCAGTGAGACCAAAACCGGTTTTGTCACTGATAATGAAAAAGTCAATGAAGCTTTCCAGAATTTCTGGTCCACTCTCTGTCATTTTTACATAGCGAATTATTTCTGTCATTTGATCTTTATGACTGATATCAGGGGTTGAGTCGAAGATCACGGCAAAATACTTCGCATTTCTAACATCATTCAGAATATCTTGTCTTATTTTACTTGCTATGATATCTAAGAATTCATTTTGAACTTTGCCGTCGTCCGGGGTCTCGGGCTCGAGTCCCGGTGTGGCTCCTAGTGGGAAAAGGCGGTTCTTCGTCTGTGTTGTCCGGGTGGGCGCCAGACTAGCTCGTTTCTAGTCGTGAATTTGGGGTCGTGGATGTATGTGCCCCTGCGTGGCCCACTAGGGCCGGCGGCGGTGTTGCGTGAGATGATTTTAAATAAGAGACGTGGAGTTGAGGTGGCGGTGTCGTACCTTTTATTCAGAGGAGCGAGTCGTACACAATACAACACTCTACAGAGGTCCCCGGGGGGTTTTTACTTGTTATTCCGTGGCGCCGTATTGTTTGTGTTCCGCGTTACGTGGCCTCGGATGCTGTTATGTCTCAGACGTCTCACTGGGTACGCAGGTAACGTAATTTCGTAACACAAAGGCGGGACACAAAATACACTGAATTAAGGGGGCGCGTACAGGTTACGTGGCACTCGTTACTCGGGTAACGTAAGTTAGCAATACAAAATACGGGATACAAAAATACACTGAATTAAGGGGGTGCGCACAAGTTACGTGGCACTCGTTACTCGGGTAACGTAAGTTAGCAATACAAAACACGGGGTACAAAAATACACTGGATTAAGGGGGCGCGCACAAGTTACGTGGCACTCATTACTCGGGTAACGTAAGTTAGCAGTACAAAATACGGGATACAAAATTACACTGAATTAAGGGGGCGGGCGATTGGAGACGGCCAATCCCGTATGCAAATGTCTCGGCGCGGGTGTTGTGCCCACTGTGGTGAAACACGCACCGCAATTAAGTTTGTCCAAGTTCCTTGCGGGTTTGTGGTCAGCGCCGTGCGCGTGACCTTAAATAAAGTTCTGTACATTGCGGGAGACGGCCCGTGCCGTATGCTGAAGAGCAGCCCCGCTGACCAAGTGTGGTGCGGGGTGTCCTTAAGTTGATGCGGCCGGATTAGGTCCTGGACCGAAAAAAGGGACCGGGTACTCACGGAGAGGTTAAGTAATAAAAGGGGTTTGGTTAATTAGTGACTATATTTACCGGACGTTACTTTCAATGTAGACAAAGGATGTTGCCTCTCCGTGGGACGTAGGTCCGCCCCGGTCCATGAGCTGCGCTGAACTGCCGAACTGGCATGGCGTCCGAGGGAGGCTCGGCCTCTCTCGCGCCAGGCGTGACCTCATTACGCTAGACTCCAAACGGGTGTGTCTGGAAGAGATTTTATTGTCGCTAAAATCCTCATTTAATGTTTCAGGAGGAATGGGTACGGTTCTTCTCTTGTCTACTCAGGTTTCCGCGGCTTTGTCTTTAATTGCTGTTCGGGTCGCCTGACTCGGGTGGGCCATGGCCAGGGGTGTGTTCCGTTAGCGGGAGCGTATACTGGCGGGTGCAGGTCGGGCTCTGGGGTGGTCGTCGGCCAGACGACGTCAAACGCCCCCCCCCCCCTGTGAAGCCCGACCTTGCGCCGCTTATGGTCCCGCTAACATGGGGCCACCCCTAGCTCCGGCCGCTCCATCCCGGCGTGGTTCGCGGCTCAGCAGCTGGTTGGCTCCGCGTACTGGACCTGGTGATCAAGGCCGACTGGGCCAACGTGCGCGCCGCCCCGGTTGCCGTCGTGGCAGGCGTGCCGGGGGCGGCGTCGTGGCGCCTGTGCGGGGTCAGCGGCTGATAGGGTCAGCGCACTGGACCTGGTGATCGTGGCCGACTGGGCCAACGTGCGCGCCGCCCCGGTTGCCGTCGTGGCAGGCGTGCCGGGGGCGGCGTCGCAGCGCCTGTGCGGGGTCTGCGGCTGATAGGGTCAGCGCACTGGACCTGGTGATCGTTGCCGACTGGGCCAACGTGCGCGCCGCCCCGGTTGCCGTCGTGGCAGGCGTGCCGGGGGCGGCGTCGTGGTGCCGGTGTGTGGTCAGCAGCTGGTAGGGCCAGCGCACTGGACCTGGTGATCGTGGCCGACTGGGCCAGCGTGCACGCCGCCCAGGTTGCCGTCGTGGCAGGCGTGCCGGGGGCGGCGTCGTGGTGCCGGTGTGTGGTCAGCGGCTGGTAGGGCCAGCGCACTGGACCTGGTGATCGTGGCCGACTGGGCCAGCGTGCGCGCCGCCCCGGTTGCCGTCGTGGCAGGCGTGCCGGGGGCAGCGTCGTGGCGCCTCCTAGCTCCGGCAACAGCTCCACCCGGGTGGTGCTCGCGGTGGCCGCAGTTGGTAGGGTCCGAGCACCTGTCCCGGGTCGTCCCACGCCGAACATCCGGGGGTCGACTCGTCGAGGTGGCCTTGCGGCTGACAGGTTCTGCGCCCTGTTCCCAGGTCGTAGTCGGCCAGGCGAACTGGAGGTCTGTGGGCCCGTCGGGGTCGTTCCGCGGGCTCGCTGGCGGGTTCGCTTGTCCCCAGTCGATGTCCCGGTCCGCGGAGGTCCTCCTTCGGCGGCGGTTGACAGTTCGTGGACTGGTACGGGGTCCGTTCCCGTTCGGGTATGGCGGCTGATGCTGAGGCGGCGATCTCCGAGTCGGTCTCTCCGGGTTGCGTGACGATCGGCGTTGGCCCGTCGTCGTTGCATGCATCGGATTGACCTATGCTGTGCGACAGCTCGGCGATCTCCACGGCCTCTTCGTCCTTGCCCCGTGGGTAGTATTGCGGTGGGGGGCTCTCGTACACCACGCTCCCCTCCCAAGGTACCACTGCCGTCTCCGGTGCGTCCTCGTGGACCTCTTCCGGCTCGTCTGGCACGTCGTGGGCGGGGTCGCCCCCGGTGTCCCCCGTGGCCGTGCTAAGTGCGTAATCGTCGAGGTACGTGGGCGGGCGCCGCCACCGCCGTGGTTGTGGCCTCGCCTCGTCGTCTGATGCGGCCTCTGCGGGTGATGTCACGGGCGTGTCCGCGGGTTCGTCGCGGGGCCTGTTGGACGTGGTGTTCGTGAACACCAGGGTGCGGTATGGGCGCGGTTCGGGTCGGCTCCTAGCGGGGGTCGCTTCTGGCGAGTCGTCCTCTTCCTGGACTACGTCGCTCTCCGGCGTACGGCGTCCGTTTTCGTCCGGAGTGGGGGGTCCTGCGTCTCCGTCTGGGTTCCTCTCCCCAGGTAGGGCGGTGAGCCGGATGTCGTCCCTGTGCACCTTCTTCAGGCGCCGTCCCTCCGTGCGGACTAAGTACGTCGTCCTGCCTAGTCGTCGCCGTACCGTGTATGGCCCGCCCCAGCGCGGGGCCAGTCCCGCGCAATAGTTGCGGGGTGCGGCTGAAAGTGGGTGTAGTCGCGCGAACACCTGATCGCCGACCTGCACGGCGGGTGGAGGATGATCTGTGGTTGGGGTGATCCGGTTGGCGTACCTCTCCTGTCTACGTCTTGCCTCGTCGTGCAGAGTCACCCGTCGTTGGTCACGTTCCTCCGTCGTCTCGTCGGGGTGTGGAGTGCCGTGTGTGGCCCATTCTCCCGGTAAGGGCAGGTTGTGGCCCTGTATCATTTCGGCCGGTGTGCGGCCGGTTGCGGCGTTGGTGCGGCGTCGTACACAGAAGAGGGCGTCAGCCACGTGCAGGTCCCACTGCGTGTGGTCCGCCCCCAGCCGGATCCGGAGCTGTGCCTTCAGTTCCTGGTTCCGGCGCTCTGTCGGGTTCGCTCTCGGGTGGTAGGCGGGCGTCGTGTGGTGCTCGATCTGGTGTTCGTCGCACCAGCCCTTCCAATGTCGCCCCAGGAACTGACTGGCGTTGTCCGTCAACACCGACTGGGGGTATCCCCAACGTGACAGGAATTCCCTGGTCAGCAGGCTGATGATGGTAGGTGTGCGCACGTTCCCGCATGGATACGCCTCCGTCCACCGCGTGAAGAGGTCCGTCACGACGAGGAGGAAGCGTTTGCCGCGCGGCGTGCGGGGGTAGGGGCCCATTATGTCTAAGGCTATCGTTTGGAAGGCGGTGGTGGGTTCCCTGGGTCGTTGTTGCTCCTCGCCGTCACGCCGCCTCGCTTTCCTCGCCTGACAGACCTCGCATTCGCGCACGTACGTACGTACGTCGTACGTGACGCGGGGCCAGTGGTAGTGCCGGGTGACTTCTCGTCGTGTCTGATCGGTCCCCGGGTGTCCAGCGAGGTCGTGGTCGTGGAAGAACCGAAGGACCACTTCTCGGGCTTCCGTCGGGACGTAGGTCCTCCAGTCTTCCTGGTGTCCGGGTGTGTGAGTCTGAATCAGGCTGTCTTGCACGCGCCACGCCTCATGTCCGGCGGTCGCTTGCTGGCGGCGTCTTGCCGCGTCTATTGACGTTTCCTGTGCTCGACGTACCCGGTCTTGGACGTCGGCCACGGTGTTGGGTGGGTCTTCGTCCCCGTCCGCGTCGGCCGTGATGCGCGCGCATGCCGAGTCGTGCGATGCGTGTCCGTGTGGTGTGTCCGGGGGTAGAATCTCCTCCCAGTCGTCCTCGTCCGTCAGCTCTGTTCGGTCGTCGGGTTCCCGCGACAGTAAGTCGGGGAGCTGGTTCTCCGTGCCGGGAACGTGCTCGACGTCGAAGTCGAACGACTGGAGGAATAGCGCCCATCGTATGAGTTTGCCTTTCCGCCCCTGCATCGTACGCAGCCAGGTGAGGCAGCTGTTGTCCGTCCTCAGTGTGAAGCACTTCCCCTCCAGGTGGGGCCGGTACTTCTTCATGGCCCAGACTACGGCTAGGCACTCTTGCTCGTTGCTGTGGTACCGGCTTTCGGCCGGTCCGAGCTTTGCGCTAGCGTAGTCGATGACCTCGCGGACCCCGTTCGGGTCCGTGTGGAAGAGCACCGCGCCCACACCGAGTGCGCTGGCGTCGGTCTGGAGGTAGAGGCGGCGTCCGGGGTCTACTGGTGTGAGGGTGTGACAACGAGTGAAGGCGGCTTTTATTTCTTCAAAGGCGCGTTGCGCGGGTTCGCCCCAATGGTACCGTGCCCGTGGTGACAGGAGGTCGGTCAGCGGTGCGATGGTACGGGAGAAGTCGGGAATGTACCCCCTGAGCCAGTTCACTAGGCCGATAAACCGTTGGAGTTGCTTCCTCGTCCGCGGTGGTGCCGCCTCAGCGATCTTGCGCAAGTGAACGGGTTGGGGTCGGTTGCCAGCCGCGCTTACTAGGTGGCCCAGGAATTCGACCTCCTGGGTCCCTATATGACACTTGTGGTGTGCGGCCGTGAGATGGTGTGTGGCTAAGCGTTCTAGGACCAGCGCCAGGTGTCTGGCGTGGTCCTCCCACGTCTCGGAGAAGACGATCACGTCGTCGAGGTACGCGATCGCAAACCGGCCCAGGTACCCCTCCAACACTCGGGTCATCATTCCCTGGAACGTGGCCGGTGCGCACTTTAGCCCAAAAGGCATGGCGCGAAATTGAAACTTCCGCCCGTCTGGTATCGTGAACGCGGTTTTCCCCCTGTCTTCCGCCCGTATGGGCACTTGCCAATACCCAGCCTTCAGGTCGAGCGTACTGAAGACTTTCGCGCGGCCGAGTCCGGCTACGGCGGCGTCGACGCTGATTTGAGGTGGGGGTGAGCTAATCGTGATCGCGTTTAGCGGCCGAAAGTCGACGCAGAAGTGTAGCGAACCGTCTTTCTTTGGGGCTAATACGACGCAAGCATTGTAATGACTGTTGGACGGTTCGACTACCCCGTCGCGAAGCATGTCCGCCACTTGCTCCCGGATGGCCCTCTGCTCCCGGAACCCGTACCCTCTCGGGGCCTCGTGTACTGGGTTGTCGTGGGTGGTCGGGATGTGGTGTTCGGTGATGGTGGTGCGCTTCAGTGGGTCGGCTACCGCGAAGACGTCCTGCCTTTCTGCCAACACGCGTTCCACTGCTGCTCGGTACTCGTGGGGGACGTTGTGGCGGAACTGGTCTAAGGTTACTTTCTCCCCCTGACTCTCGGGGGTAGTGCCTATGGCGTACACCGTGAGCCGCTCGCGGGTGCCAATGTAAACTCGTCTGGGTTTCATTTCGATCACCGCATCTTGTCTCGCTAACCATGGTTGGCCTAGTACTATCCCTTCGTGTAAGTCCTCTACCACTAGGGCGGTTACCGTGGTGACGTCGTCCCGAATGCGTACCTCGAGTTCGGCTTGCCCCACTGTCCTTCCCGGTTGCGTGCTGGTTGCTAACCGTAACTCGGCTTGGTGGGGCTGCAGCGCGCCGGGGGGTACCAGGTGGGGGGCCACAAACACGTGGCTCGCGCCCGTGTCTACCAGGGCCGCCGTGGGTTGTCCGTTGACTTCCACGGGGATGCGGAGTAGGCCGTCGCGGGGACGGACTAGCTGGTTTAGTTGCGGTGTGGCTATTTCCGCGGCGGGTGTGGGTTGGCTCGGTTTGCTCGGAGGCGCGGGTTTTACCGCCGTGCCCCCGGGTGGGCGTTTCCCGACGTGTTGGTGACGTGTGGTGTTTGCCGGCGTGGGCAGTCGACATGCCAGTGGCGGGTACCTGCGGGGCAGCCCAACTGGCATCGCGGTAGTGGGGGTTCCTGCTGTGTCGATGACCCATCGGGCCTACCAGGTGGTGGTGCGTCCTCGATGGCTCGTCGCGGGCGGTCGGGTGGGTAGCCCCCTGCTTCCCGGTTCTGGACGCTGGCTATTCTCTGACCCATTGGGCGTCTGGCCAGGTCCCGGTCGGTGTTCGGGGGGTCGTAGTGTCGCAGTCCCCGGATGTTCCGTTCCGTGTCTATGGCTTGTCGGACGTAGTCCTCAACTTCCTCTGCGCGGTAACACCGCATGAACGATTGCAGTTCATTGTGTAGGAGGGTGGTAATGGTTGCGAGCGCGGTGGCTGGCGCGGCGCCGGGTGCTACTCGATTGAACAGTTGCATTTTCTTGGCCAGAAACTGCTCGACGGGTTCGCCGTCGCGTTGGCGTTCGCCATAGAACTGTGTCTGCATTGGACCAGTGCGTGTTCCGTGTCAAATCGGCGGTTGAACGACATGGCAAACTCCTCCCAGGGCATGCCGAAGCGTCCCCAGGTGTTCCACCATTGGCGGGCGGTCCCCTTCAGCTGTTCGCTCGCTCGCCCCGACCACTCATCGGTCGGTATTCCGGACCGTGCCAGTCTGACCTCGCAGTGTGTTAGGAAGTCTCTGGGTACTTCGTGCCCTATTCCGCTGAACTCGGGTAGTGCTAACTTCCCTGTGTAGCACGGGTTGCGTGTATGCATCCCCGTGTTTGGTCCGGTGATTGCGCTTGGTGGTGGGATGTATTTGGGTGCCGGATTGGTCCGCGCACTCGTGAGGCCCATAGTCGGTAGTATGCCTCCCAGTGTGACGTTAGCTTGTGCCTCCGTCTTAAGCGGTGCCCATGACCATGGTAATTGGGTGTGCGGCTCGCCGAGTAACGTCTCGCTCCAGGGCTTGCCCCAGGTCTGCTCAGTGACGTTGTCCCGGGTGTTCGCGCATTGGCATGTCCTGTACCACGGCAGTGATCCCGTCAATAGGTCTATTTCCCTTGGTAATAGGCAACGCGTGCACACGAGGTCTGTAGGTGGTGCCTGCATGTTGAGTTGTATGTTGTACGTTCAAGTTCGCCGTCTGTGACGGGCTGTTTGTAGTCTGGGCGCGTGTTGTAGCGCGCGGGTTTGAGATCGGCGGCGGGCAGGTGCCTGGACAGCCGCACAAAGAGGAGGCGAAAACGGTCCGCGCGGAGTGGGGGTATCAGGATGGTTGCCCGAAGCGGAGAGCGTGAAGCGGGGTGACGAGGTGGGGGTAGGTGCCCGGACAGCCGCACAAAGAGGAGGCGAAAACGGTCCGTGCGGAGTGGGGGTGGTGACGTTGCTCCGTTGCTCGCCTCGCCGTGATGACGTGCGGGGGTGGGGGTGGTTGGAGTGTCCTTTGTCCGCTCGCCTCGTCGCGCCGGTCTGTCTGGCCTTCGACCCTTCCTGTGTCCAAAATGGCCGTTTCGTGTCTCCGCTGTCGCCTGTTGGTGAATTTATTTCGAAAATGTCCAGAAGTGAGAAAAAAAAATTTTTCACGTTATTTTCTGCCCCACGCAGCGGGCGCCAAATGCCGTCGTCCGGGGTCTCGGGCTCGAGTCCCGGTGTGGCTCCTAGTGGGAAAAGGCGGTTCTTCGTCTGTGTTGTCCGGGTGGGCGCCAGACTAGCTCGTTTCTAGTCGTGAATTTGGGGTCGTGGATGTATGTGCCCCTGCGTGGCCCACTAGGGCCGGCGGCGGTGTTGCGTGAGATGATTTTAAATAAGAGACGTGGAGTTGAGGTGGCGGTGTCGTACCTTTTATTCAGAGGAGCGAGTCGTACACAATACAACACTCTACAGAGGTCCCCGGGGGGTTTTTACTTGTTATTCCGTGGCGCCGTATTGTTTGTGTTCCGCGTTACGTGGCCTCGGATGCTGTTATGTCTCAGACGTCTCACTGGGTACGCAGGTAACGTAATTTCGTAACACAAAGGCGGGACACAAAATACACTGAATTAAGGGGGCGCGTACAGGTTACGTGGCACTCGTTACTCGGGTAACGTAAGTTAGCAATACAAAATACGGGATACAAAAATACACTGAATTAAGGGGGTGCGCACAAGTTACGTGGCACTCGTTACTCGGGTAACGTAAGTTAGCAATACAAAACACGGGGTACAAAAATACACTGGATTAAGGGGGCGCGCACAAGTTACGTGGCACTCATTACTCGGGTAACGTAAGTTAGCAGTACAAAATACGGGATACAAAATTACACTGAATTAAGGGGGCGGGCGATTGGAGACGGCCAATCCCGTATGCAAATGTCTCGGCGCGGGTGTTGTGCCCACTGTGGTGAAACACGCACTGCAATTAAGTTTGTCCAAGTTCCCTTGCGGGTTTGTGGTCAGCGCCGTGCGCGTGACCTTAAATAAAGTTCTGTACGTTGCGGGAGACGGCCCGTGCCGTATGCTGAAGAGCAGCCCCGCTGACCAAGTGTGGTGCGGGGTGTCCTTAAGTTGATGCGGCCGGATTAGGTCCTGGACCGAAAAAAGGGACCGGGTACTCACGGAGAGGTTAAGTAATAAAAGGGGTTTGGTTAATTAGTGACTATATTTACCGGACGTTACTTTCAATGTAGACAAAGGATGTTGCCTCTCCGTGGGACGTAGGTCCGCCCCGGTCCATGAGCTGCGCTGAACTGCCGAACTGGCATGACGTCCGAGGGAGGCTCGGCCTCTCTCGCGCCAGGCGTGACCTCATTACGCTAGACTCCAAACGGGTGTGTCTGGAAGAGATTTTATTGTCGCTAAAATCCTCATTTAATGTTTCAGGAGGAATGGGTACGGTTCTTCTCTTGTCTACTCAGGTTTCCGCGGCTTTGTCTTTAATTGCTGTTCGGGTCGCCTGACTCGGGTGGGCCATGGCCAGGGGTGTGTTCCGTTAGCGGGAGCGTATACTGGCGGGTGCAGGTCGGGCTCTGGGGTGGTCGTCGGCCAGACGACGTCAACTTTCCATGAGAAATAACTTAATTGCCCTTTCTTATGTCTCTCTATGTGTTCACGCAAATTTTCATTGTACTGAGATAATAGGTGAATTGTATTCAGAAATTTTCCACTCCTGGGATCACCAAAGTCAAATTGTTCTTGTGATCCCCTTAGAGGGCTTCCCTGTTATGCCAGAAACATTATAACATCTACAATACAATACAGTACTTTCATCCAATGACTTTCTTCTTTTGCTATTTGATCTTGAAGTTCTTTGTCTATTCCTCCCTTTCCTAAAGAAGACTCAAGAGTTTTCCAAGAACAAAAGCAAAGTTTGTGGCTTTGCGAGTTTTCATGATCTGGAATCCTTTCACTAAGTTTTTTCCAGTTAGTAAAACCATCTTCTTTAGCCAAATATGACGAAGTTGACTTTGACTCTTTTGAAATGTGGGAAAATAACCTGCATGGAACACAGAATAGTGCATTTTTTGTTTGGCTGTAACCTAGCCATGACCTCTTTATCTTAAGTCCGTTTGGAAGTTGTTTAACAAACCAGTCTTTTGTTAGATTTCGGCCATCTCGCACACTTTTGCTGAAATCTGGATTATGTTCATTTTCTGCTCTCATTTTTGTTATGAAACATCTCTGGGAATCAGAAATGTTGATTGGCCATGTACCAGGGTCTTGAAAATCAAAATGTAACTCGCTCTTCTGAAGTTCCTGAGTGGCCTGAGTGCCTGCTGAAGTTCCGGGAATAAACTCCTGGTCCTGTATATTGTTCGATGCTATTGTACTATTTGGTTCTGTAAAATTGTTAGCTGATGTTTCGGCCACTCCAGGAATTTCGTTAAATTTTGTCTCCTCTTCGTTCTTCTCATCAACTCCATTTCCTCTGATGCCAGAAGCAGGCTCAACTTGCTGGTCTTGGCATCGTCCCTCTTCTTGCTTATCTGGTCCTGGATCATCACTTGTTGTTAGGCTTCCTTTAATTTCACCTGAAAAAATTATACTCCTTAATATTTAGATATGGTATTGAGGCATGGTGAAGGGTGAAGTTAGAGCAGGGTACAGTAGAGCACTCCTCAACCGGAATCATTGGGGGGAGGTCTATTCCGGTTATGGGAAAAAATTCCGGGTAAGGGGAGTTGCGGTAGGGAGGCAAAGAAAAAATCCATTATATGCTGCACATATTAACTTATGTATAGCCAAAGTTGTACCGTAAATATTATCCACAATTATAAAACCATACAATAAAAATATGTATATCTACATACGTACTGTTTTCAAAACATGCCGGGTCGTAAAACTCCGGGCTGGTTGAATTACCTTCATTCTAGCAAGCTGGCAAGCGGGTGTTTCTTATCTCTGTGGGTGGGTGGGTGCGTGAGCGAAGAGGATGATGAAGAGGGTTCCGGGGAGGTAGTAGGACTACAGCTGCAGTGTTGTGTTACTTCTGTGTTGACGTGCTAGTAATTCACACTTCCTGGAGAGTGTATAGTCACTGCCACGCACAGTTTACATTTCACATACACAAGTATAACACTTCAAGCATCTCGTTTAAAAACACAGAGATAGAGAAATTCAGGTAAATGTAGACTGTTTAACCATATATTAACGGATAAATATGTACATAATACATATTTGTACACTAAACTATTGTCCACAAACTGAAAGCATCACACGTTGGAAGTAAATGTTACTCGCTATCACGTGTATAGTGGAAGTCGGTGTACATACTCTCGGGCCGGCCGGAATTTTCCGTTTACTTGACATAGTGAAACAATAAAACTACATATAGCATAAACATCTTTATAGTAATTCACGTCCGACGCGAAAACCAGCGGTGTATTTATGCAATGCGCAGGAAAGACTGGCAATAATTAGCTCTCTGACAGACGTGCGCGCGCGCGCCTACAAGACATGTACAGTCAGGCAAAAGCAAAAACGCCTCGTTCCAGTGCGGAAATGTTTTGGAGATGTTTTGTAATAATTTAATTTTTTTGGAAAATTTGTTCCGGATATCGGGAGTTTCGATTGTGGGAATTACGGTTGAGGGGTGCTCTACTGTATATAATAAAAGACGCATAGCTAGAGATCTCGAATTATAACAGGTCCCCACGTAATTTTCACCATTAATAAGTTAAATAGTATTGAAGAGAGTTACTGCAACTTTTATAACCTAACAAAGCTTTTTTAATTTTTTATCCTATAGTGACATAAAAATTTACTGTGTTTAGTAACCAACAGCAATTGTTTAAATATATATAAGTTATTCGTAAGTTGACACCATCTACACACTACACATGTTTAAAATAAAACCATAACTGACAAAGACTTGCAAGTGTACTGTAGCAATGATTGACTACTGTTTTATATACATTCTGCAGACTACTGTTTTTATATACATTCTGTATTCTGCTGAAAATAAGAAATTCATAATTTATATTTGTTAATTTAAATTCCCTAAATGTGCAATTGATGAATTAAACCAACTCAGGGCCGGCGCGTCCATATAGGCGAACTAGGCAACCGTCTAGGGCGCCAAGTAGCTGGGGGCGGCGCAGCACGACACATAACAGCTGATATAATATGTTTTACGATTATTGAAACTAGATGAAAATGGATTTTTGTAACAGTTTGGAATGTTTATATTGATATAAGTAATTATTTAAAGTCCACGGTGACCTGTTTATGATTTGTAATAGTAATAAGTAAAAAAGTAAAAAAAAAAAAACACAAGCCTACTTACATTTGTTTGTTGACAAAATCTTAGGCTTACGTGATGTATTTTGAGGCAAGGAAAATTTTTTTTTGGGGTGTCCGACAGGGAGGGGGGCGGCATTAAGGTTTTTCGCCTAGGGCGCCAATTTACCTTGCACTGGCCCTGAACCAACTTATATGTTTATTACAAAAACGTTTTGATTGGATCGCATTGTTGAACAGCAGTATTTTCAATGTTTTGCCAGTTAACACCAGGAAAATTCTGACATGGATCCTTAAACAAAGGCTTTGATTCCTACCAGTCACTCTCTCTTGTGTTAAGCTGTGGCGAAATCGTCTCTAATGTTTGAAAAGGCTGTCATTTGTCTGATAAAATCACAGGCGTGCACTCGGGTAAGGCTGGGTGGGCCCTTGTTAGAGTAGCGCATATAAATTAGTAAGATAAATATTTAGTTACAGCAATAGTTAAAACTCGCATAAAGAATATTTTGTAGTAATGATTTATTTTAGTTAGCAACTATTTTGAGTTCACTGTTACACACGCTATATCTAATAGAAAACTGTTCAATTAAGTGTCCTTGATATCTATAACAACACAGGATTTTTAATTTTATCATAGTGGGAAAAAAAATCTTTATTGTTTTATTACCTCTAACAAGTTTTATCTTAAAATTTTTGAAATATTTCGAGCAAGAAAACCGCTAAAATAGCTTCCCTTTGCAACTTTCAATCCCAATTTTCCCGGAGCGGCGGCCTCCGGATCCACCCCTCTTTTATGAGGAGGTGAGTGAGTTTTGGGCTACGCCACTGAATGGGCCAAACCAAAACTTAATGTCTGCTCATGTCTGTGGATGAGATGATAGAAAAGCTCAAAAGCTGCAGTGTGCAAAAATCAAAATACATAATTGACAACCGGAGTCGGGTGATGTAGCAAGATTATATCAATTATCATCACACAAGACATTAAATGTAGAAATATAAGTATAATTTTATTCAACATACCTTTGCTGCAGCCTGGCTCAGATAACCATGACGACATAAAACATGATGATAGATGTGCCGCTTTGTTTCGTTCTTTGGTTTTCTTTCTGTTTTCAGATCCCGAAGGTTTCTTTGACATTTTAATCAATTAACAATTAATTGCTCTAAACTAATTTACCACAAAAAAAACTGCTAACTCTTGATCAACACAACCAATTATAGCCACGGTCTTATAAATATAAAAACTGGAAACACTACACGCACACATCGACGCCACTCCGGACAGCTCAGCTCTGAGTGCTGTATGACTCATGCGTCACGCCACCCCGACGAGTAACTTGAGTAGGGCCTACCACCTGCGGTGCGCCACTGCTTCCTCACAGCCAGTGGTACCACCCTCTCTGACAACATTGTACTGTATTCGTTTAGAGGACGCATTAAGACTTTCAAACTTCTCCCTTTACAATTTTTTATGTTAATGATGAACTTAACATTTTTATCAGAGTATTTTAAAATAAATATGTTGAGACGTTATATTGTGAATCAGATTAGACATTCCTGGCATTCAAGTTAAAAAACTTTTTACCAGTTACCAGTTGGAATTACAATGCAAGCAATTTCGGCGCCCCCACAGCTTTGCGCCCGGGGCGTATGCCCCGCTTGCCCCCCCCCTCTAGTTGCGGCCCTGCCGTAGCTGGCCTAAACTCGCCAGCCTCTTAAAATAATTTGTTTGTGCATCATGCAGGAGTTAATTCTTCAGCCTGGTCGTGGGACTTGAGCCAGGGTTCACAAATGATCAAGTGTCGCAAGACTTCTTAGCTTCACTTGACAAGGGCCGCTGGTTTGGCGATTAGTGCAATAACTTGTCGACCCACATAATCATTAGTACTTAGCCTTCGTATTTCAGACATTTTATAGTGTTAGTTGTATATCAGGGTTTGTGGAGCACATGGTCACATCTTGTGGACATATACCATGGTGTGTTACCATTTTGTAGTGTAATGTATTGTCATGTTAGCGTGAAAACCAGTGTAGCATGTTAACCAACCATCACGCAGACAGTATCCTTCTGCTTCCAGTGCTATGTATCACCATTGCATCTAAGGTCTTTGTTTTGAGCGTATGACCACATAACTATTTTAGTCACCAAATGCACAGCTGTAATTCAGCATATGATGTAAGGGGCATCTGCTCCTGGTCCGAGATAGCCACGTACAAGAACAGAACATAAACAAGCACCCTGTTACAATAAAACTGCATTCTGCCGCCTAAAACTACCACATTGTTTATTCAGTCATGATTAGAATAGCATCCTGAGGGGCTTGACCCTGTGGTATTTTTGCCTGTGCCTCCGCCTTCCGCCTTGTAGCCACATAGTGATGTCACACCAGAGTCTCATATGAACTAGCATGCAGCTCCTTGACCCCTGCTAGTTGGTACTCAGCTCATTACCACCGCTCGAATACCACTCCAGCAAGGCATTAGCTCTTAACCATAAGTGTGATATATCGGAATAGTGTGCTGTTGGCCGGGGTCTCGGGTTCGAGTCCTGCGGCGAGTCTAAGGGGCTGGTGGTGCTTTAGGTGTATTTTTCCGGGAGGGCGCCAGGTTAGCGCGTACGTCTAACCAATGGGGTGGGTCGATCGGCCCCAGCGTGCTTCCCTAGACTCGGTGGCTGTATCTTAAGGGTGGTATTAATTGCTAGTAGACAATGGTGACACTCCCTGTTCAGCATAAGGTGGCTGGTGCCTAACTACAGATGTAATACACGCACTGGAACTGAAAACGTGTGATACATGTAAGTAGTATACAAATTTAAGTCCTGAAACAGGGTCCAGGGTACAGTGCCGAGTGCCGAGCCACATCTATGATTGTGACGTCACGGCGGCCACCTTGTACGAGCGTAATGGGACAATTAGTAACGTGACCGTGACTTTGACCTCGGCAGCCATATTGGATCCGCCATCTTGAAATCGAACACCTCACACATTATGATGAAATTTTCGTCTCTGACACCATATTGATTTTTTCTGTTCTGCTGAGGCTGCCATCTTGGATACCATCGACTTTGTTTCTGGTGTTTGTTCATAGATAGCGCCAGCGTCGCTCTTGATTTTTTTATGTTCTACTGGAGGCCGCCATCTTGGATACCGTCGAGTTTGTTTCTGCTGTTTGTTCATAGAGAGCGCCAGCTTCGCTCTGTCTCATCACATAATGTCGATGTTCCATTACCTACCATAGCTATTATGGTCCTTATCGACATATTAAATTTAAATTTTTATACAAAATACATTGGAAATGCTGTGATTCGAACCATCGCAGCTCTGATCTCTAGGTTGGAAAACATACACCTTTAACCACTCGGCCATCGAGACATTTACCAGACTGAAAATTAAATAAGGTTTATATAAAAATACAGTAACATGCATATTCGGACTTGTAAATTTTTTTTATATTTAAAGTAATAATATCATCACCTGTTCGAGACATAACCACCATCTTGTATTAAGACGTAACTGTTGCAATTATCGTTACAGCCGCCATCTTGAAAATACATAATTTTTATGTTAGAAAATCGGGAAAAATTTAAAAATCATTAAAAAAATTAATCAACCGAATTAAATAATAAAAATCCTTAAAACCACGGTTTAACTTTTCGTGATGGCAGCCATCTTGAAAATCCATAATTTTAATGCTAGAGATTCGAGAAAAATTCCAAAATTTATCAAAATTATTATTACAATACCGATTGATTAGTTCGATTCCCGTCCTTGGTTCGAAACCGCTTAGAGCAAAAAAAAAAAAAAAACAGATCCTTCCTCCACAGAAACCACCTACAGACTGATCTACCACCACCAATACCAAGGTACATATATCATCAGCTGGTATGACATTTCCGCCATCTTGTTTTCATCCGCTGTAGACCACCATCTTGTTTTCGTCCGCTAGAGTCTGCTGACACCATGTTAGTATAATTATCTGGTCACCATACCTTTGTCCTCACTGTTGATATTGAACTTTGACCTTGTACATTGACCTTGAACTTTGACCTTGAAATTTGACATTGTTTTTTAAATTTGACCTTGACCTTGAAATTTGACATTGAACTTAGACCTTTAACTTAGACCTTGAACTTTGACCTGACCTTGAACTCTGACCTTGATTTTGAACTTTGTCCTTGAACTTTGACCTTGAAATTTGACTTTGTCCTTGTCGACCATCATGGATCCAACATTTTATGTTCAGTACATGCTACCAGGAGCTACCACCTGCTGGAGTACACCATCTTGTGTGTGTACTCGTCTTATAGAGTACATTTCCATCTGGATAATTTTATTCTAACCCGCTACAGTGCAGTAATCATTTATTACCGAGGTACCCCGCCATATTGAAATTTGGGTGCTATCATGAAATCGTGTAATTATTTAGCTAGAAATTCGGGAAGAAATCCAAAATTCATAAAAAAAATCACTCATTAATTTACATATTGAATCTCTGGATTCCTGCCCTCGATTCCATACTTGTGCAGTGACAAGTGTAACTAAATAATTAATAAATTTAATATTCTGTTTTTCCATTACCTTTCGCGGAGTTTATAAATCATTCTCTCTTCAAAAATAAAACACAAGTTAATGTACGTCAATGTTCGACGAATTAAATACGTTGTTGATAAGCCTAACATGAAAGTATAGTTGTTCGATAATCTGAATAACCTCTAAACCGTTCATGTACTGACGCCGTTCCCGCTGCCTGTCCTGAAATTACGTCAATTAAAATGATAGGAAGGAAATTTTGTCTTAAGGGCGGGGTTCCTGGCCTCGTGGCTGCAGGCAGGGACGCGTCGACAAAGGGCCCCCCGGGCTGTTATGGCCTCCCAGGACGTCGTATTAGTGAAATACACACGTGACTTTGATTGTTTTATCACGGCAGCACACGTTACAGAACGTTACACAAGGTACTGGCACGCGACTGGCCGTATCGTCGTCAACCTTCACTCCGCCCACACGACCCTCGAATGGCGGCACTGATTACGTCTCACGGTGCTCCGAAGACTACTACAATGAGGGGTGCAGGCTAACCTGAGCTACGGTGATGCCGGCTCGTGGCGCGGCAAGTCTGGTGCATAGCACGTGATAGTTCGTGATACACTTACTACGTGAATCTGCTACTGTCTGTGCGGGTTTACAATTAATACTGACTTATACATGGACGTGATGATGACGACACACACTAATCTTAACACGGCAATTAACACTAAATAATTATGAGTACGTCCTGGACTCGAGGTGGATTCCCTTCATGGACTTCTAATGACCACGTGATGCGAGACTGGTTCTCGCAGTGGCATGAGCCACGTTTAAACTGGGAACGGGCGCAACGGGACCCAACGTGGTCTCTCGTTCACGTTCGTTGCACGTCCCAGGGATTGAGGTGTTCGTAAGTTCAGTTACGCGTGTGGCGCAATGCCGCCGTGCGTGGGCAAAGTTCTAACTCTCCGTGAGGAGATTTTATAGCGTGAGGCGCAGGCACCACGGCGGGCTGCTTTAAAACACAGAATTACGTATTATGCTGAAAGACCCGTAGTCGGGTCGCACACATTATCTGAGGATTGCACGACATGTTGTACGGCCAGTTAGGGCCAACCGGAGAGCTGTAGAAAGAAGATTCGGAGATAATTACCTATTGATGCTAAGCGTGGAAACTGGCGCGAAAATTGGATGCTCCCCGTGCGCGGGGCTGCCGGCCCTGGCGAGTGCTGGATGGCGACTGACGACTCTCCCTGGCAACCGGGCCAGGGAGGGGAGGAAAACCCGTGGGAAAACGACGGAGCACGGGAAGGCGATGCCGGCCAGTTTTGTGAGCGGAAATATTTGACACAATCATTAATTAATTAAATACAATTTTTATGCTTATTAAAAGTTTTAGTTTCTGTTTGTTAAATTATTTACATGTGCACTAGATACCTGATGCGCATTGCCACACCCGGCCGGGCGCTTTGGGCAATTAGCTGGCCGTGACTGACGTCACGCCGTTCGAGGCGCTGCACTGAGCCACATGCGCGGGCGTGTTCGTCGCACTAGCACCGGCTCAAGTGTTGAGGACACATAGCGGCCTGTGCTCTCAGAGGGAGCACTGATGGCGGCGTCAGTACAAAGCCATACATACATATAGACCACGCGTCTTCGGACCAAGAAACCGGGTCATAATCAATGTCAGACGTAAACCAGTAATTGCCGAACCTCACGACCTTCCTCCTCGGCAGCTAATTATATTCAATTGAACCAATTGATCATGTTTTTTACGCTTACAAGAGGACCAAGAATCCAAAAAAAAAGGCAGCACATTTGGAAGGACCATCAAAAAGGAAGCACATTTGGAAGAAACATCAACAAAAAGGCAGCACATTTGGAAGCACCGTCAACGAAAAGGCAGCACATTTGGAAGCACTGACAACGAAAAGGCAGCACATTTGGAAGCACCGTCAACAAAAAAAAAGCACATTTGGAAGCACCGTCAACAAAAAGGAAGCACCGACAACGAAAAGGCAGCACATTTGGAAGCACCGACAACGAAAAGGCAGCCCTTTTGTCATTGGCTCCAATATTCATTGGCTCCAATATTCATTGGCTCCAATATTCATTGGCTCCAATATTCATTGGCTCCAGTATTCATTGGCTTCAGTATTCATTGGCTCCAATATTCATTGGTTCCATCAGTCTATTGATTCCATCAGTCCAGTGACTCCATCAGTCATTGGCTCCAATATTCATTGGCTTCAATATTCATTGGCTCCAACTGTCTTTTGTCGCATCAACTCCAAATATATTTGGCTAGAATTCTACGAGTCTCAGAGACTATGAGGCCACAAGGCTACGAGTCTTAAAAAATCTAGCTGGTTACGAGTTATTCATGGCTATGAGACTGCATAGCTAAAAGACCGCGTGGCTACGAAACTACATGTCTTTGAAGCTACAAGAATACAAGTCTACTCTGCTCCAACTACTCCAGAAGCATTATGTTATTATATTGCATGACTACTTGTTTACGTAGCTACAAGTCTACGAGGCTACTTGGCTACATAGCTACAATTCTACGAGGTCCCAAGACATCATGACTACGCGACTACGAGCCATGAGGTTACGCGACTACGAATCTTCAAGGCTACAGAGCTACGAAGCTTCTAGAACACAAGTTTACGTTACTGCGAGGATACAGGACTTCAAGTCTGCATGAGTTCTTGACTAGGAAGATACTCGTCTACAAGGCTCCAATTATCGTATCTTTCTTCGACGGAATTTTCTCTTTTGCTCCAACTGCACCATCAGCTTTATGTTATAATATTACCAGGCTAATTGCTTAAGTAGCTTCAAGTCTACGGGGCTCCAATGCATCATGACTACGAGACTAGGAGCCATGAGGTTACGAGACTATGCGATTACAAATCTTCAAGGTTACGTGATCGCGCACTATGAAGCTTACAGAACGCATGGTTACGAGACTGCTTGACTAATTGGCCGCGTGGCTACGAAACTTCATGTCTCTAACTGACTAAAATAGCACAATTCAGTGGTGAGAGTTAATTTATCTCATGCAAAGATACTTGTTGCAAGTAGTTCCGCTTTTCAAAAACAGATGACGCCACGTGTTGCTTGCAGGTAAATAATATTTATTTCTTTTATGCTGGATGCGTGATGCTCACCTTCGATCGCAAAAGAAGGATGGATTCGCTAGTCTCCAAGAAGAAGAAAGTTCGTCCTTCCTGTTAGTGCTTCTCAGATTTCTCACGGCCCGCCATCTTGGATTATGACGTCACGGCGGCCATTTGGATGAGTATGACCTTAACCTTTGACCGAAACCACAGGAATGATCGCAAGCACACGGAAAAAACCATCAAAATATTGATAAGAATAATCAGGAACACTCGGAGAAAACAATCAGAAGTCTAGCCAGGAATAATCAGAAGCATTTGGAGAAAGCTATCAAAATATTTACCTGCAAGCAACATGTGGCGTCATCTGGTTTGAAAAGAGGATCTACTTGCAACAAGAATCTTTGCATGAGATAAATTAACTCTCACCACTGAATTGTGCTATTTTAGTCAGTTAGAGACATGAAGTTTCGTAGCCACGCGGCCAATTAGTCAAGCAGTCTCGTAACCATGTGTTCTGTAAGCTTCATAGTGCGCGATCACGTAACCTTGAAGATTTGTAATCGCATAGTCTCGTAACCTCATGGCTCCTAGTCTCGTAGTCATGATGCATTGGAGCCCCGTAGACTTGAAGCTACGTAAGCAATTAGCCTGGTAATATTATAACATAAAGCTGATGGTGCAGTTGGAGCAAAAGAGAAAATTCCGTCGAAGAAAGATACAATAATTGGAGCCTTGTAGACGAGTATCTTCGTAGTCAAGAACTCATGCAGACTTGAAGTCCTGTATCCTCGCAGTAACGTAAACTTGTGTTCTAGAAGCTTCGTAGCTCTGTAGCCTTGAAGATTCGTAGTCGCGTAACCTCATGGCTCGTAGTCGCGTAGTCATGATGTCTTGGGACCTCGTAGAATTGTAGCTATGTAGCCAAGTAGCCTCATAGACTTGTAGCTACGTAAACAAGTAGTCATGCAATATAATAACATAATGCTGCTGGAGTAGTTGTAGCCGAGTAGACTTGTATTCTTGTAGCTTCAAAGACACGTAGTTTCGTAGCCTCGCGGTCTTTTAGCTATGCAGTCTCGTAGCCATGATTAACTCGTAACCAGCTAGATTTTTTAAGACTCGTAGCCTTGTGGCCACATAGTCTCTTAGATTCGTAGAATTCTAGCCAAATATATTTGGAGTTGATGAGACAAAATACAGTTGGAGCCAATGAATATTGGAGCCAATGAATATTGGAGCCAATGAATATTGGAGTCAATGACTGATGGAGTCACTGGACTGATGGAGTCACTGGACTGATGGAATCAATAGACTGATGGAACCAATGAATATTGGAGTCAATGAATACTGGAACCAATGAATATTGGAGCCAATGAATATTGGAGCCAATGACAAATGTGCTGCCTTTTCGATGATGGTGCTGCCTTTTTGTTGTCGGTGCTTCCAAATGTGCTGCCTTTTCGTTGTCGGTGCTTCCAAATGTGCTGCCTTTTCGTTGTCGGTGCTTCCAAATGTGCTGCCTTTTCGTTGACGGTGCTTCCAAATGAGCTGCCTTTTCGTTGTCGGTGCTTCGAAATGTGTTGCCTTTTCGTTGTCGGTGCTTCCAAATGTGCTGCCTTTTCGTTGTCGGTGCTTCCAAATGTGCTTCCTTTTTGTTGACGGTGCTTCCAAATGTGCTTCCTTTTTGTTGACGGTGCTTCCAAATGTGCTGCCTTTTCGTTGGCGGTGCTTCCTTTTTGTTGAGGGTGCTTCCAAATGTGCTGCCTTTTCGTTGTCGGTGCTTTCAAATGTGCTGCCTTTTCGTTGTCGGTGCTTCCAAATGTGCTGCCTTTTCGTTGACGGTGCTTCCAAATGTGCTGCCTTTCGTTGATGGTGCTTCCAAATGTGCTTCTGTTTTTGATGGTGCTTCCAAATGTGCTGCCTTTTTTTATTCTTGGTAATCTTGTAAGCGTAATTAACATGATACGTTGGTTCAATTGAATATAATTAGCTGACAATGAGGAAGGTTGTGAGGTTTGGCAATAACTGGTCTATACGTCTGACATTGATTATGACCCGGTTTCTCGGTCCGAAGACGCTTGGTCGATATGTATGTATGGTTTTTATACATGAACGGTTTAGAGGTTATTCAGATTATCGAACAACTATACTTTCATGTTAGGCTTATCGACAACGCAGTTAATTTGTCGAACATTGACGTACATTGAATTGTGTTTTATTTTTGAAGAGAGAATGATTTATAAACTCCGCGAAAGGTTAATGGAAAAACAGAATATTAAATTTATTTAATATTTAGTTACACTTGTCACTGTTAAAGTATCAAATCGAGGGCAGGAATCCAGACATTCAATATGTAATTTAAGGAGTGATTTTTTTGATGAATTTTGGATTTCTTCCCGAATTTCTAGCTAAATAATATACGATATCAAGATGGCACCCAAATTTAAATATAGCGGGGTACCTCGGTAATAAATGATTACTGCACTGTAGCGCGTTAGAATAAAATTATCCAGATGGAAATGTATTCTATAAGACGAGTACACACACAATATGGTGTACTCCAGCAGGTGGTAATTCCTGGTAGCATGTACTGAACATAAAATGTTGGATCCATGATGGTCGACAAGGACAAAGTCAAATTTCAAGGTCAAGGTCAAATTTCAATGTCAAAGTCAAATTCCAAGGTCAATGTCAAATTTCAAGGTGAAGGTTTAAGTTGAAGGTCAAGGTCAAAGTTTAAGGTCAGGTCAAATTTCAAGGTCAAAGTTCAAGGTCAAGGTCAAATTTCAATTCAAGGTCAAAGTTTAATTTCAGGGTCAAGGTCAAATTTCAAGGTCAAGGTCAAAGTTCAAGTTCAAGGTTCAAGGACAAATTCAAGGTCTAAGTTCATGGTAAAGGTCAAATTCAAGGTCAAGGTCAAAGTTAAAGGTCAAGGTTCATGACTATATTTACCAGAGTGAAGAATCGGTGAGTTACTAAATAGAAGGTTCCCCATGGAACGAACACACGATCACATTTATCCCGGGCCGCGAGCTGATCTGGACTGCCGGAGTGGGCTGAAGCGCGGGGGGTGGTGGGTGGGGGAACAGTTTCCTAACATACTACTGACGTCCCTCGGCTTCAGGTCCCCGTTTTCCCGTTGAAATAAATGTCCTGTTATGCCCGTACTGCCCTCGTCGGAGAGGTGTGGGTCCAGGCCAACGTGGCCGGGACCGGGAAAGGCGGGACCTGGAGGGAGAGTGAAGTGATTGCGAGGAATGTTGGTAGGTTGTCGCAAGCAGAACACGGCATTAACGAATTTCACGAGCCGTCTTTTATTAACGCTTATAAAGTCCTGCCGCAGCCTGGCGGAACCGTCGCGGAACAAGTGCCCTACCACGGCGACACGGACTCCCTGATGACGGGGCGGTTCTCAAATACGTTTCGGCGCGAATCGTAAAGTTTATTAATGCTAGGCTGACCCAGTGAGAAAGGGCCCGAAGACGGAACGCTGTACATACGCGGCCCGTTACGTAATGTTCCGTGGACGGCGAAAAGTTCAGAGACTCGAAGCACCACGTTCGCGTTGTAGAAACTGCCCGCTAGACACGTCTCCCGATGACTCGTAAGTTAACAATGCTAAGCTGATTCGCGGTGGCAGCTCAGCTGCCGTGACCGACTGCGGACTGAGCGAACGTTCAATCCCGAGCGCAACGTGCGCGGCTCGCGGAGCAACGAACACGTCTGTCTCCGCTCGAGACCAGGACGCGACTGCCTCTCCCCGCTCGCCCGCGGGCCGGCGCCCGCGGGTGGCGGGGAGGGAGGGGAAAATCGGCCGGCGTGGGAGAGAGCTCCGTCCCGCGGCGCGCCAGGCTGCAATTACATACTACGGCGAAACACTTCAGAAAAAGTTATTGAATTATTTACAAAGACATACACGAGACATTAATTACACAGCGAACTTGCACAATGAATAATAAATAAAATAAGTTAATTACACACATTCAAATCCCTTAATCGTTTACAAATATATACACACTGAAATAAAAGATAAAGTCACATAGAAAAAACACTCGTTGGCATGCTAGGGCGCACGCGGGTGCGTCCCTGGCCGTCGCACACACTGGGGTTCACTGGGGGGGAAAATAGGCCCCCTCAGGCCCGCGTCGGTGGCCAGGTACGGCCTCTGTATCTGGGAGGGTACGACGACTGTCGTCATATGCCCCCCCTCTCCCGAGGCCGTCCTGGCCCCCGACGCCGACCTAGACCGGCAGCTGCGTCCGCGTCCGGCCACTTGTCTGGTCGTCGGAGCTCGTCACGTCATTCCGTCCGGGTCGGGCAAACTGGGGCAGGAGCTGCATCACGCTGCAGCGTAACCCCCCGTCGGTCGTTTGTCTTACGTCGCGGGGTTTGCGCTGACTCCCCCACTCGTAGTCCCGGAGGTAGTGGGGGGCCGTCTTCTCACGCGTGGACCGGCGCAACGCCGGTCCCCTCCCCGCGTGAGCGGTCATCCTCGGCTCCCCGGAAGGCAAGTCCAGGACCACCTGCTGGGCCCTGTCGACATCGCCCTCCCCACTGAGGAGCCGGACCGTTACCCCGTCTGTCACGTCCTTGCTCACGTCCGTCCCCGTCACCCGCCGTTCCCAGGAGTGGACGTACCTCCGTCCACGTCTCTGGGTAGGCTCCGGCAACGTCACCACTGGTTCACTCAGGTCGACCAGGTCGCCCTGAGCAGTGTTGTCATGTGTTACGTCCTCGATGAGCGGTCCATCAGTGTCGTTGGCGTAGGCGCTGACGTCATCAGGCGGGAGCACCCGGTCCACAAAGCGCTCCAGCTCTGCCATGCTTGCGCCACGCGGACCCCTTCCGCCCCTTCTGACGGGCGTCCGTTCCCCGCCCCCTCTTGCCAGTTGCCAACCACCGTTCCCCTTTTGCTGTCCCCCCGTAGGAGGCTGAGTCGGTGTCGTCGTGGGGGCCCGTCCATGTGTCGTGCCCCAGGTGTCGTCGTCCCTGTCAACGTTCCTGCCAACCCCCCGCAGTGACTTGGGGTGGGCGTGTCCTCGTCGACGTCCCTGATCCGGCTCCGGTGGCGTCACCACGGGGTCACCGAGGTCGACCAGGACTCCTACTGCGACGTTGTCATCGGTCCTGTCCCGTGTGTCACCGTCCCCGTCAGCGTTCTCGCCTGCCACTCGCCGTGACCCGGGGTAGGCGTGTCCCCGTCGACGTCCCTGATCCGGTTCCGGTGGCGTCACCACGGGGTCATCGAGGTCGACCAGGACTCCTACTGCGACGTTGTCATCGGTCCCGTCCCGTGTGTCGTCGTCCCTGTCAACGTTCCTGCCAACCCCCCGCAGTGACTTGGGGTGGGCGTGTCCTCGTCGACGTCCCTGATCCGGCTCCGGTGGCGTCACCACGGGGTCACCGAGGTCGACCAGGACTCCTACTGCGACGTTGTCATCGGTCCTGTCCCGTGTGTCACCGTCCCCGTCAGCGTTCTCGCCTGCCACTCGCCGTGACCCGGGGTAGGCGTGTCCCCGTCGACGTCCCTGATCCGGTTCCGGTGGCGTCACCACGGGGTCATCGAGGTCGACCAGGACTCCTACTGCGACGTTGTCATCGGTCCCGTCCCGTGTGTCGTCGTCCCTGTCAACGTCCCTGCCAACCCCCCGCAGTGACCTGGGGTGGGCGTGTCCCCGTCGACGTCCCAGGTCCGGCTCCGGCGGTACCACCACAGGGGCGCCGAGGTCGGCCAGTACACCTTCGGTGACGTCATCCTCGGCCTCGTCACCGTCCACTGGTCCGCTGTCGTCGTGGTCGTACTCGTCGTGCGGGTCGCCTATCAGTCGAATGTCGTCCCTGTGCACCTTAGTTGTCCGTCCGTCGGCGCGACGCACGAGGTACGAGGTGGTGCCCAGTCTGTCTACGATCTCCTGTGGCCCCGCCCACTTAGGAGCCAGACTGGCGCAAAAGCCCCGCTCGCCAGCCGACAGGTGATGACACTTAACAAACACCTGCTGGCCAGGCTCTAGTCGTGCTGGGGGCTGGTGCGTCTGCGGCGTACGTCTAGTCAGGTAGTCAGCTTGGCGACGTCGGGCGTCTTCGCGCAGATCGTCCGTGGTCATGTTGTGCAAGTCGGGGTTTGCGCGCGCTTCCCCGGGCAGGGCGAGGTTCCGGCCCTGCACCAGTTCAGCGGGGGAATGGCCCGTGACCGCGTTCGTCCGACGGCGCAGGCAAAACAGCAGCGTCGGCAGGTGCAGGTCCCACTTGGTGTGGTCCTCGTCCAACCGGATGCGCAGCTGAGTTTTAATGTCCTGATTCCGCCTTTCGGTCGGATTCGCGCGCGGATGGTAGGTGGGCGTCGTGTGATGCTCCACCCCCCAACCCGCGCAGGACACTCGCCAGCTTCTCCCCGTGAACTGCACCCCGTTGTCCGTCAGCAGGACCGCGGGGTACCCGTATCGCGGGA
Source organism: Bacillus rossius redtenbacheri (assembly GCF_032445375.1). NCBI lineage: Eukaryota > Metazoa > Arthropoda > Insecta > Phasmatodea > Bacillidae > Bacillus > Bacillus rossius. Next base: position 20,225,524 of record NC_086331.1, read on the forward strand.
AGAACTCGCGCTCGAGCAGGGCAATCACGGTGCCGGCCTTCACGTTTGGTACTGCGAACGCCTCCGCCCAGCGGGTGAAGACATCCGTGACCACAACAATGAATCGCCGACCACGGGACGTGCGAGGATACGGCCCCATAATATCCACCGCCACAGTGTGGAAGGGATTCCGGGGCCGTCGTGGGACCTGCTGCTCCTTGCCGTCGGGTCGCCTGGACTTCCGCTCCTGGCAACGCAGGCAGGCCCGCACGTAGCGTCTTACTTCTGCCGCGTCGCCAGGCCAGCGGAACGTCCGTCTGACCTCACGCAGCGTCTGCTCCGCGCCCGGGTGTCCCGCCAGGGGGTGGTCATGCAGGTAGCTCAGGACCCAGCGCCTGGCCTCGGGCGGCACGTGGGTCCGCCACCCGCTCGACCTGTGAGCCCCCCTGGTCTGGAGCACCCCGTTCAGGCTCCGGCAGCCCGGTATCACCCCCTCCCCACACTCTGTCAGTCGGGTCCGGGTGTCGGGGTCCCGGAGTTGCGCCGCGTGGACCCACGCCAGCAGGTCAGTCATAGTCTCGGGTCGCGCGTCAGGTGCAGGAGCAGTGGGGCTTGTCAGCGCGTACAACGCGCACGGTCGCGGCACCGAGTCCTCTACCCCGCGCTCACGCTCAGGGAGGAGCACTTCCTCCCAGCCCTGGTCGTCGTGGAACTCATTCTCAGGGTCCGGATTCCGGGACAACTCGTCGGCCAACTGATTTTCACGTCCAGGAATGTGCTCGACCGTGAACGAGAATTCCTGGATCAGCATGGCCCACCGAGTGAACTTAGACTTCCGGCCCTGAGCGGAGTCCAACCAGCGGAGGCATTGGCTGTCGGTTCTCAGCGTGAATGAGCGGCCCTCGACGTGGTGACGGTACCTCTGTAGGGCCCAGACCACCGCAAGGCACTCTTGCTCATTCACGTGATACTTCCGCTCAGCCTGCCCAAACTTGGCGCTGGCGTACTCGATCACGCGCCTCTCGCCCCGGTCATCCATCTGGTACAACACCGCCCCCATCCCCTCCTGACTCGCATCCGTCTGGATGAAGATGGGGCGGCTGGGCACCAGGCGTGAGAGCGTGTGACAGTTCCTGAACCGGCGCTTCACCTGTCGCAAGGCCTCGTCCGCGGCGGGGGTCCACCGGAACTTAGTCTTCGGCGACAGTAGGTCCCTCATCGGGGCCGTCACCGTGGCGAAGTCGGGGACGAAGGACCGCAGCCAGTTGAGCAGCCCCAGCAGCTTCTGGAGCTGCTTCCTGGTCTTCGGTGCCCCCTTTCCCTCTATTAGCTCCAACTGCTCAGGTCGGGGGCGGCACCCCTCCGCCGTCACTATGTGTCCTAGGAACTCTATTTCCGTGGCCCCAATGTGGCATTTCTTTGGGGCGCACGTCAGTCCGTGTCTGGCCATACGTTCTAGCACCAATGCCAGATGGTGCGCGTGTTCCTCCCACGTCCTGGACCAGATGATAACGTCGTCCAGATAGGCACTGGCGAACTCACCAATGTACCCATCCAGAACACGTACCATCAGGGCCTGGAACGTGGCAGGGGCGTCCATGAGACCAAACGGCATGGCGCAGAACTGGTAACGTCGACCGTCTGGTGCCGTAAATGCCGTCTTAGGGCGGTCCTCCAGACATACCGGCACCTGCCAGTAGCCTGATTTTAAGTCTAGTGTCGTGAAAATAGTGGCGTCCCCCAGTCCTGCCAGTGCGTCTGTGATATTGATCTGCGGGGGCGGGGCGGGAATGGTCAGTTTGTTTATCGCCTTGAAGTTTACGCAAAAGCGTAGACTTCCGTCTTTCTTGGTGGCCAGCACCACCCGTGAGTTATACGGGGAGGTGCTGGGTTCCACTACCCCGTCACGTAACATCTCGTCAATTTGAGTCTGTATGGCCTCCCGTTCCCGGATGCCAAATCCGTATACCTTCTCAAAGGGAGGGCGGTGCGGTACCATCGGTATCCGGTGCTCCGTCACGTTTGTCCGTCGTAGCCGGTCCGCGGCCGCAAATACCTGTGCCTGAGAGGTGAGGACATGGTTGATGACATCGACGTACTCCTCTGGAACACCGTGCTGAAGGTCTTCTAGGCGAATGACTGACTGAGGGGGACTGGGGGGAACCTGGTGCACGCCGTACACCGTCCAGCGCCCCTGGGTGCCGAAGTGCATCCGGCCAGCTCGTACTTCCACGGTGGCGTCGACCTCGTGCAGCCATGGGACCCCCAGAATCAGCCCCTCGCGGAGCTCGGGGACCACCCAGGCCTCGACGTGGCTAACGTGACCAACGATGCTCATTGTTACCTGAGTGATGCCCCCTGCTGCAACGACGGCATCCCTGGTGGCCAGCTGCACCAGCTCCCTCCGCGGTGTCACTGCCTCCGCTCCCACCAGGTGGGCCGCGATGTAGGTTCGGCTGGCGGCGGTGTCCACCAGGGCCAGCATCTCCCGCCCGTTAGCGCGGACAGGAATTCGCAGCAGCTCCGGCTCCTCGGGGCCGACCTGCCCCAGCTGTGCAGTCGTCTGTCCCCCACCGCCCCCGGCCACCTGGCCGTCCGGGCGTGGGGAACTCGCGGCGAGGTCCGCGGCTCGCTCCGGCGCCGACGTGTTGACGTTCCGGTGGTCCACCTCGTCGACGACAGGTCGACGAGGCGGCTGGTCCGGCCCTGGTATAACCGGCCTCAGGGCCGCGGCGGTGGCGCCGGCAGTCAGCTGTCCCTGCCCGGAGATGGCCGGCGGGACGCCTGCGCTGATGCTCTGATTGTCCACCCCGTCGACGGCGTGTCGACGAGGCGGCTGGTCCGGCCCTGGTATAACCGGCCTCAGGGCCGCGGTGGTGGCGCCGGCAGTCAGCTGTCCCTGCCCGGAGATGGCCGGCGGGACGCCTGCGCTGATGCTCTGATTGTCCACCCCGTCGACGGCGTGTCGACGAGGCGGCTGGTCCGGCCCTGGTATAACCGGCCTCAGGGCCGCGGTGGTGGCGCCGGCAGTCAGCTGTCCCTGCACGGAGATGGCCGGCGGGATGCCTGCGCTGACGCTCTGGTTGTCCACCCCGTCGACGGCGTGTCGACGAGGCGGCTGGTCCGGCCCTGGTATACCCGGCCTCAGGGCCGCGGTGGTGGCGCCGGCAGTCAGCTGTCCCCGCAGTTGCCTCGGCATGGGGACAGCTGATGAGGAGTAGTCCCGTTGTCCCCTGCTTCCCGGCGGCATACAGGACGTTAGTGCGGTAGGCGCCGGTGGTGGTCGACGTGTTCTGTCAGTTACTGGGACTGCCGGTGGCTGGCGGGCCGGGGAGCGGCACCCAGTTGTCCCTCCGCCCCCGGTCCTGCGTTTCCCGCCTGCGACGTGTTGCCTTCGCGCGCCTCCTCCCACGCGGCTCTGGTGGGGCAGAGGCGATGCCAATGGTACGCGTCCGGGCAAAAACGGCATCGCGGCGGACGTTCGTCCCTCTCTCTCGTATCTGTCCGCTCGTGACGTCCTCCTCCTGTCGCAGCTGGTTCCGGGCGTTCCCTGGTGCCACCGCGGTCTGTTGTCCTGCGCGGTCCCGCGCCGCCGGCGTAGCTCACCACGGTCAAGTCACTGTCCGTGACCTCTGTGACGGTGACCCCTCGCGGCCCCGAGCGAGCACGGGGAGCTCTCGCGCCCCTGAGTGCCGTCCTCCACTGCGACATGTCACGTTCGATCACGCGGGCGAGGGCCACGAACTCCTCCGTGTCACGACCAGCAGCCGTCCTCATGAAGGGGCGAAACTCTGGCAGCAATTGTTCGACAATGGTTGGCAACGCCGCACTCACGTCCCCACTTGTCCCCAATCGGCGGAACATGCGTAACTTCTCGTAAATGAACTGCTCTGCACTCTCGTCCTCCTCCTGGTTTCGGCAATAAAATGTCCGCAAACACATTGCCCGCGCCTGATCGTTATCAAACCTAGTTTTGACTTGGCGCACAAAATGTCCCCACTCGGTATCAAAACTCCCGGCCATTGACCACCAGTTCCTTGCCTCGCCGCGGAGCTGTCCCGCCACTCGCGGCGTCCACTCCGCCCGTCGCACTTCGTACAGTTTTAGGAGGTGTTCACACTCCCGCAAAAACTCCCGCGGGTCCTCGTTGTCTCTCCCCGCAAACTCTGGCAACTCAAACTGCGTGCTCACGTACCGCACTACCGGCCCATCTGCGTCCGCGTGCCTGTCCCCCTGTTCCCGTTTACTGTCCTCAACTGTGCTGTCCGTGCTGTTTGCGCCCTCGGCCGCGCCGCCGGACCCGCAAACCTCGTTTTTTACGTCCATTTTCGCGGAGTCTCCCTCCTCACACAAGTCCGTTTCGAAACTGATTAGATCGTATCTTTCTTGTCCCGCCTGTTTCCACGCCATCCTGTCCTCCTGTGCTACTGATCCGCGGATCGTGAACACAATCTCCCCCAGTAATACAATACGATCCTCCCCAGCGCGTTATCTTCAGTCCGGGATACCGCTGCACCGCCGTCTTGTATTTCTGTCCCCCACGACGCGCTATCTCTCGCCGAAACGTCTCGTGTTCGCGCCGTTCCCGCGCTGCGTTATCTCCCGCCGGCGCGCCGGCGCGACGTCTCGAATTCGAGCCGCTCCCACGCCGCGCAGCCGCACCTGCTTCCGTTCTGTCCTGCACCTGCGCGCTTGCGTGCGCTTGCGTGCGCTTGCGTGCGCTTGCGTATGCTTACGGCCACACTAGTTGGGCGCCAAATGACGTCCCTCGGCTTCAGGTCCCCGTTTTCCCGTTGAAATAAATGTCCTGTTATGCCCGTACTGCCCTCGTCGGAGAGGTGTGGGTCCAGGCCAACGTGGCCGGGACCGGGAAAGGCGGGACCTGGAGGGAGAGTGAAGTGATTGCGAGGAATGTTGGTAGGTTGTCGCAAGCAGAACACGGCATTAACGAATTTCACGAGCCGTCTTTTATTAACGCTTATAAAGTCCTGCCGCAGCCTGGCGGAACCGTCGCGGAACAAGTGCCCTACCACGGCGACACGGACTCCCTGATGACGGGGCGGTTCTCAAATACGTTTCGGCGCGAATCGTAAAGTTTATTAATGCTAGGCTGACCCAGTGAGAAAGGGCCCGAAGACGGAACGCTGTACATACGCGGCCCGTTACGTAATGTTCCGTGGACGGCGAAAAGTTCAGAGACTCGAAGCACCACGTTCGCGTTGTAGAAACTGCCCGCTAGACACGTCTCCCGATGACTCGTAAGTTAACAATGCTAAGCTGATTCGCGGTGGCAGCTCAGCTGCCGTGACCGACTGCGGACTGAGCGAACGTTCAATCCCGAGCGCAACGTGCGCGGCTCGCGGAGCAACGAACACGTCTGTCTCCGCTCGAGACCAGGACGCGACTGCCTCTCCCCGCTCGCCCGCGGGCCGGCGCCCGCGGGTGGCGGGGAGGGAGGGGAAAATCGGCCGGCGTGGGAGAGAGCTCCGTCCCGCGGCGCGCCAGGCTGCAATTACATACTACGGCGAAACACTTCAGAAAAAGTTATTGAATTATTTACAAAGACATACACGAGACATTAATTACACAGCGAACTTGCACAATGAATAATAAATAAAATAAGTTAATTACACACATTCAAATCCCTTAATCGTTTACAAATATATACACACTGAAATAAAAGATAAAGTCACATAGAAAAAACACTCGTTGGCATGCTAGGGCGCACGCGGGTGCGTCCCTGGCCGTCGCACACACTGGGGTTCACTGGGGGGGAAAATAGGCCCCCTCAGGCCCGCGTCGGTGGCCAGGTACGGCCTCTGTATCTGGGAGGGTACGACGACTGTCGTCACTACATTTTTGCTTTTTTTACTTACAAAAATTGAAGTAATCGTCTTCGGAATATTATTTGAATAAACTGTAAAAGTAGATAATAGATAGTTGCTGTGATCAAATTTTCCTATTTGTAGTTTAGCCAGTTACTATTTAAAATAATACTAAATAAAATTGTTTATTCTTCAATAACTCACAATTTTATGTCATGCTAAACGTTTAATTTAACCTTAATTTCAGAAGACAACGTAACATTCGATTCGATTAAATAGTTTGAAAAATTATTTTATATTGTTACGAGGGCTCTTAGCGATGCTGATGGCCAGCCAGCCCGTGTGCCTGCCTGAGGTGGGGCACGTTACAGGTAGCGCATATCTCTCCATCACCGATACACGCCTAAGAGATTATTATTGGCGCCTAGCTACCCCCTTTCCCCTTCCACAACGCTTTCCCATTGCGACTGGCTCTCGAGGATACGGCACGTTCCCAGAGCCCCGTATGTGTGAAGTGGCGTAACAAGGACCCTATTGTTCTGGAATCTTCGAGTGTTAAGTAGGGGATTCTGATGACGTGACACTTAGGAGGGCTGCAAGACCTTTCCAGGTCGGGACTTGGCAATTATATAAGATGTAGGCCAGCCTTCGACTAGTTGTGTGGGATTGAGAGAGACTGGTGGCGAGACCGGCGAATCCTCGGAGCAACCTGCAAGAGGGGAGAAGAGAAGAGGATGAGCGACCCCTTGGTGAGCGAAAGTGGAAGACGAGCGACGGCCTTCGTGTGCGAAGATAAGTGCATTGTGTATTGAAGAATTTGTGTTTTTTGTGTGCGGCGGACGAGTGAGTTGGAACCAAGGTGAGCGGTAAGAGACGAGCAGTAGAGAGATCCACTGTCGAGCCGAGCTCCAGTGGGTGAGTCAATTGTGGACTTAATGAAAGAGTGATTTATTTGTGGACAGACAATTAAATTGTTATAACCTAATTAATAGCATACATATTAGTCAATAAAGAACATCATTTGAAGAATTAGTCTTACCATTTCAGACCTGTTTCCCCAATATATTGAGAGAGTTCTTAAATATTTTGCAGGTTCATTATTCGCACGTTTGCATAAAATCTGCAAAGTGGAATCTGTTTACGAAATGCATCTAAGAATAAGCTGAAGGTGGATGAGTATTTTTGTTTCCGTATTTCGTTTTTGAACTACATCTTTATAAGAATGAAAATGGCTAATAAGCTAGTATTTAGAATAAATTTTAGGAATAAAATACCCGCTACTGATTCTTGAAAGCTCACAAGGGACTTGCATTACACTTTTATCTTTATTTCTCAGCCACATTTTGTTATGGTTACCGCTCAAATCTTATAGTTGCCCTATGCACAACGAGAAGTCTGCGCGCCAGTTCAGAGCCTTGCGCTTAGAGGCGATACAGAACTAGAAGCACCAGCGAGCGTCGACTTTATCCTTACTTCTTCCTAGCAAAATACACCCTTGACTAACTCTTACATACTAATTCTTTGATTCTGTCAATAGTTCGGCAATCAAGTAAATTAAGTCGCCTGTCCGCACTGAGAAAACTGTTTGAGACAACGATTACTTTTTCTTTATTAATGGTAAAACAAATGTGTAACCGCTGCAACAAAATATTTTATTGGCTTAACCGAACTTAACGTTCAACAAAAACTGACGTCTCATACTTAACGAATGTCACAAAATGTTTGCCTAAATCAAGTCCATGGCAAATGTTTTGGCGATAGGAAAAAAAAACCTCATGTTGGACAAAATGCAAAGGACGTGACGCAAATAAAAATAAATTCTAACCAATCACGTTCGCCATACTTGCCACGTCAGCACGACAAAGTTTAAGAGCGCCACAGACTTTCTGAACAGAAATATTTTCTGTTACCTGTTTTTTCGAAAGACGGTTTGAAGGTTTTTTGTTAACACTACTATTATTAATGCATTTTTTTTTTTTTTAGGTTTTGTGCATTAAATTTATTTGGAAAATCTTCTAAATGTATTCACGCACAATTTGTTTTACGAATGAAAAATAAATGTGAAAGAAACGTATTTCTCTCAAAAATAGTAATTAAAAAAAACCTGACAACATTGATGGCTGTTGTATGTGTTTGGTGCTTGTGTAATGGTAATTAACATATTATATGTAATTGTTTATTTTTGTTTGTCCCAAGTATGAGAACTGAAAACAAAATATCCAAAAAAGCGATATTTTGCTGTCGCATCGCGTATCTGTCGCGCCCGTCTTTTTGCTGTGAATCCAACATTGCTGTCGACATGTGCCTGTCGCGCCCGTCTTGCTGCTGTGAATACAGCATTGCTGTGGACATGTGCCTGTCGCGCCCGTCTTGCTGCTGTGAATCCAGCATTGCTGTGGACATGTGCCTGTCGCGCCCGTCTTACTGCTGTGAATACAGCATTGCTGTGGACATGTGCCTGTCGCGCCCGTCTTGCTGCTGTGAATCCAGCATTGCTGTGGACATGTGCCTGTCGCGCCCGTCTTGCTGCTGTGAATCCAGCATTGCTGTGGACATGTGCCTGTCGCGCCCGTCTTGCTGCTGTGAATCCAGCATTGCTGTGGACATGTGCCTGTCGCGCCCGTCTTACTGCTGTGAATCCAGCATTGCTGTCGACATGTGCCTGTACGACGTAAGGTCCAGTCGAATGGTTTGACGGCAGGCTCTAACAGCGCCGCTCGTTAATGAAGCTAATGGCGCTCTCATTGGGAAAACTTGCTTCGCCAACGGATGAACCCAAGTTGCCAGCGCGTGCGCTGTTAAGTAAGCTAAGTCACGGGGGAAAAGAAATCGTGATCTCCAAAAAACAGAGGGGGAAGGTTCCATGGGCTTAGATCCTATGTGGACCGGATTGGGAGGCGGGGGGGGGGGGGGGGGGGGGGTGGTTGTGGCGCTTAATGAGCGCGCTCGCTGAGGTGAGGAGAAGAGGCGCGAATTTATTCAGCGGGGATTAGTTCCACGATGTCAAATGCGTGTACGCCCACTGCAGGCGAGGAGAGTAGAGGAGAGTAGAGGAGAGGAGAGAAGAGGAGAGGAGAGGAGTGGAGAGGAGTGGAGAGGAGTGGAGAGGAGAGGAGAGGAGTGGAGAGGAGTGGAGTGGAGAGGAGTGGAGTGCAGAGGAGTGGAGAGGAGAGGAGTGGAGAGGAGTGGAGTGGAGAGGAGTGGAGAGGAGAGGAGTGGAAAGGAGTGGAGAGGAGTGGAGAGGAGAGAAGAGGATAGGAGTGGAGAGGAGAGGAGTGGAGAGGAGTGGAGAGGAGAGGAGTGGAGAGGAGTGGAGAGGAGAGGAGTGGAGAGGAGAGAAGAGGATAGGAGTGGAGAGGAGTGGAGTGGAGAGGAGTGGAGAGGAGAGGAGTGGAGAGGAGTGGAGTGGAGAGGAGTGGAGAGGAGTGGAGAGGAGAGAAGAGGATAGGAGTGGAGAGGAGTGGAGTGGAAAGGAGTGGAGTGGAGAGGAGAGGAGTGGAGTGGAGTGGAGAGGAGTGGAGAGAAGAGAAGAGGAGAGGAGAGAAGAGGAGAGGAGAGAAGAGGAGATGAGAGGAGGGGAGGGGAGAGGAGTGGAGAGGAGAGGAGTAGAGAGGAGTGGAGAGGAGAGGAGAGGAGTGGAGAGGAGTGGAGTGGAGTGGAGAGGAGAGGAGTGGAGAGGTGTGGAGAGGAGAGAAGAGGAGATGAGAGGAGAGGAGTGGAGAGGAGTGGAGAGGAGAGAAGAGGAGAGGAGAGGAGAGGAGAGGAGTGGAGAGGAGTGGAGTGGAGAGGAGTGGAGAGGAGAGGAGTGGAGAGGAGAGGAGTGGAGAGGAGTGGAGAAGAGTGGAGAGGAGAGGAGAGGAGCTGAGAGGAGTGGAGTGGAGAGGAGTGGACAGGAGAGAAGAGGAGAGGAGAGAAGAGGAGAGGAGAGAAGAGGAGAGGAGAGAAGAGGAGAGGAGAGAAGAGGAGATGAGAGGAGAGGAGGGGAGAGGAGTGGAGTGGAGAGGAGTGGAGTGGATTGGAGTGGAGAGGAGTGGAGAGGAGAGGAGTGGAGAGGAGTGGAGAGGAGAGAAGAGGATAGGAGTGGAGAGGAGAGGAGTGGAGAGGAGTGGAGAGGAGAGGAGTGGAGAGGAGTGGAGTGGAGAGGAGTGGACAGGAGAGAAGAGGAGAGGAGAGAAGAGGAGAGGAGAGAAGAGGAGATGAGGGGAGAGGAGGGGAGTGGAGTGGAGTGGAGAGGAGTGGAGTGGAGTGGAGAGGAGTGGAGAGGAGAGAAGTGGAGATGAGTGGAGAGGAGAGAAGAGGATAGGAGTGGAGAGGAGAGGAGTGGAGAGGAGTGGAGTGGAGAGAGTGGAGAGAAGAGAAGAGGAGAGGAGAGAAGAGGAGAGGAGAGAAGAGGAGAGGAGAGAAGAGGAGAGGAGAGGAGAGAAGAGGAGATGAGAGGAGAGGAGGGGAGAGGAGAGAAGAGGAGAGGAGAGGAGAGGAGTGGAGAGGAGTGGAGTGGAGAGGAGTGGAGAGGAGAGGAGTGGAGAGGAGTGGAGAGGAGAGGAGTGGAGAGGAGTGGAGAGGAGAGAAGAGGATAGGAGTGGAGAGGAGTGGAGTGGAGAGGAGTGGAGAGGAGAGGAGTGGTGAGGAGTGGAGTGGAGAGGAGTGGAGAGGAGTGGAGTGGAGAGGAGTAAAGAGGAGAGGAGTG